>NC_092872.1:547565204-547920204 GCF_028372415.1 Notamacropus eugenii
TTTATGAGAAGAACAGAGAAAGCGAATAGTGGGAATAACTCAGAGTTATTGTTCATCTTGTTCAGTTTTGAAACTCACAATAAATGTGATACTCAGCAGGTCATAGAAATTCCTTTTTTTAAAATTAGTTTTTTTAGGTCATGGCTAAAGTATTAGCTAAAAGGATATATAGGTCTCACATATCCTAAATACAACATCCTAAATTCTATTCAACTCAAAATGATTTCATTATTATGATATTTATTACTTAATATTTAAAATAAGAACTGTGTTCAGACCAAATACCCTTGAGTCTCTGCCCCCTGCCCCCTTTTAACTTCATTGAAATGCAAGGACTTAAAAAAAAAAATTCCCAGTGGTCTTCTAAGGCAAAATGCCTTCCACATCCGAAGACAGAACTATGGAATTCAGTTGCACAATGTAGCAGATCATTTGTGTGTGTGTGTGTGTGTGTGTGTGTGTGTGTGTGTGTGTGTGTGTGTGTCTGTATTGCGTTTTGGTTTGTTAGATGATTTCTCCCGCTCATTTTAATTCTTCAGCACAGCATGACTATAGTGAAAATGTATTTAATAGGAATGTATGTGTAGAACCTATACAGAATTGTATGCCATCTTGGGGAGGAAAGGGGGAGGTAGGGGGGAAGGGAGGGAAAAATAGTAATCTAAGTTATATGATAGTGATTGTAGAACACTGAAAATAAATAAAGTTAATTTAAAAAAACAAAACAAAAACAAAAAAATAATAAAATAAGAACTAATTGTTATTAGTGGAATGAGGGACATGTAGAAATTTTTAATTTCCTTAGTTTTTTCACAAAAAGGTATAGTTCTTTCAAATCTCAAGAATTCTGACTTTTATAAAAGAATAAATGAAATCAAATCAAATGCAACAGATTTTGTGATACTGTAATGAAATTTAGAGAAAGTTTTTTCCTCTTTGAGATTTTTTTAAGTGACTTTTTTTGTCCTTCCTAGGCCTTACACACCTCATTGGATCGCCTTTACTCCGGGCATATATGCATGGCTTTTTCATGGATATAAAACTCTATCATAAGGTAAACATACAATTAAGATGAGTTCAAGGAAGGAACTATGAATGTATAGAGATTTTTCTCCTACATACTTTCATAGTATATTATTTTATAGAACATTATTGTTCTTTGAAGTTATTGCCCCTAGTGCTTATCAGTTACATTGCTTGTCTTAAACTTTTTCTTGTAAAAAGGTGAAATTGATGGTAAATCCATTTGCTTATGAAGAATACAGGAAAGATAGAATTAGACAGAAGATAGAAGAAACTCGTGCACAAAGAGTCAAATTAAAGGTAAATATTCCTACTTTTGAATCTTAACTGAAGAAAGCATTTCTTTCTTAAAATTGTATTTCACAAGACTATTATATGGGTTGTAGCAATGCCAGTGTGCTGTTTGTCTTTTAAAGCTTGATTTTGTGTAAAACATAAATTGACATCTTTACAAAAACTCATACATACACACATACACACACACACATATATGTACACGACACATACACATGTGTATGTGTGCATGTATATGTGTGTATGTATAAAATTTTACATAGGAGTCCTGTGACATAGTGGACAGAACTTTCTGACTTGTTCTGGTGCTCTGTCCACTGCACCACCTACCTGAATGTGTTTATCTATATTTTTTATTTTACTTTTGTGATAGCTTTACTTTATAGTGAATATCTATTTGTAACATTGAAAATCTACCAGGAGAGGATGATTTTAATTCATTGTAACAACATCTGATACTACTCTCTTGAGTTTTCACTTTTCTCCCTCCCTTTCTCTCTTTTTCTCTATGTTATTATTGTTTGTTTCCACAATGGCCATTTCTTATGCACTTTTGATATTTTATTTCTTCTTCACTTTTGATCTCCCTCTCCCTTTCCCTCTTCTTTTCCTTCTCCCTGTCCCTCCCGTCATTTCCCTTTCCTTCTCTTCCCTCTCCCTTTCTCTTTCTGTTTTTTGCTATTTGTTTCCACAATGGCCATTTCTTACGCACCTTTGATATTTAGTACATTCGGTTTTGGCCTTGGGAAAGATGCCTAAGACTACGAACAGTAACTGGTAATTGGCCTATTATGTATGTTTGTGATAAGATATTTTTGGCAGCTTTATTATATATCATTTAGGAGAAATAGACAAATAATTTGTGTTTTGAAGTTGTTTCAAGACATTACTATTTCTTTTCTCTCCCTATTTATTAGTTATTTAAATATTAAATGGGGCAGGATGGAGGAAAATTTTTAAACTTAAAAGTATTATTTCATATTATAACCTAAAAGGCTAAATAAAAAATAAAGAGAAAAAGCAAGCATTATTTGGAACAAGATTGTGGACTAGAGACATTTTCTCCAATCTTTACAACCCCTTAATCTTATCAAAGCAGGAATTATATGCAACTAATAAAGGAAACATGATTTGAAGAGTTGACAGGTTCTCACATGAGTTTTGCCAGAAGGTTGGCCTTTTTTGCCCCATAATATGTTTCAGGCCCTTGGTTTTGTCTTAGGTTACATACAGCTTTCTCCTAGTTTGTCCTATGTCTTGAGCCACAGAAACTGGGGAAGAGGAATAGGATTTTTTAAAACTACCAGCAAACTTCCTGACACCTTATTTCTCAGTGCGGTATGTCAGGGCTAAACTAATTTCTGCTGTAACCAACAGGTTAATAAAAAATAGAGTTGTTGTGGGTAAAAAAATCTTAAGTTTAAAAATTACCTTTATTATAGAACTTTTCCCTTTTAGAGTTAATTTTTTAAATTACTAGACAAAGGAAGACATGAGTTTAAGGCATACGTTTGACACATACTAGTTATGTGAACATGGACAAGCCATTTAACTTTCCATTGACCTTGTACAATTCCTTAAGAGTTACTGATCTGTGTAGGAGGAAGGAATTTCCGCTATGGAAATTTCCTATGCTAATGAACTCATGGGTGCATGCTTAGCATAATTAGCTTTCTCAAAGCTAATTTTTAAGTGTCTAAGAGATTTATTTTTAAATATTGTTATGCTTCTTTTTTAAATAGAAATTGCCAAAGGTTAACAAAGAACTAGCCCTCAAGTTAATTGAAGAAGAGGAAGAAAAGCAGCGGTCTGTTTGGAAAAAGAAACTTAAGGTAAGATTGTGTGTGAAAGAGGAGAGTCTCAGGTGGATTTTGTTTTAAGAATTATCATTCTCCTTCCAGAATATTTTAGACAATGGGTTTCTCATTTGATTTTTGAGGATTTTTTTGCTTTGTCCATAGATATCCTTTCATGGATTTTGGAGCTGGACTAGTTGTTTCCTTTGTGATCATATGATCACTTTTCATTGTAGAAAATTAGCCAAGAACTTTTCCTTTAATTATTTCTCCTTGATCTATTTTCCAGGTTGGTTGTTTTTCCAATGAGATAGTTCACATTTTCTTTTGATTTTGTCTTATTATTTCTTAATGTCTCGTGGAGTTATCTTCTACTTGCTGAATTCTAATTTTTGAGAAATGTTTTTCTCCAGTGAACTTTCTTACCTTCCTTTTCATTTGTCCAGTTTGGTTTTAAGTAGTTCTTCAGTGGATTTTTGTGCCTCTTTTGCCATTTTTGCCTATTCTGTTTCTTAAGGTCTTATTTTCTTTAGTATTTTTTTGTGCTTCCCTTAGTAGCCTTTTAGCTCTTTTTTCATGATTTTTATCATTCTCATTCTTTCCCCAGTTTTTCTTCTGCCTCTTTTATTTGATTTTTAAAATCCTTTTTGAGCCCTTCCATGACCTGAGACTAGTTCACATTTTTCTTTGAGACTTTGCATGTAGCTGCTTTGATTTGTTATCTTCTTCTGAGTTTGTGTTTTTTGATCTTTTTCACCATGCTTTCTGTGGTCAGGTTCTTTTGTTGTTGTTTGCTTATTTTTCCTGCTTAATTCTTGAGTTTTAACTTTATCTTAACATTGAATTCAGCTTCTGGGGTGGAGGGGGCACTGTTCCTAGCTTTAGGTTTCTCAGAGCTACCCCGGGGGGTCTGTAATCTCTTAGTGTTTCTGAGATAAGATCTAAGAAGTGTGGTCAATGCTTGCCAGGCCTGCGCTTGCTCTGTGAGTGATCACAAGTACTGTCTTCTCTGACTTAGAACTACAACCAGGGTCTCCACTCCTGCTAGTGCTCCTCCTCACCTGGGAACTGCAAACTGGAACCAAGTATGGGCAATACAAGGGTCCTGCTCCCTCTGCCAGCAAAGGGTCCCCTGCTATCTTCTAACCAGTTGTTCAGCCCCCTTTCTGTCTGTGGGCTAAGAACCCCACAAACCACCTATGCTACAGATTTAGTCACCCCCAGGTCCTTCTGCTGGTTTGCAGAGCACAACCTGCACTGGACTGCACTTCACTCTTACTGCAGTAAGCTTTTCCTGCCAACCTTCTAAGTTATCTTGCGCTGTCAAATTATTTTACCTTATCCTTTTGTTGATTCTGCCTCTCCAGGCAAATCCCTGGAGAGTCAGATTGAATCCCTGCCTTTACTCTACTATCTTTTTACAGTGTATTGTAGAACTCATTCTTCATCAGGTCAGTAGTAATTTATCAGCCATTGTCATTGAACCATTGAACATAGAGATATTTTCTGTATACTTAAATCTTACCTCAAATTTGACTATATGTTTTTGGATTGGTATCTCTCATAACTGGAGCACAGAATTTCTTGCACTGGTAAACAGAAGTTACTAAATCTAATTTAGTTTCTTCTGGGTAACTATCTGAGTGATAATCATGATATCAGTTACCATATTCTGCTGTAGTATAGTAATAGCTATGGTTTAGGGGAAACAGTATGCTATTGTAATTACAGCTCTAGATTTAGAGTCAGAAGACCTGACTGGGTTCAAATTCTGGCTTTGTTGTTTACTACCTAGTCCAAGTCCTTTCCATCATCTGAGAATTCTATTCCTTCTCTGCAAAATGTGTGATTGAAATGTTTTCTTTAGCATCCCTCTTATTTAGTTTTTGTGATTATTTTTATAGCTTTTCTGGTCTTTCCTTGTTGTTAGCTATAATTTCTTTCCTCTTTCAGTGCCTTTAACTTGAGTGTTCTTTCTAAACCACTAATTCCATATTTTTTTTAGTGTCTGGGAATCCATAAAACCCATGCTTGGTAGAACTATTATTGTGGACTTGCAAATAGGATCTGAATGGAGGCCCATCTTTAGAGGACCGTAAAGACTTTATGATACCTATTTTTTGCTGCTGAAATGCTTTCTAACTCCTTGTAATAATGTAATTTGTTATTTGGCCAGGACTATCTAGCATTATGTTTCTTCTTCCACAGTATTTTTTTTAAAGAGATAGCTAATATTCTTTATTTTTTATTTTTATTATCTTTATTTTTACATACTGTCCAATTTCTGTAAGCAGTTAAGTATCCTGTAGTGAAATAAATTTCTTTTCTGAAAAACTAATGTTACCTAATCTTGATCAAAGAACATACCAATTCAGACTGACAAAATTCTTTAATCAAAATTCTATCACAGTACTTCAAAAGCTTTTTTTACATAGCTATTGATAAAGGATCTCTTGCTGTTCTTGGGCAAGATCTAAAGATGTGGACTAGACAATAACAAAATGAGATGCATTCGGTACTAGTTAAATAGCCAGTTTCAGCAGTTGCTAATGGTTCAGTTTTCATTATGGCAAGAGGTCTCTAGTGGAGTACTCCAAGCATTTGTGTTTAGCTATATTTAACATTTTGAAAAGTAACTTAGACATAAATAGAAATGGCATACTTGTTAGGTTTGCGGGTGACATGAAGTTGGGAAGAATTGTTAACACACTGAATGACAGAGTCAGGATAACAAAAGATCCTAACGGACTTGAGAGTGTTGTACTAAACCTAGTGAGATGAAGTTCCCTAGAGAGGACTGTAAGCTCTTAAATTTGGATACAAAACCCCCAACTTTACCACTCTAAGATTAAAACTTTGTCTAAATAAATTTTGGAGATTTTATTTGACTTCAATCTCAGCACTATTGGTGTGGCAGCAAAAACTACCAATCTGATCTTGGACTGCATTCAGAGGGGCACAGCTTCCAGGGATAAAGAAGGGTAATAGTCTTTCCACATCAGATCCCAGCAGGAACATTATGTTCAATTCTGGCTGCTTCAGTTTAAGAAAGACATTGATAAATTGGAGCATATCCATGGAAGGGCAAATAAAATGGTGAAGGCCTTTGAAGATTGGTTGAAGGAATTGGGGATGTTTACCTTAGAGAAGACTGAGAGGGCACACGCTTTTCTCATCAGATATTTGAAAGGCTGTCTCTATAGAAGAGTGATTATTACTTGCTCTCTTTGACCCCAAACACAGAACCAGGATCAGTGGGAGGAAGTGGCAAAAAAGCCAATTTAGGTTTGATGTCAGGAAGAACTTCCTCAGGTCAGAGCTGTCCCGAAGTAGGAGGGTGTTCCTTGAGAGGCAGTGGTCAGCTGCTGTACCTTGGAGATCTTCAAGGAGGGGCGGGATTCCTCTCAGTTCTGGGTTGAAGAGATGGTTGCTGAGCTTTCTACTCTCAAGTTGTGTGCTTCTTTGATACTTTTGTTAAAATATTAAAGTGCACTCCTGCTATTTTCTCCAGTCAGTCTTGGCAAATTCATCCACTGCTCCCATAGTCCATTTTATTCTGCTTGCTTATACTTTACACTTCAAACATTTTTTCTTCTCAACCCAATAAATCACTTCTGTTATTCCATTCGAACAACTCTAAAAGCTTTATCTACATGTAGCCTTTCTTAAGTGAGTGGAATTTATGCAGGGTTTACTCAAATACACTGCTATGGCCACATTTTTCTAATACTCTACTGCTTGAATATTTGCAAAGATCTGTTGATATTTTAGTTTGCCTTTATCATCTTAACGATATGCACATTTAATTTGTAGATGTGTTTAATATATATCTAAGCATGCATATTACAGAGTAACACCTAACTATGTATGATGTAAATACTTTTTTTTAATAGTTTTATTTGTTTCTTTTTAGACTTCAACATTCATTTCCACGAAATTTTGAGTTCCAATTTTTCTCCCCATCTCTTCCCTCCCCCCACCCCATAACACCTTGCATTCTGATTACCCCTTCCCTCAATGTGCCCTCCCTTCTATCAAACCCCACCCTTCCCTTATCCCCATCTTCTCTCTTTTCTTGTAGGGCAAGATAAATTTCTATATCTCATTACCTATGTTTCTTATTTCCCAGTTATGTGCAAAAACAGTTCTCAACATTCGTTTCTAATACTTTGAGTTCCAGCTTCTCTACCCCTCTCCCTCCCCACCCATCCCCACTGAGAAAGCAAGCAATTCAATATAGGCTATATTTGTGTCATTTTGCAAAAGACTTCCATAATAGTCATGTTGCGTAAGACTAACTATATTGCCCTACATCCTACCCTGTCACCTTTTTTTTTTCCTATTCTCTCGTTTGACCTTGTCCCTTCCCAAAAGTGTTTTTTTCTAGTTACTACTCCCTTCTCCCATTTGCCCTCCCTTCTATCATCTCCCTCACCCCCCTTGTCCCCTTCTTCCCTACTTTCCTGTAGTGTAAGATAGATTTTCATATCAAATTTAGTGAGCATGTTATTCCCTCCTTAAGCCATATGTGAAGAGAGAAGCTTCACTTTTCCCCTCTCATCTCCTCCCTTTTTTCCTCCATTGAAAAACATTTTTCTTATCTCTTTTATGAGTGATAGTCTGCCCCATTCCATTTCTCCCTTTCTCCTCCCAATATTTTCCTCTCTTACCCCTTAATTTAATTTTATTTTTTTATGGATATCTCTTCTGATTCAACTCAACCTGTACTCTCTGACTCTGTGTGTGTGTGTGTGTGTGTGTGTGTGTGATCCCTCCATCTACCCAAATACTTAGAAAAGTCTCTCAAGAGTTACAAATATTATCTTTCCATGTAAGAATGTAAACAGTTCAGCTTTAGAAAGTTCTTTATGATTTCTCTTTCCTTTTTACCTTTTCATGCTTCTCTTGATTCTTGTGTGTGAAAGTCAAATTTTCTATTCAGTTCTGGTCTTTTCATCATGAATTCTTGAAAGTCCTCTGTATCATTGAATGACCATTTGTTCCCTTGAAGTATTATACTCAGTTTTGCTGGGTAGGTGATTCTTGGTTTTAATCCCAGTTCCTTTGACTTCTGGAATATCCTATTCCAAGCCTTTCAGTCCCTTAATGTAGAAGCTGCTAAATCCTGTGTTATCCTGATTGTATTTCCACAATACTCGAATTGTTTCTTTCTAGCTGCTTGCAGTATTTCTCCTTGACCTAGGAACTCTGAAATTTGGCCACAATATTCCTAGGAATTTCTCTTTTCAGATCTCTTTCAGGAGGTGATTGGTGGATTCTTTCAATATTTATTTTGCCCTCTGGTTCTAGAATATCAGGGCAGCTTTCCTTGATAGTTTCATGAAAGATATTGTCTAGACTCTTTTTTTGATCATGGCTTTCAGATAATCCCATAATTTTTAAATTGTCTCTCCTGGATCTATTTTCCAGGTCAGTTGTTTTTTCAATGATATGTTTCACATTATCTTCTATTTTTGTCAGTCTTTTGGTTTTGATTTGTAACTTCTTGATTTATCATATAGTCATTATCTTCCCTGAACTCTACTCTCATTTTTAAAGAACTATTTTTTTCATTGAGCTTTTGAACCTTCTTTTCCATTTGACTTAATTCTATTTTGTAAAGCCTCCTTCTCCTCATTGGCTTTTTGGACCTCTTTTTCCAATTGAATTAGCCTCTTTTTAAAGGTGTTATTTTCCTCAGAATTTTTTTGATTCTGCTTTAGGAAGCTGCTGACTCGCTTTTCAAGCTCTTCTATGGCCTTGAACCCATTTCATATTCATTTTGGAGGTACCGGAGGCAGAAGCCTTGACTTCCTCTGACAGTATGCATTGTTCTTCTTCATCTGAAAGGATGGAAGGAAATACCTGTTCACCAAGAAAGTAATCTTCTATGGTCTTATTTTTTTTCCCTTTTTTGGGCATTTTCCCAGATCCCCTGCTCAGTTCCCCCAGAGGCTTTAAGCTGAGGTACCTGGACAATGGACCCAGGCTGCATCTGCAGTCACCATAGCCACCTACTGCTGCCACTGCCACCTCTGCCACCACATGGGGCCAGTGCTAGGGGGACTCCACTCCCCTCCCGCCCAGCTGGGAAAGCCCTCCTACACTGACCTTTGAAGCTTTCTTTGTTGCTTATGGGTTGAGGGATTTGGGACCCTCCCTGCTGGGGATTCTGCCCCGGAGGCCTGTTCTGGTCCTGTTCCTCCTTGTGCTGTGTGGCCAGGGCTGGGCTCCGCTCCATGTCCTGTGGGATAGACCTTTCCTCTTGCCCTTCCAGGTTACCTTTGTCTGGAAATCTCTTTCACTCTATTGTTCTGTGAGTTCTACTGCTCTAGCATTTGTTGAGAGTCATTTTTTACAGATATTTTGTGGGCTGTGGGGGAAGTGGTAGAGTATATGCGTCTTTCTACTCCGCCATCTTGGCTCTGCCCCCGATATAAATACTTTTTGCCACCAATTTAGGAGAAGTTTGTATCTGTGAGGTCTTATTTTGTTGTTGTAACCTCTCACACCCCAGGGGAAGGACCTCTCAAGCTGATTTGATTTTAGTGGTTGTATGCTTTGTGCACTTTTCAGCTCTCATGAAAAATCAGAAGTTAGAGCTATAAGGGACCTTAGATATCATTTAATTCAATTCCTTAGTTTTATAGATGAGGAAACTGAGGCCCCCAAATGTTGTGACTTGGCCAGAGCCCCATAGGTAGCAGAACTTAGACTAAATAAAACCCAGGCTGTCTGACTCTTAAGTTCAGTGTTGTTTCTGCTATGCCATCACAGTTTCATCTTCCTATCAGCTCTATCCTGGTGGTCTAGATTTAAGAGTGCTTTGTTGATTGGGTTACCACAAGTTCATCATAATGAATAATTGAGTATAATAAATATATTTCCAGGCTCCTCTAACAGTAACTCATTAAAGAAATTATCTGTCTGCTGTTTGTAGTTAGAGTTGGGGGATGGTGATGAGGATCTTAGACATTCTTTTGTTCTGCCATCAAACAGCAATTCTTATCCAGCTTTGTATATTATGAGCAGTATTTTTGGCAGTGTGGTCTTCCATTTAAAATTGTAGTGTAAGAAACCATTACACTGGCTTGTGCTTTGAAAAAATGAGATTTAGCTTTATGATAGCTTGCTAACCCAAGTCAGTTTCATGGATTCAGAAGTAATAGTGCTAATGACCCAAAAAAATTTTGTTAATTTTCCCCATTCCCAGCGAGAGCCTGCTGTTCATTTGAGATTTTAAACAATAGCTAACACAAAATATTTCTTACCTAAGTGAAACATTAAATCCATAACAAATCATTAGCTCTGCCTTTGAATTCTGCTCTTCAAAACTTTAGTAGCTTCAGTAGTGTTGATGGCACCTCGTGATCTGCGAAGACTGCTCTTTTCAGTTTTGTTGAACTCTGGGTTCATTTGAAACTTAATAAAGCAGTAAGATGAAGAGAGAATAGACTTGGATGTGGTTTTCTTTATATTTCTGTTCCCAAATATTGCCCCTGTCAAGTAGGAAAGTATTAGGTGACATCTCAGGGTAAAATAATTGTAAATTGTAATATAACATAAATATGGCATAATATAAATTGTAATATAATAAATTATAGTTGTTACTGAGTTCCAACTGCAGCATATGTGACTTGTCCCACAACTCACATAGGTATTATCCGACTTCCGTATTCTGTGAGGACATTACTGTTTCCCCAGTCACTCAGTCTTGAAACATCTAAGTTATCTATGATTCTGCCTTCTACCTTAATATCTCCAACCTCATACAGTCAGTTACAATTTCATTTGACTTAGGTCTGTCCATTCCTTCCCATTCACATTGCTATCACTCTATTTCAGTCCCTCAACTATAACAGTCTTCCATTCCTACATTTTTTTCTTTCTCCTATCCATCTTTCACACAGGTGCCAACATAATTTTCCTAAGTCTAATGATGGATCAAAAACCTAAAGTGGCTCCCTTTTACTTCTGTCAGGGGTTCCTAATCCTTTTAAATGTTAGACTTGAAGTCAGGAGAAACCTGAGTTGAAATCAGACTTACCTTTGTTACCATGGACAAGTCACTTAATCATTCTGAGTGTCAGTTTCCTTACCTGTAAAATGTTGATGATACCTTCAATACCTACCCCATAGTTATTTTTTGAAGATACACTTGTTGTTCTTGTCACAATAAAATGAGGTAGCATATATGTAAGCCTGCTATATATATGTAAAGTATAATAATTACTATTTTATTATTATTATATAGAAGATATAATAATTACTATTTTAATACCCCCTTTAGACTTAAACATTTCCTTAGACCCACTATATGAATAGTTGTACTCTTCATCTCTTGATTTAGAAAATACAGTGGTCATAAAATATTATGAATTATACCTCAAAAGCAACTTTCATACATTTCAAGATGTATTTTCAAAATAGTAACACATACGTACAAGACATGATTTATTCATTCTAAGAAGCTATGTTTGCGTATGGATTCATTGACTCCTTGCAGTTACTCTGTGACTCCAGAGGTTGAAAACTAGTGATCTTTAGGATTAAATACCCTCCCCAAACTTTCTCTGGAATACTTGTTTGGGTTTATTTCTAGCATGGCTAGGCTATTAGCTATTTCATGAACTCAGCCTGTCTTCTTGGTTCTAAGGCTGACATGCTGGGTTACCCTTCTGCCTGGCACGTAGTACACACTTAATAAATATTTGAATGATTAAATCAGAGAGTAAGGGTGAGAGCTGAGTCATACCTATGAACCATTAAGCTACCTTTTTATCAGGATATTAATTTAGGCAAAAAAAACTTTGGAGTAACGTACCCATAGTAAAGCATAGCACATAGTCACTAGAATTGTAAAATCTAGATCAGGTTTGAGCCCTTTTATTTTTCTATTTTATTTTCTTTTTATTCTTACCTGTAACATCACAAATAATAAGTATTTCCATATACAGTTTGGAACAGGAGAGGATTGTACACAAAACTGAGAATCTCTATTATGTAGAACTTGTTTTAAGTATATAATAAATTCAACATATAACTTCCATAGCTGACATTTTTCCTAATTTCCATCCACTGAGGTAGAAGTTTAGGTCACTTGTTCAGGGAGATTGTGTGTGTGCATGTGCGTGTGCGTGTGTGTGTCCGTACATGTGTACCTCTCTTTGACTTATCTGATATTAGAATGAAAATAATAGCTCGCACTTTTGTGCCACAGTACAGTGTGTGACTGATCTGTTCCTTCGACAACTGTTCTTTTAATGTCAGGCATTGTCATATCAAATATCTCTAGGCCATGGGTGTTTCTTGGCTGGGTATCTATGACAGAGCTGTGCAGATAGCTTCAGAGATGATTAAACACCGTTTTCGACTCTGTCAAAATAGTAAATCATCACTCCAGGAGTAAAAAGAAGATTAATGTTTGTAGGTATTATTTTGAGCCAAATCAGTTAGAACATTTAAAATGTTTTCATTTTTAGCTTTTGCCTTCCCAAGTGGGAAGTGCTAACCTTTATTTTCATATATTGTTGTAGAGTTAATTGAATTGATTAATATTCATAAATAAAGCTCTTAAGTATAAGTAGAAAAAACAACCACCTAATTCACAGGTCATGTAAATGTATCTCCTATGAATTATATATGGTAAGTACTTTAAAATAACCTTTCCCACACATTTTTCATCAATGACAGGTGATTCTTTTTTTTTTTTTTAAATTTTACTCTATGGGTTGAGTGAACCAGGGATCCATAACCTGGAGAACATTTCTACCTATTCTCTTACATTTTGGGGCTTTCAGGACAGCTGTATAAACAAATAGATGAGGAAAAGCCCCTAGTGATAATATTTTTGCAGCTGGGTGAAAAAAGAGTTTTTCATTTTTTAAATCTTCATTTAAAATGTAATGGTAGAGAGTGCCAGTTTTATTTGCTCTCAGAATATTTTTTCTGATATAATGACTTTTGCTAAACATAATGATTACATGACAACTTTGTGGCATTCAGTAAGCTGATGTGTTAAAATTTCTGTTCATTTAATTATATTTTTATTATGTTCTTAAGAAAATATATTCATTGCAAAATAGAAAGGTACAGGGCTTGTAGTCAGGAGGCCTGGTGTTTAATTATGACTCTACTGCTATCTGATTTTAAGTGGAGAAATACATATGATTTTACCCCACTGAATCTTAGTTTTTCCAGTAGTAAAATTCAGTTCCACAGATACTTTCCTATTATTTACAAAGCATTTTGCTAGGACTTGATAGATAATATATCAGCTCTGCTGTCAAGGTGTCTATAAATTGATCAAAAGACAGTGGGTGTGGGAGCTGAGAGGAAATCAGAGCAAAATGAGATGCAGAATGTAGGAAGGTAGAATTCATTTTTACTTGAGGATTCTTGAAAGCTTTTTAGAGGAATCTAGGACTAGATGATCTGTGAAGGTCCATCTGGTTCTGTAACTGAGAATATGTAAGCTCCTTTTTCAAATGACTTTCTCTAATGACATTTTGGAATTTCACAAAGTTCCGTCTGCCTTTCAAATGTATTCTGTGTAACAAATAGCTGCTTACCATGTCCTGGGTTCCAGTATTTTACTTGGATTTGAATTAATCAGGAGCTCACCTTTTGAGAGCATAGCAGAAAACCAAGAAGTGAATAAAACATGCCTTCAGCTAGCCAAAATAGATATGAAGTTTATATATTTTTATTCGTAAGAGATGCCTAATTTAGAACCACTCTACACTAGTTCTCCATATATTCCTAACAGACATGGCAATATGATTTCCTGGTACATAGCAGGTTCAAAGCAGTATTATTTGTAGGTTAGGTGCTGATAGAATTAGTAGCGTAAGGGATGCCTTAAGCACTTAAACTGAGAGCATCTAGAAGCATTATGTGATAGCTAGTGAGGAGACTTCAAGGAGCTGATGCAAGAATTCAAAATGTATAGGAGCCTAGGGTGTTATGTAGAGAAACTAACAGCTCTACTCCTAAGAGTAGGTGCTGAGGGCATCACTGTGTACTGTGATGGATGGTACTGATTATGACCTTTAGTCATCAAGTAAACGTTAAAGAATATGAAGATCATTTGTTTAAGAAGGCAGGGATACACATATACATACACACATGCATGTGAACATGTACACACACACACATAGATTCATTCATTCACATGTGTTTTAGAAAATTTTCATCTAAATTAAAATAAAAATAATTGGTATCAGAACACATGGCTACTTAAAACAGTTATTTCTCCAAGGGTTGTACGTAACAACAATAATTGATGAGAATATGGTGCTTTACAGTTTATCGAATACTCTATTCCCTGATTGCCAGTGTTTTTTCAGTACTAAATGTATAGGATCTTAAACCATATTCTTTGAAAATAGATGAGAGAAATTGATGAGCCTATCTTGTGGAATAATGTTTCCATAGATTTCTAAATCAGCGTACCTGCATATTTTATTTTTTTCTATCAGCCTGCACTCTCCTTTTAATGCATGCAGTATTTGTCTACTGTTGTACCAAAAATTCATGATTCACAAAAATGTTTTTCCATTAATAATGTTACTTGAAGATTAATTCTGTCATTTATGTTTTATGTTCTAAATATAAAGTGAAAAAAGGCATTCCCCTATATAGGTGAAAATTGTTAGATCTAATCACCAAAGCCTGACCAGTGTTGATTAAGAAGTTGATAAGTTGGGTTGTTTCAGTGGTGAGATTTAAAACTTAGGAACATTTAAAAGTTCTTGAAACTAGTTCTGAAGAAGTTTGGTAATTGTTAATATTGGCCTTGTGCAGTTTTCTGCTTTATTACCATTAAAAATTATAATTGAAATTTTTATGTGATTTTTGTTTAGCTCCATGTTCTTCTAAAGCTGAATTTAAAACATGCCAGTCACTTCTCTCTTTCTTTTTCACAGAAATTACCAAACATTCTTACTGATGATCGATTCAAAGTTATGTTTGAGAATCCTGATTTCCAGGTGGATGAACAGAGTGAAGAATTTAGGCTTCTGAATCCACTTGTTTCAAAAATAAGTGAAAAAAGAAAGAAGAAACTAAAACTCTTAGAGCAACAGGAATTCCTTGAACAAGTAATGTACCTATTATTTCATATTAATGATAATTTTTATGCCATTTATCCATAGAGCAAGGAAGAATTGTAGACTGTGGCTGAGAAATAATTTATTTCAGACAGTTCTACCTGTTTTATTTGGCAGTATTTTTATTTAATTATAGCTTTCTCTTAAAATTGGAGCACAGTAGAAGTTGTCACGTATTGTAATTGGACAAATGCTAATAAAAAAAAGTACCAGTTCCTATTTAGGGGAAAAAGTGGTGCCTCTAACTATTTCTGTCTTCAGGAAGAGGAGGAAGAACCGGAAGGAAAACCAAGTGATGCAGAAAGTTCTGAGACTTCAGATGATGAAAAAGATTGGGTTGAAGAGGTCAGGAAACAGCGCAAACTTCTCCGCCAAGAGGAAAAACAGAGGTGGCAGGAAAGGCTCAAGGAGGATCAGCAAACAGTGCTGAAGCCCCAGTTTTTTGAGATCAAAGCAGGGGAGGAATTCAGAAGCTTCAAGGATTCTGCAAAAAAGCAGAAGCTAATGAAGTAAGTAACATGTGGGGTTGAAGTGTGGTCAGGGCTCCAGATGTTTTGTAGTTGGCTCATTGCCTGTTCAGTCCCCTTGAATGGTAATATTTATTCCATGTGCATATGTGTATGATAGAGTCCAAGTGTTCTTTATAAAAAGGTTTTAGTAAACATCAAAACACAAGATATTAAAATGTTTTAAAACCTTAAAAGCCGAGTTCATGGATACTTAAAGTTGGAATGGACAGTAGAAGTCATCTTGTCTGGTCCTTAATGAGAACATCATTTCCAAGTGTTAGTTTAGTCTTGCCTCTGCTCTAATACCACCAGTCATAAGAGACTCATTACCTCACCAGAGATCCTTTCTGATTTTTACAAAGTTCTTCCTTACATTGAGACTATCTTCCTCTCCATAGCGTTGACCCATTAGATCTAGTTCTCCCTGAGACCAGTTAGAATAAATAAATCTTGTCCCTCTTCTACATGAGAAATATTCAACTAAATAACTTTTTTTCCCTTGTGTTCCTCTCTCTTTTGCCTCAAGTTCTGTTATTTATTCATTTACCCAGTAGGTAGTCAGCATAAAGCTATTTATATGATATCCTTGAGACAGAACATAGTAATTTAGGAGCTATTTAATTCTACACTTCCTATAGAAAACAATTGTGGGTTTTTTGGGACCACAATCTTTACTGTTTCTTCTCATCTTATCTGTTTTTTCTAAGGCTATATGAGGAAATTGATAAGGCACTTGGAGATCCTTAGAAAACAAATATGAAACTAAATCCAAGACAGTGGTATTACTTGATTATTCATGTCAGTTCCAGTTGACATGAGATTCTCTTAGGTAATCCAGTTCCGATTTATGGCTACATAATAGGAATCATGATTGGTATATACCTTGATCTGCCTACCTCATCTTCCACCATCATTTAACTTGTTTTAAATTTGATACTTGCTCAACTTCTCACCTTCAGCCATTTGGAAGTAATAATTTGAAAACTCCTAGCATATCTTCCCTAAAACACTATATGCATTCATGTTTCAAATGTCTGAACTAAGACAAGGTTAAGGGAAGATAAGAAACAAATCCTTTTACAATAAAATGATTTTTTTAAAAAACTTCAATAGCAAGCTCATTTTCAGTAGTTAAAAGGCCCCGAATTCCTTTTCTGCCTTGTGTACCTATACATTTTTCTATAACCTGACATTACTTTTTTTTAAACCACAGTTTTTTTCTACAATGGTTTATTTATTCTGTGAATTGAATTTATCTGCTAAATTGCTCCTTACCTGGCTTAGCCAGGAAAGAATTAAGAAATTATACCTTGTAGAACTGCTGAAAATTATTTGCTTTACATTCTAAACCATTATTTTTCTCTTGTAACCTTTCAACTAGGAGTACATGAAAGTAGGTGTCTACAGAGTCTACATAGGAGGCCAAGATTTGATGGGTGGGTTGCATAACTGATCACGTTGGCATTCTTCCTGCTGCTTTTGATAGATGTTAATATCTAAAAAAAAAAAAAAAGGCATAGACATTAAGTATAATAGGTACGTACAACAATAACAAAGAATGTCTTCATAAAAGCCCCACCTCTTGTCTCTGTTGTGCAGAAGGACCATGGTCTCCAAAAGACTATGTATGCCAGTGGAGGAGAAGGCCCAGCAGGCGTCAGCTAAGCTGGGAGGGCTTTAAGTATTGGCTTGGCATTAGGCCACAGTCCTGTTTGAGGACTAGTCTGACTCTGTAGAGAGCCTGAATTCCAAAAGGCTGGTCACCAGCGATGTCATGAGATAAACAGCCCTCATCCCTTCTGTTTCCTACTTAAGAATGGCGGAGTTGTGGAAAGAGGACAGGCATACTGGGAATCACAAGTGTGAGAAAGATCATCTGTTCTGTTTTGCAAGTGTGTCACCTTCATTTAGAATATGTCTACAATCAAAGCATCCCTAACAAATAGCTATTGACCCTTTTTCTTAAAAAAAAAAGTAAAGAGATATCAAAATTTATTTTGTAGCACAATCTAGAATGTCATTGTCCTTAGATCCAACCTCAGTTTTTCCTTCTTTGATTTATTTCCATTCTATTTTTTATGCTATAAGTGTCCTTTCTCATAATTTAGATCCTTTTCGCCAAATACCTCTTCTCATCCCTAAGCAGTTCTAAATCATTTTAACCTCTCTTCAGACAATTGTATGAAATTACTGCCTTTCAAATATGACTATGACTATACTTCCTCCAAGATTCAGCATTTAAATTATGTTTTTTTCCTAGTATGCTTTCAATGAGTTATGGAATGGTGCAGGTACCATAGGCTGTGCTAAGCCTTATATTAGTTCCTAAGTTCTAGGAAAGCTGCCCAGTAGCAATTTTTTCCCTTGTCCTAATTGATTTCTTTTTTCTGTTACAACTGAACATTTTCAGATGTCCCCACCTTTTTGCAGGTCTGCGTCTATTCATATTTTTAATTGCCTCTAACTGAAGTGGCACTCATGCAGTCATGCTTTAGAATTGCTGGTTAGCAGCTACACACTAAATTGACTTTCAAAGAGAGAGAAGTGGAACTTTTCTTTAATGTAGAATCTCAGTACATAGTCCCTGTCAGTGTCTGATCTCTTGCCATGCTTCATTCTGAAGCTTAGCTTGCCTTTCCAAGTAGCCCAGACAAAACAAGTTTTTACAAGTGTTCATTGAAAGCACATTGAATGAAAACCAGAATCTAAACACCTTATCATAGAGGAAATAAGGTCATTCTTGAAAGACAGTAATTTTATACCATTTACTTGAAAAACCTTAATTCTCACAAATTATTTTCTATGAAACATTTAGTCCCATTAGCTCCATACTTACTTAGAGTTCCTATGATATGAATAGAGTAGAATCCTAAAGAAAATATGAAGGTTGAGGACACTGCTTAGGCAAGCACAATTCGCTTCCCTGCTGCAGACACATTTATGACCATAACCTCACCAAAGGAAAGAATTCATTCTTGTTCCTTTCGTCATATATAAGATTAGCAGTTGAAGGACAATTAGGAAAAGTTTCTCATACAGATCTTTTAAATCAGGTAAGGTCTAGCACTGGTCTAAAAAACAGAAATTTTCAAATTCAGTTCTGGCTTTAGACTTGAATCCCTATGTGGCCTGAGGCAAATCCTTTAACATCTCCCCCTCCCCCCCACATAAGGGATAAATACTTCTGTCTCAGGGATGTTGAAAGGATTAATTATTTAGTCTCTAAGGAACTTTGAAGATGAAAAGTACATTAAAAGTGCTTCTTAACAACATTATTGCTTAGAAAAAAAAACTACTGCTTTACGCCAACCACATCCCAAATTATATGAAGGAGATATGTTAGCACATTATTATTTGAAAATTGTAGCTAAATTTCCCAAGGTGTAAATGTTTAGAGTTTATTCACATGTGGATTTGGGAACTGTATTCAGAGTCATTCACTCGGAAGATACTACTCAGTAGAAAAGAAGACCCATTCTCAAGAACCAGGTTTTGCAATTAAACTTAATCAAACTAATTCTAGATTTGCAGGGTGCAGCTGGGTACTCTCTAAAGCCATGCTAGGAGTGCAAGAAAACCGGAGGAAACAAGCTTTTCACACCTTTGTAGACTATTAATAAGTGCTCTCTGTACTCCAATATGAGGGTTGGAGAATCAGAGAATATGATTTTATCCTTTCATATTTAATAGTTATAAGTAAATGTTAAGAGGTGGTGTGATAGAGTGGGTAGTAGCAGCCTTGAAGATCAGGGTTTAGGTTCCACTTCTGGCACCCAGTACCTATATGACCCTGGGCAAGTCACTGAACTTTTCAGTGCCTCAGGCAGCTCTCTAAAACTGTATTAATTACTCATCTGCATTCATTAACTGAGAGATTTCCTCTTGGGAATTCCCTAAACCAGTGAAATCACAGATCCAAGGCCCCCATCCATCCCTCCCTCCCCCCCAAAAAATGAATTGTTCTGACTTGAAAAGATTAACACCTTTGCAGTGGAGGCAGAGGACCTGTGCGAATACTTGCTGTACCACTTACTGTCTTTCTGGCCTTTAGTTTTAAAATTAAAGCTTCATAAACCAAGTTAGTGAAAGGTGTCATTGTGCCTGACTATACAAAACTGACTTTTCAGGGAGTTGGAATTGAATAAATTTCCATAATTGAAGTACAGTCTAGTCAATAGAAATCTATCAGATCCCTGCTTTGTGCTGGGAACTGTGCAGAGATACAAATGAAAACATTGACAGTCTGCTCTCAAAGAACTTAGAATCTTTTTGTTTGATTTTGGTGGGAGGCATTGGGGTTAAGTGACTTGCCTAGGGTTACTGTCGGGAGCAATTTATAATCTGATGGGAAAAGACAACATGATATACAAAGCTGTAATGGGAATAGGATGGGAAAGGGCCATGATAAAGTAGGTTCCAAAGGAATGCAGCCTGGTGAGAAATGAGATATGTCTATTTCTAAATGGAAAGGACTGGAGTATTTAGTAGGCAGGTAATACCGAGTTACAGGATTTGTAAAACTTTAATGAAGTTATGAGTTTACTCTGTAGGGACTTTGGAAAAACCCAATTATGAATTGAAAATGTTATTTAATCTAGAAAATGTGATAGAAGTATATGAAAAATGAATTCAAAACATATTTCTTACAAGGAAGACACCTGGAAAAGGAGCAGTAAAAATATACTTATTCACTGGAAGTTTGTCACATGATTGGTAAATGCTCAAGTTTTGATAGATATATTTTAACAATTTATGCCAGCTATCAAAGTTGTTCTCTGCATTCCAAAGGAAGTCTGGGTAAACAGTGAATTAATGACTGGGCCACAACTTGTATTGTAGCTCCTTTATTTCTTAGTCCAGAGAGGCTTAGTGTTTGTTTCTTTTGTAGACATCAGTGATTAATAAACTCTGTGTGGTCTCAACAGAAGACAAGAAGCATAAGTATCGGTAACCATCAAAGTAATTAAAGATTTAGGAATTACAGGTCCATGGGAGAAGTTATGAAACTATTGATTGTGCCCCAGTATACATTTATCTTGTCAGCTGTAAACTGGTCCGTTTCATTATCTGTAATTACCCATCACAGTTCCCACTACAGTTGTTTCAAACCTTGTCTCTCTTCATTCCCTTAACTCAGGCCTTCACACCCTATGGACTTGTGGCTGTTGGGCCGCTTGTAGCCCACCAAAGGATTTTGGGTGGTTTTCAAAAAATGTAGAGGAAAACATCCTTTGTATGTAGAGGAAATCCTTTGACATTCTGCAAGCTGCCCAAGGGCCTTAAGTGGCCTTTGCAGGTCTTGCCCTGGCTCTACCTTCACTAACTAAGCAGATGCATTGACTCCTTTGTTCAGAAAGCAGTCTGCCATGAGTTGCCTTCCCTCTGTACCTTGGAATTTTTCCCTTCATCAGTCTTCTCTAGGTTCAGGGATTAACTGGACTTAATCCTTGCTAAATCTGACTCTCCTCTGGTTATGTCCTTGATTCTATCCACCATCCCCACTCTATTTTGAATCTTCACTTTCTCTGTATTAGCTCCCCACTGTACTGCTTGCCAACCTGTTGGGGTCTCCTCTATCCTTTAAAAAAGAAAGAAACTGCAATCTCTTCCCTTTCTCTGTTGACACTCCTCAAATTAGTTTAATCTTTTCCTTCCCCTTCACCTCCACTTTCTTAGAGAGAGTAGCCCATTCCTGCTGACTCCATTTCTTTATTACCCACTCAAATCTCTAGCTCCAGTCCTGTTACCCTCGCATTTGGATTTCTGCCCCCAATATGTTAATGAAACTGCTCTCGAAAGTCACAAATGACCACTTGATTATCACATTTAAAGACCTTTTCTCAGTCCTTATCCACTCTAAACTTCCAGTAGCGTTTGATACTGTTTTTCATCACTTCTTTGCTTTCATCTCCTGGTTCAACTTCTGCTGATGTGACCTCCTGTTTCTATCTCATTTATAAGTTTATATTTCTTCCTCTTCCCCAGAGACTTTGTCCTTAATCTTTTTTCCATAGTTTATCCACTGGTGATCTCATCTGATTCTGTGCTTTCAACTAATACTTTTATGCATATGATTCTCAGATCTAAATATTCAGCTCTGATCTCTCCTCCCTTGATATTACAAGTGAAATCAGTATCTTAAATTTCACTCATCATCTTTCTTCCAAAATCTCTACTTCTTCATTTTCCCATTGTGTCAGTAGCTCTCCCTAGACACCTGAGTTCAACATTTCAGTCATATTTGACTTGTCTTCTTCTCATTTGCCAGTGCATATAATCAGTTGCCATGTCCTATCTACCTCTGAAATTCCTCTCATATCTTACCTGTTGTAACCTTAGGTCCGCTTCCTTCATTCAGGAATTTATTGCCACTGGCCTACAGGGTTATAATCACTTTTGAACTGTTTTTTTGTCTCCAATTTTTCTCTTTTCTAATGCATCTCTTTGATTACTATCTGACTAATCTTTGTACAGGTATGATCATACTATTTCCCTGTTCAGAAACTGTCAATGACTCCTCATTGCCTAAGGATACAGAAACTTCCAGAGTCGTAGAAATTTAAGTTTATAAGGACCTTTAGAGATTCCAACCTACATTGAACAGAAATTCCTTCTGTAGCAAACCCAACTTGTTATCCATCTTCTGCTTAATGACTTCCAGCGATAGGGAGTCCACCACTTTCCCAAGAAGCCTGTTCCTTCTTGATAAGCCCTAATTGTCTAAGGCTATAAGTTGCAGAGAGCATGCATTGGTAGAAGTTTCCTCTGAAATCACTTGTCTAATTCTTGTCCCCTTTTCCTTTCTCATCCTATCCTAATCATTAGGAAATATTTCCTTATATTAGGGAATAAAGCTTTATTGTTAAACAGAATCTTCAGATTTAGTTTGACCAGGGCTCTGTAAAGCACAATTGTTTCCTCCCTTCAGCATGAACACTATTCTCCTGGCTTTTTTGATTACCATGGCATTTGGTAACCACATTAAGCTTACAGTCCACTGAATCTCTACATCATTTTTATAAAAATTGTTGTCTAGTGATATCACTGTAGTCCTGTATTTGGGCAATTAATTTTATAAAACATTTTTAAGATTTTGCATTTTTTTCATTAAATTTCATCTATTCATATATTCAACCTGTTATTTTAGCCAGTTCAGGTCTTTTTAGCTCCTTATTTTTTTGTTCACCATGTTAGCTGTCCTTCCAGGAGACCTCCTTAGGCATTCAAGGCCAAACATAATCTGTCGCCAGCCTTCTTTTCTAGCTTTTTATTTTATTATTCCTTTCAAACATTGTACCTTCCAGCCAGACTGAACTAATGTTTCCCAGTGTACCCTGTTACCTCTTTATCCACGTAGGCTATCACCTAGGAACAGAATACATCCCTGCTTGTTGAAACTTTTCTCTTCCAGTGCTCCAATTCACTAATAATAGGAGAAATACAAATTAAAACAACCCTGAGGTTTTACCTCAGATTCAGCAAATTGGCAAAAATGAGAAAAGATGGGAATAGTCAATGTTGGAGGGATTGTGGTATGATAAGCAAACTAGTACATTGTTGGTAGAGCTATGAATCATTGGAGCCATTTTGGAAAATAGTTTCGAATTACAAATAAAGGAACTGAAATGTCTATACCCTTTGACCCAGAGATTCTCCAATTAGACTTAAAATCCAAGGAGGTCGTTGATAAGGAGAAAGTACCCATATATACCAAAGTATTTATAGCAGCTCTTTTTGTGATAGTAAAGAAATGGAAACCAAAGTAGATGCCTGTTGATTGGGATAGTTAAACAAACTGTGGTACGTGAATGTAATGGAATATTACTATGATGTGAGAAAATGCCAAATATGACCAGTACAGGGAAGCCTGGAAAGATTTACATGATCTGATGCAAAATGAAGCTTTCTGAAGCAAAGCTGAAAACAAATGCTTGATGACTACAGCAGTGTAAGTGGAAAGAAAAGTTACAGCAAAACAATCAAAAGTAAATATTGCAAAAAAAAAAAACAAGCAAGACTTGAAAGAGAAAATATGAGAAGACATACGCACCCCTTTCCTTCACAGAGGTGCAAGGTGTTAATATATCATGTATTTTCAGATTTGTTCATTGATTTTGCTGATTTTTTTTTCTTTTTAAAAAATATCATTACTTTAGTTGGCTCTCTGAGAGAAGGCATGGGGAGGGATACCGGGAGAAACTCTTGTTACATAAAACAAAAGATGTAAGTGAAATTACTTTAAAAAATAAAAATTCTTTCTTCAAGACCCAGTTCAAGTGACATCTCTTTTATGAAACTTTTTCTATATCCCTAGGTAGAAGTAATCTTCCATCTTTTGTTTGATCTTTTCTGTGTGCTTATCACACTATTATTGGTCTTTTGCCTCCAATGTGAGTTTTTTGAGAGTGAGATTATGTCATTTACTACTTTTATATCTCATTACTAAGCAGATGTCTAGGGTATGAATAATATCTATATTTTCTCCACATACTGAATTTAATAAAAGGTATGTCCCCAAAGTGTCTTACAGCATTTTTAAGCATTAATAATTTTAATAACTTAAAACTATATTACCACTTTGGGGATACCCTGGATATTATATATGTTCATGACATGTATGGATATTTTTGAGGGAAGGGAGTGGGAGAGCATTTGGGGTTAAGTGACTTGCCCAGGATCACACCACTATTAAGTCTCAAGTGTCTAAGTCCAAATTTGTATTCAGGTCCTCCCGACTCCAGGGCCAGTACTCTGTCCACTGCATCTGTTAGCTGCCCCTTGGTTATTCACTTTAATACATTTCATCCTGTTAAATCATAATTATTTTTCTTAATTTTTATTCATTCATTCATTTATTTTGCAGAAAACCCCTTGAAGATCGTTTGCAGCTTGAGGCAAAACTTGGGACTCTGAATGTATCTGATACAGCTGTTGGCAGCAAACAGTTGACGTTCACATTAAAGAGGGTAAATTATTTTGACTTAATTTAAATAGTTATTTTTTTAAAAAAGGAAAGCAGTACAGAGAATGAGCAGTTATAGCTGTTGTCTTTGTGTTTTAAAACAACTAAAAGCATTTCAGTTAGCTCGTACTTCAAATTTCCCACTTGATTTTGTGAGATGATCTTAACTTCCACAAAAGATTGATCAAGTCTCTGGGATCATTTGGTTTATTGTTGACCTCATATCAGAGCCAGATTTTACAGGTTTTCCCAATCCTCTATAAAGTACCATTTCCTATACTAATGTTTCATCTATTTTCAGAACTTTCTTGGGCTCTGAGCTCATTGACTAAAAGAAGCAGGGTTATGTGTTATTGGGGTCCTGGAAGGTAGCACAAGACCGAATGATTCAAAAGGTGACTATAAATCTTTTTTGGTTAGTAGTGAGCAAGCATGTTAGCAGTTATCAGTACCACTGAATTGCCATAGGTGACTTAGAAATAAAGATCCTTATCATTTAAAGATCAAAGGATATCTTTTATTAGAACAGTGATGTGACCTGTAATATCCTGGTAAAGTTTAATTTCATTTATGCCAAAAATGAAGAGTAGACAAACTAGTCCAAGCTCAGCTCTTTTACTCACTGTCTCTGTGACCTTGGGAAACACCTTCAACTCCTTTAGGCCTCAGTTTTCTCTTTTTGTAAAATTAGAGGGTTGGATAAAATGACTTTGAAGGCCCTTTCTAATCCTACATTCTATGTATATTCTCTTTCATGTATTGAAATCTTTGTTTTAATGTTGAACACTGCCCTAAATTGATCTGCAGTTGTTGTTGAAGGCTTTTTAATTGTTGAAGGCTTTTCAGTAACTATCTGGAGTTGGTACTATTCTTACTAAGTAGTTAAGGAACACTGTTTTTAACAGTGCTTTTGGTTCTTTTGCTTGAATCATTTATAGTAGAGCAATATCATAAATTTTATCCTCGGTTATTTCTGAAATTTTTCCCAAAGAAGGTTAGATAGTTCAGTAGCAGTGAATAGTTTTCATTCTGTGAGTTGAAAATACCTTTTAGTTAAGACAGTCTATTTTGAAAGCAGAACTTATTTTCCCAAATAAGTCAAAATTTGTTTTTTACCCAGAGTGACTTCTTGTACCTATTACTTATTCCTCATAGCTTAACTCTCTTGTCATAATTAATCTTGGGCATGAACAAAAAATTTTACATTCTTCAGAATTCAGGACACATCTTTGTTGGCATTAGAGCCATACAGTCCAGTGCAGTTGTGGCCGGGATCACTCGCTCACTTTTAGTAACTATTGTAAACTGATATGTTAGTTTTTAAAACTCTTTGTAGTAGTAAATGTACCTTAGAACTCCTAAAGTAAATCTTTTCATAAAATTAGAAAGTGATTTGCTACAGCATCTCTTCATGTTTAATAATAAAGTGAATAACAGATCTTCCTGACACTATTTTTATTTGATGAAATACTTCAGAAAATTTTAAAAGGCTTTATATCAAAGCTAGACATAGAGAGCAGTTAACTTTGTTAGAGTTATAATAGTTGGGTCCTCTAGCTCCAACTACTTAAGAGTTGTATTTTTATGGGCAAGTCACCTAATCTCTTAGCCTTAGTTCCTTCTCTGCAAAATGAACATGATAATATTTGGATCATTTAGTTGTTAAGGGGAGAAATTGCTTTGTAAACAAATGGTATATACATGTTGAGTTTTAGGTCATCTATGGAAAAACATGGACAAGAAGAACTTGGGATAGGAAGGTATGGGGAGGTTCAGTGTGGGAAGGAAGGCTCCCACTAGTGTCATGGAGGAACAGATCTAGGCCTGCTCTCTTCTAAAGGTCCTTATCTCCATTGGCCTCAGCATTTGACTGGGCTGACAGCATTCATTTAAACGAAGAGAATTAAGAGATATGCATTTTTTTAATGCCCATTGTGTGAGAGCCTCCTGATTTAGAGCTATAGGAGATCATCTGGTCCTAATCCTTTATGTCACAAATGAACACATTGAGATCCAGACAGGAGAAAAGACCTGTCCCAGACCTCATGATCAGGAAACAGCTTTCTGTTTTCAGACTCTGTGTCCATTGAACTTTTTTAGCTATGTCACATAGGTATCTTGTTATATTTTAGGTTAAATCTATGTAGTCTTTCTAGTTATTCGTGATTTTAATTTGTAAATGCCAAAAAAATTCCAGGAAACTTTAACTTGTTCAGAAATTTAGAGATGAAAAATGTATTTTAAATGGCATTAACCATGTGAAATTCATGAAAAAGTGTATATCTTTAAAACAAAGAAATGATTTAGGGAAAGAAATGTAACATATCATTTATCTAGGGACTGTGGTTTCTGTGAAGCTCTCCATCATACAGCTCATACCCCTATTGTCATTCATGTTCCACCTTGACTCCCCGTCCCCAGTAGTGTTAAAGATGTCCGCTGAAAATAAGACAAACCCATTACAGGTCATTGTAATTACAGAGTTTTAGAGGTGGAAGGGATCTTGGAAATCATCTAATTTCATGGATTCTCAAATTTTTTGATCTTAGGACCCCTTTACATATTTGTGGACCTCAAAGAGCTTTTGTTTTATGAGTTCTATCAATCAGTATTTACCACATTAGGAATTAAAATGTCTTCTTAGTATTATCAGAATACATTTGGAATCCCCCTAAAAGGTCTCATGGATCTCCAGGGTAATCTCATGGATCACCCTTTGAGAATCACTGATACAATTCAGCCTCCTCATTTTACACAAGAGGAAACTGAGGCCCAGAAAAGTCATCTCAGTGATTCAGAGCAAGTCATTTAATGACAGAGCTGGAACTAGACTATTTCTGACTAAAAACACTGTTCTAGCTATTTATTTTAACATTCTCCAAATCTTTGTCTCATTGTGTTAATAATTAGTGATATTATCTCATTTAAACTTAAATCTCATTTAAATTCCTCTTGTGACCAAAAGAAAAGAAAAAGAATCTATATAGCAGCTGTCACTTCATAAAATTTCAATAACATATAAACTGTTACCTTTGTTGTAAAGGATATTTACAATAATCTAGTAAATTGCACAACTGATTTCCAGTAGAATCATTTACAGATCAGCAGATTCATAAGCTGGTGGTTTAATTGACATTTATTAGCTTTACAAAGGACAGTGCTACAGCTGCTTTGTTCAGAAATGTGGTGTTCCTCTCAAGGTTTTAATGAGATTATGGTGAAGGGCAGCTGAGGAAGGGTGATAATCAAGAATGGACAGAAACTTCCATCTTCTCAACAATGTGCAAACTAGTCTTGGTAATTTGTCATGCTACGTTTAGGCAATTCTCTTATATTTACCAAGATAGTTAAAATTCAGTATAAATTTTCATCTGGGGAGGGGGGAGATGCATTAAAGTCTAATGATTTTTCTTAAGATTTGAAAAGAAAGCGGTCTCCTGAATTTAACATCAAGCGGAAATGACTATAGATGAATATAGGGAAAGAATTTTTGGAATAAAGTGCAGTTCCTTTGATTGACCTGTAAATCAAATTAGTTTTAGGCCCACTACAAGGCTAGTGAGATTAGATTTTGTTTATACCAAGTAGACCAGAACTAATAAGATGAAATTAATTTTGTCCCATTTAAAGTAGTACTTATAACAATATTGATAGTAATAACAGACACGTATTGTACTTTAAAATTTGAAAATGTGCTTCATATACATCAACGCATTTGAGTCTTCTAATAGTCCTGTGAGGTAGGCTCTCTCCATGCTATCTGGCTCCTTTAACTTGGCTTTTGTTTTCATCATAGTACTATGATTTGTAGTATACTTTGGGCTTTTATTCTGTACTTGCCTTCTGATCCTGATACGTTATTTGGGACATCATCAATGAGGGCAGATCTTTATTCTTTAAGGGCTTAATTTGGTTGTTTGGAAATAAGAATAAGTATTTGGAAGCAAAAACTTTTAAAAATTAGATAGATAACCAGCTAGGCAATACTGGTTTTGTTTTGAGATAGAGAGAATGAAGTTGAGAAGAGTTTGAATGCAAGAAAAAGTATTCACAGAATGTGTTCACCCTCCTAACCTTATATAGTTGGACAGTTAATTTTCAACTGATAGACTATCAGAACTAGAAGAGGCCAGAAAAAATATCCAGTCCAACCACTGCCATTTTATAGGTGAAGGAACTAAGGATCATAGAGGGGAAGGGACACAAAGGCACCAGTCAGGACCGAGACAGAACACAGGTCTCCTGACTCCCTGTCCACTGTTCTTTTCACACAACATGGTGCTTTCCTCCTTACTAAAGGACCTTTCTTTGTACTGTGTGCTTATTTTAAAAATTAGTAATGCAAATCTCCTTCCGTCTGTTGTCTTCCACCACAGTGTTCTTTCTTGAGCAGAATCTTATCTAGCCTTGCCAACTTAAACTAGCCAGAGATCAGTAATACTTCCACTAGCAGAGGAGGGTCTGTGGATTTGGGTGACATGGAGTGAAACATTGGAGCTTTCATTTCTTCTCTTTTTTCTCCATTTAAATGTTTTAGTCTGAACAACAGAAAAAGCAACAAGAAGCTGAGAATCAGCATCGACAAGAGAGAAAAAGACTTCGCCGTTCAGCTGGACACCTTAAGACTCAGCGCAGAAGAGGACATCCATTTCATTGATTGTGGAATTCCTGTTCCTTAATATGCACAGTGGAGGTGGGAGGGGAGAAATGGAACTAAGTTTTACTGTTCTTACAGGATATTAAGCAAAAAAAATTGAACTTTTACAACCCTATTTGAATCACTGAGTCTTGTAACTGTAAAGATATAACTCCTTTTCCACAGAAATCTGGGATTTGGACTTCCATGAATCTGTACATATTAATAATTGGTTATGTTATAATTTGAATGTATTGTTTGTAGAAATTATTCCTAAAGACATGTTATTTCTTTACTGTAGTTTATCAAGTAAACTGATTTTTTATCAGTATATTTTTATACTGTTTTTATCAGTTGTATACAGTTTTCATCAGTTTATCAGGTAAACTGTCTTTTTTTTTTTTAAGTCTCCTGAAATGTGTACCATTAGAAACTGAATTCACCTGACGTGTTGATTCTGTGCCAAGAATTGAGTTCAGGGTTCAGCTCTTTTCTGTTAGAATGACTGCTACCCCCTCATAATTGTATCACCTGGAAGCTAGCCTTCAAACTGTGCGAGATGACTTTTTGGTCAGATTTGTGTTTATGTTTGTATTTATATAAATGTAGGAGAGATGGAGAGGAGTGGAGTGGTTTGTTGTTGTTTTGTTGAGAGAGAGAGAGAGAGAGAGAGAAAAAACTTTTTGGAAGAAACTGATTGAAATGAATACATTTCAAATAAGGAATTTACTTGAAGGAATGCTTCAAAGAATTGAAATTGAAAATTAATTGTAGTTTTTCAGGAGTTAAATGCATATTGAAATAAGATCTGACAATATCTTTAAGTCCAGGTTTTTTCTGAGAGCATCCTGCTCATCATTTCTTACATTACAACAGCATTCCATCATAATTACATACCACAATTTGTTCAGCCCATTTGATGGGCATCCCCTCAGTGTTTAATTCTTTGCCATGAGAAAAGAGAGGCTATAAATATTTTTGTATGTATTTGTACATTTTGTACATTCCTTTTTGTTTTTTTTATCTCTTTTGGGATACAGACATAGCTGTGGTATTGCTAGGTCATGAGTTTATAGCCCTTTGGGCATAGTTCCAAATTACTCTACAGAATGGTTGAATTAGTTCACAGCTCTACCAAGAGTGCATTAATGTGTCTCATTTTTCCCACATCCCCTCCAACATTGGTTATTTTCTTTTTCTTTCCTACTAACCAATTTAATATGTATGAGGTAGTACCTCAAAATTGTTTTAATTTGCATTTCTCCAATCAATAGTGAGAGAATTTTTTCATGTGGCTATAGATAGTTTTGATTACTTCATCTGAAAAGGTCTCTTTCAGTTCTAAATCAATGAACCTATTTTTTCTTCAACCCTGATAAGTGCACACTACCAACTTGTTAACTAGTGAAGTTGAGACAACCAAATACTCAAGCCTCAGGTTGGTACATTGCTTTGAGCTGCCTCTAATTATCCAGTTCTCATTTCACAGTGAATTGAAATCATATTTGATTTGGTTTGATGTCCTGCCAGACTTGGTCCTGTTGTCTCTTTGAACCTTCTCGCCTCTCTTAATTATCCACAAAGATTTATTAAGTACTTACTCTGTATTCAGTTAAACACTGAAGATGCAAAGAAAAAGCAAAAACTACTTCCCCTCAAAGAGCTTGTATTCTTAATGGGGGGCTGGGGAGAGCAGCATGTGCATGATAAATAACTAGAAAATACATACGGAGTAGATACAGGATAATACTAGAAAGGGAGGCACTGGGATGAGGTTTGAAGCAAGCTAGTTATTCTAAGAAGTGAAGATGAGTAGAGCAATGTATTATGGACATGAGATTTATAAGACCATAGACGTGATCCCTATAGTGATCTGTTCACTCTGTTTCCCTGTCTGGGGTAGACTTTTTCAATTTGAGATTCAAATTCCCCTTTTCCTTTGTGCCCCCCGTTCCTTCATAAAACCCCCAAACTTCCTGAACCTAATTATAGATAGGTTAGATCCTATCTTTGGTCCTGAGTAAAATATAAAAAGTAGAAATAGAGTAGACCAACCTAGGAAGAAAAACTGACATTTTTGAATTAGAACACTGGACTAGGAGTTTTGAGGTTTCAGTCCTACCCACTCTCTGCCTTAGAGAGTACTTCGGTGGATATTGGTGAGCTTTTTGATGGTAAGTTTTCCCACCAATCACACAAATAGCTACCCTTCCACAGTTTGTCATAACTATACAACTTTTATTCATGTTCTTCCACAAATCTGATTCAAGAGAATCTAACCAAGCAAGCTGGTGGCCTTCCACTCTGTCAGGGGTTCTTAACGTTTTAGGTGTGTATCATGAACCCCCTTTAAAATAATGTTTTTAAATGCATAAAGTACACAGCATTACAAAGAAAACCAATTATATTGAAATACGGTTATCGAATTATATGTGTGTATGTTTATATAAAGTTCACAGATACTTGGGTAGGTCTTTTTGTGGCTGTCAGTGTAGCACTTGACCTGTCCATCTGTTGCCTCTCGTTAGCTACATGAGACTGGTCCACTTCCTTTTACTAGCATGCATTTCCTGTATAACATGCATCCATTTCCTTTAGGCCCCTTGCACCAAATAGTGACTGGCAATACACTACAGTCCCCTTATCCCAATACAAACCTCTCTCTTTGAATCACTCACCCTTATGATTCTCAAGCAATTCTGGGATAGTTTGCAACCGTATGGCATCATTGGAAGAATATTGGTGTTGAAAAGATATGTTTTTGTGTCAAGAACTAGCCTTGGATCATTGAAAACACTATGCGGTCCATCCTGTGTTCTTTCTTCTGTTGAATTCTGGGCCTAGGCCACTTCTGTAGTGTCTGAACACTTAGTTCTGCTGTAATGCTTGTTTTGAAAATGTGAATTTGTTCCAATGAGATTGATATATATTAGGGAACAATTTCAATATAATATGAACTTGATGTTTACTTATGCACTGTTTTATCAGGGACAAACAACAAACTGCACTCAGTTCTCCAAGCACAAAACATACACACAGTTTCACTGTGGGTGTTGTCCTGCAGGTTGGAAAATTCACTAGCTATAGTCCTTCCCACACTCCCCTATGTAAACTTACAGTCTTTTTCATGGCAAAGTTCCATTTTTATTGCATTATCTTATGGTGCAATAACAGCCCTGGACTAGCGAGGGCCGGTTCAACTCTATCCCCTCCTCCTCCATGGTGCAGGGCCAGACCCTGACCCCTTGAGCCTCCATGCTCCGGTCTGGCAAAAATTGGACTTTGCCAACCTGGCTTCAGGTAGAGCAGTGGTCTGAGGTCAGTGGTACTGCCACTAATCTGTATTTATGTATTTTTTAAACCATTTAGTATGTATAAAACTTATGTTTTTATCAGGTTCCTGGTTTTTTTTTCTCCAACATGTTACTGACAGTGTTTGAGTTTGTCCTCCAATCCCATTTTTCCCTTGGGTGTTGTCATTTTTATAGTTCATTTTTGCAAAGTGCAAAAATTTTTTAGGAAATCATGTTGCATTATAGCAGAATTTACTGTACTGGATCTGATATTCTCTACCAGCTTTCAGTTAATTTGCAAATCTTTGACCCTGGGCAGATCACTTAATTTCTCTCAGCCTCATTTTCCTGATCACCAAAATGGAAATCATAATGGCACCCACCTTACAGATTGTGAGGCTCAAGTGAGGTCAAGTAAAGCATTTTACCGACCTTAAAATGTAAGTGCTAGCTACTATCATTATTTTTTATAGTGAAGATATCATGCAATCTGCTGAAATTTAAAAGTGCATCAGGATTTTATGAAGACTGTGAATATATTTGCTATGAGCACAGAGCTTCAAACCTTGTGCTTCAGAGGAAAAATTGTAATGTTGGCCATCTAATGATGATAAAGTAAATAGAAGCTCTCTCTCTCCCTACCCTGCACCCATACCCTTTTCTTGTTTTTCTTGCTCATTGGTTGTACTGCTGGCACATTTTGGTATTATCTTTGGGAACTCAAGGACTTCAGCTTTTCATTTGGCTAAAGGTTCATATTTTAAAAAAAAATAAAACAAATATAGGTTTGTTTTTTTAACTACTCTCAAGGACCTATCCTTAATGTTATTTAAATGTAGATTATATATTGAAGAACATTAACAGTGATAATGTGAAATTCTGTGATTTTTTTAAACATTTTTGATAGATTAAAACATTGAGTTCCTCATTTAAAGACCAATTATGATTTTGGAATGTCTTTCAAATATAGGTTTGGCTATATACCTCTGCCATTCAATTGTAACACAAAAGCCTGGAATTTAAAAGCCTGATTTCTTGCAAGTGTAGAAAATCATAGTTCTCATTTTATCTAGTGCCCTGTTGGAGGAGTTGTGAACTGATCGTTTTGGAGAGCAATTTGGAGCTATATCCAAAGGGCTATAAAATTGCATACTCTTTGACCCAGAAATACTAATACGAGGTCCATGTCCCAAAGGGATTTAAAAAAAAGAAGGGAAAGGACCTACATGTGCAAAAATGTTTATAGCTGCTCTTTTTTGTGGTGTGAAAGAAAGGGGGTGCCCATCAATTGGGGAATGGTTTAACAAGTTGTGGCATATGATTATGATGGCTTGCTATTGTGCTATAAAATGAGCAGGATGATTTCAGAAAAACCTGGATTTACGTGAACTGATGCAAAATGAAGTGGTAAAAACCAGGAGAACATTGTACTCGGTAACAACCATATTACATTATGATCAACTGTGAATGACTTAGCTATTCTCAGCAATGCAATGATCCAAGACAATTCCAAAACACTTATGATGAAGCGTGCTCTCCACATCCAGAGAAAGAACTGATAGAGTCTGAATGCAGGCTGAAGCATACTTTTAAATGTTTTCTTCATTGTTGTTGAGTTTTCATCTGTTTTCTTTCCCATGACTAATATAAAAATGATTTACATGTGTATAATCTATAGCAAATTGCTTGTCTTTTCAATGGGAGGGAGATAAGGGAGAGATTTGGAACGAAAAATTTTTAAGAGAATGTTTAAAGCTGTTTTTACGTGTAATTGGAAAAATTATATATGTGTATACACACACATTTAAATTGTGGATTTAGGCACTTTACACAGTTCTACACCCAGTTAATTAGTGTTTTGTGAACTTTTGTTGATTTGTTAAATTGACAAACAACAGTATTGACAGGAGGTTTTCTTGCCTTACATCAACTGAATGAATGTCAGTTCCTTGAGGGTGGGAGCTATTTTTCATTTTAATCTTTATATCTCAAGGGCTTAACACAGTGCCTTTAGTGGTCACTTATTAAATATTCATTGAATGGAATTGATTTGAATCAGGCTTCTCTTCATAGTTACAGAAACTTCGTTACTTTATGAAAATTGAATTCTGATTTTAAATGTCAGTTACATTTTATTCTTAATGATTAGCTTCTCTGTTACATTGTTGAACTGGGACCTGAGTTAATATGTTATTCTGAAGTAAATATTTGTTTCTTCACTTTTTACATGTATGCCATTCTAAGCTTATAATTTTAAAGCAATTAGATTCCAAACAGTCATCCTTTCAGTTGTTATGCTTATGATCTATTATAAGTAAACATCCTGGGATGAATAAGAGTCATAACTCCTTCTTTCAGTGAGCTTCCATATATGAAAACTTAACTATGCCCAAATAGGAAAGTCTGCTACAAGACAGAAGTCTATTATGAATTGCCCAGTGTGGAAGGTGACTTCATTAGTGTTTACTAATTCTTGTTTTCATTTTTCTCTCCTTTAGTAATGAGCCTGCCATCTCAAATAATACAAGGTCAATTCCCTTTTTATAAATACTGTTTCTAAATAATTCTCCCTCTTGCCTTTTATTCTGATGTGTCAGAAGGTTTCTTGCCTCAGACAGCAGTATTTTGAGGTGACTTTATGGATTCCCATAAAATGATTTGGGGAAAGGATTTTTCCAATTCATCAAGAATAAGTATTCTCATCTTGGAGCTGCTGTGATTTTGTTGTATATTATATGGCCCCTCTACTTTCCTTCACATAATCTTCCTACTCCTATATATGTGGTTTTGGTATATATATCTTTTTCCTTTCACTGTGACCTGTAATCAAACACCCCCCATCTTAGAACACATTATTTAATTCTGCTGTTTTGTACAGCTGTACAGCAATCACTGCATCGCTGGGGTCAAAAAATTCATCACCAAAACTCTCCTCCTCAGAAAATGGAGGCAGCCTATTGCTGGACTCCTATTTAATAAAGTCTTTTCATCATGGTAAAGTGGAACCTGCCAGAGCTTGTGCAGCACCGGCATAGCCTTCAAGTACCTATTATTGCCTCACATTACAATGAGGCATCAGAGTAGAATTCTGCAAAGGTGATGCTGTCTAGCTCTGAGTCATGGGATGTCATAGTCTCTGAAAAATTCAAGTTGCAAGTCATCTGAAAGGCAATATTGGTGGGTAGTGGATGTGAGTAGGCAGCAATATGAAACCACAAGGGCTTACACCTGAGAAATGGGGCAAAAAATGTCAGAGAAGCAACAAGTGTTTATTATATGTCTGTGTGCCAGGCATTGTGCACATAGAGAAATGTATGACCAGAAAAAAGTGAGTCAGCTGTAAGAGTGAGAGATAATCAAATGGGTAGCTCACGTGCTCCGTTTGTATCTTCCTAGAAAATGATACTCAGGAGATGGACCTCTACTTCAGGATTTATAGGAGCCTATGGACAAGATCACGTGGGAAAAGGGTCTGAACAGTGGAAAAGAAAATCCATTATCAAGTGAGATCAGCAATCCATTGAAGTATCTTGTTTGTTTTTATGCCGTTTGCTAAGGCTACTATTTAAATGCATTTCATTACTAGGATAGAGACTGAATGATAGCAGAGAGAAAGAAGGTAAGTCGAAGTCAGTATCCATGGTTGCTTCCAAGTACAAGATTTCATTAACAGTGATCATACTGCATTACAGAAAGCATTGCGTGTGTCTCCTCATCTATTTGGTAGTTAAAGCCCTTGCGACTTTGCCCCTTCCAATCTTTCCCATGTTCTCAACATTTTATTCTCCATGTACTTTACAGTATGGCAATGAGTGGAACAGGTATATTTAGTAAAGACCCCTCAGGTAGTAGAATAGGTATATTTAGTGAAAACCTTTCAGGGGCCCCTGGTGTCAGCCCCGTTTGTCTCACCTGGCCCTAAGAGAATGAGCAATAGAGATGCTGGTTTTTTTCTTAAAATTCTTTTTGTACTAGAGATAGTCCTTGACAGAGACTGCTTTTGCTTACTCCCGGACTGCCTTTACTCACTCCATTATCTACTTTCCTAGACATTACTCCAGGTTACGTGACAGTCCTTGAACAGAAGTTGCTCACTCCTTATCCCCCTCTTTTTTTTCTAAAAATTACTCTTGTACACTTATTCCTTATTGCTGGGGTAGATTTTCCATGGATAGATTGTACCCTCAAGGCTCAGCCAATGGGCTAAGAGGAAGGGGGTTAGGGTGGGAGTATTGTGGTCAGGGTCTCACCCTCCTCTGCCATCACCATCTTGAGCACAGGCGAGAGTGCCCTTTCTCGAGAAAGCTGAGTAAATATCTTTCCTTTTTACTCCTTTGGTCAAGACTCTAATTTTATTAAGGGGGTCATTCCACACAGCAACACCTACTTTCTTACTATTCCTAACTCACAGCACTCCATTTCCTGATTCGGTGGCTGTGGCCCATGCCTGGAATTTCCCTTCTCTTCACCTCTGGCTTCCTTGAAGACTCCGTTCAAATCTTACTTTCTCCAGGTTCTCCTCTTCACTGCTAGGGCCTTCCCTCGGAGGTTACCTTTCATCTATGTATCTTGTATATATGTTCTATGTGTCTATATATCTATATAGTTGTTTGTGCGCTGTCTACCCCATTAGAATGTGAACTTCTTGGTGACAGGGATCATATTCTTCCCTTTTTTTTGTATCTCAACCACTTAGTATGTAGCATTTAATAAATGCTTGTTGGCTGATTGACTAGAATAAAAGCTTTTTTTTCCTTCCTTCCTTCCTTCCTTTTCTTTTTAGCGTAATTTGGTGTTATTGCAGAGAGATAGTGGAAAATTTATAAGTTCTGAAGCATTCTAGGCTTTTTGTGGTTCTTGAGGCGAATCCCTAAAGGTGGGCATGAATAATAAAAGGAGCACTAAGAATGAACTTGGGTGCTTTTCACTTGGATGGTAAAAAATGCATCTAAGCTCAAGGTGCAGCCTGACATAATTTTTCCAGATTTTCTTGAAGAGTGAAAGAAAATCTACACAATATTTTGAAAGGTGGCATGTCCTAGTGTAGAAAGCTTGGATTAAGATGACCTAGGTTCAAGTTTCAATGTAGGTGCTAACACTTCCTAGTTATGCAGTCTTGGCTGAGATACCTTATTTCTTTGTGCTTAGTTTTCTCATCTGTAAAATGGAGATCATAATATTTGTCCTCTCAGCTTATAGGATTGTTTTGAAAATAGAAAAAATGAAATTTTTATGTTTGCATCCAGTATTTGCCATGTCTTTTGCTGTTGTGCAGTCATGTTCAACTTTTCATAGTCCCATTTGGAGTTTTCTTGGCAAAGTTTTCTTACTATTTCCTTCTCCAGCTCATTTTACAGGTGTGGAAACTGAAGCAAACAGGGTTAAGTGACTTGCCCAGGGTCACACAGCTAGTAAATGTCTAAGGGCAAGATTTGAGCTTGGCAAGATTTGAACTCAGCACTCTAACCACTGTGCCACTGGCTGCCCTTTTGCCATGTCTAATGCTTTCCAGCAGCGACTTGAAAAAGGATTATATATAGAAACAATATGTGAATATAGTTCACAAGAGCTTGACCAACTCTTTTCATTTCTTAATCATGAACAGCATTTTCATAGTTTTTGTCAACCACTTCTGTGCTATTTGTTGGCATAGTTTGGAGGATCCCATCAAGTCCTTCATTAGATTTCTTTACTTTTTTATTCTCTAGAAAGGATCATGAATTGAGAATAGGTAATAACCTTGGAGGATACATAGTCCAGCTCCTTTATGCTGTAGATGAAAGTGCTGAGACCTAAAGAGGTTACATAATTTACCCAAGGTCATATAAGTCATAAGTGACAAAGTTAGGATTTGAACTTAAGTTCTCTGAAACCAAATGGGACGTTCATTCTATTGAATCTTGTTACTTCTCTTGGAACTTGGTGTAATGTTAATGTAAGGTTAATGGGGAGGGGAGGGAAGAGTTAAAGAGCTTCCCTGCCCATTAATAGGCCTCAGATACCTTTTGTTAATGTCTAATGAGGCATGGTGTTGTTCTCTCCAGCCCTGGAAAGTGTGTATATACTCTGAGGTGAGATTTTACTTTGCGGCTTATTTTTTGGAAGAAGGTTCATGTGCCAGATGAGACTCTAGGCAGCTGTTTTAAGACGCACCCCCGGCTTTGAAAACCCAGATGTTGGTGCTTCTCTCTGTGGTAATGATTTATGTATTGTCTATGGTCAGACAGTTGAAAACCCTGTCTGTTGGTCTTTCTGTTTGTCTTTTCTATCTGTATTATCTCTGAAATTCAGCATGCTGACTTTCTCCTGAACTACATGAATGATATATGTGTTTGATTAAAGTGACTGTTGATTCCTCAAAAGCTGCTTTCCTTTTAGAAAAGCAGATCTAAGAACCTGTACAGCAGGCCCTCCTGTGTATGCTGGGGATGGTCCTTGCTGTTACATTAGGCTAATAATAATAGCTAATGTTTATTGCATGTACCAGATATTGTGCTAAGCACTTTACACGTATCTCATTTGATCCTCACAATAACCCTGGGAGGTAGGTTTTATTATTTTCCACACTTCACAGTTGAGAAAACTGAAGTTAGTAGAGGTCAAGTGACCTGCATAATATCATAGAGCTAGTAAATTTCTGAGGCTGGATTTGAACTCAGGTGTTCCTGACTCTTGTCTCCTGAACTATCCAGCTGCTTCCTCATGAAGCTTCTTGCTACCTTCAGAATGGTCTGTTTGCTTATTTATATTAATGAGCATTGCAAGGCACAGTGACAATGGGTTCCATGATAGTATACTTTCTGTTGTTTTTGGGTGTAGGATGAATCCTACTCAACCAACTTGTATACAACAAATGTTTTATAGGCACAATTCCCAATGAGAGAGATACTTAGAATATACTGCATGAAAGTATCTATGAATCAGTGAAACCAATAAGACTAGTTGAATTTTTACTCTCAAAATTCAAGTTGCATTCTCTTGAAGTTGTTTCATGTTTCCTGAGCAATAGATTGAAGTATCTACTGGTTTCTTTTCAAAGTGTGGTTGAAATAATCACTTTTGTATAGTGAAGATGACATTGGATAAATTGGTGCTTGAGTATCTATACCTCCACTGTCCCTGCACAGACACTCAGCACCTCATGTTTATGAGTACTTGTTGGGAAAATTTTTTCATTGGTCATATTGAGAAGAGGGAACTGTACTAGGTGCTTGGAGGATTTATATTATCAGAGAATAAATAAACAATCTTTACCTTTAAGGAAAACATAGCCTAAAGAAATAGTGCAGACATTCCAGAATAGGACTGCTTCAGTGAAATATTGGCCTTCAATGGTAATTCCTGTATATTAGAGGCAGATACCAGAATGGTCATTTTCCTCACTTGGGACTCCCCAGTGAGAGTTCCTGGACACATTTTTAATTAAAGAGGAAATGATTATTCTTCAAAGCTGGTCATCAACAGATTGCTTTTCTATGACAATATTTGTCCATAATCAGCCCGCCTGAAATCACGAAATTATTGTCCAGACTTAGGTTTCCTGTCAGGTGCAAGGCCAGCCATATTTTTATAGCAACCTTGATCTCCTCCCAGGGCTCAAGACAGAAAACGGTAATGCTGCTTTCCCTTTCCCCCCTTTACCAGAAAAATATAGGATAACACTTCAGACTTTATTGGAAGAAAGGTGCTGTATGTAGCCAAAATACTATCTACATTTCTCATAGATAAGAGTATATGGAGATGTAGCGAATTTTAAAAAAATTTCATCAATTAAGTACCTATTGTGTGCAAAGCATGGTGCTCAATGTTGGAAGAAAAAGAAGCTTTAGATATAATTCTAGCTTCCAGGGAGCTTACAAGCGTAGGTAGCATAGATGATGATAATAGAGAATGTTATATAAAAGCTGTAGACAAACATAAGATAAGGAGGAAGAATATTGACCAGGAGATTAGAGAAGCTTCCTAGTGGTGATATTTTTTGTTCAGTTTTAATCAATCAACAAGCATTTATTAAATGCATATCATGTGATAGGGATCCAAATGCAGTGAATATAATGATCCTTGCTCACAAAAATTTATATTTTAATGAGAGAAGACAAAAGAATATATATGTACACACACACATTTATTAAACTACTATGTGCCAGGAACTATGCTAAGCATTGATGGCACAAAAAAAGACGAAAGACAGTCCCTGCTCTTAAGAAGCTCACAGTCTTAACAGGGGAGACAGCATGCAAGCAACTATGTACAAATAAGCTGTACGTAGGAAATAGTCAACAGAGGAATGGTACTGAAATTAAGGGGAATCAGGAAAGGTTTCAAAGTCAGAGAAGCCAGGAGGTAAAGATGAGGGAGAAAGGGAAAGCATTCCATGCCCAGGGAACAGCCAACAAAACTTCTGGAGTTGGGAGATGTAGTGCCTCATTCAAGGAACAGCAATGAGGTCGATTTAACTGGATCGCAATACAAGGAAATGTGTAAGTGTGTAAAAAGGCTGGGAAGGTGAGGGAATAGAGGTTAGTTTGTTAAAAGGCTTTGAATGCCAAACAGAGGTGATCAGGATACACTGGAGCTTATTAAGGAGGAGGATGACATGGTTGGACCCGTTTTAAGACAATCACTTTGACAGTTGAGTGATGGATTGGAGGGGAAGAGACTTGTATTAGAGCAAGTAGATCCGCCAACAGACCATTGCAATACTCCAAGCGTGAGGTGAGGAGGGTCTGTACCAGGTTGGTGGCAGTGACGCAGAGAAGGGTATGGATATAAGGTGACATGAATATAAAATTTACAGAATTTGGCAACAGAATGGATACGGAGGGCCGGGGCCAGTGACAGAGACTAAATCAAGCACAACACCTCGGTTGCACGTCTGAGTGATTGGTTGGTTGGCAGTACCCTCAAAAGCAGTAGGGAACTTAGGAAGAGGGAGGGGTTTGGGGTAAAAGATGATGAGTTCAGTTTGGGACATGTGGAGTTTATGATGTGTATAGGACATCCAGTTCAAGATGTCCAATAAGTATTTGGAGATGTAAGACTGGAAGTTAGCCAAGAGGTTAGAACTGAATAAGTGGATAGAAGAACTATCAGTATTATAGTGATGGTAATTGAAACCATAGGAGCTGATGAGATCACCAGTTGAAGTAGGATAGAGGAAAAAGAGAAGAGGGCCCAGGACAGATTCCTGTGGAGCAGGAACAAAGTTGAAAATAGACAGAAGACAGTAGTGTCAAGAAAACCTAGAGAGAAGAGAGGTGGGGGATTCAGAAGAGGGTGACTGACAGTGTCAAGGGCTTCAGAGAAGTCAAGAGTGGGGATTGAGGAAAGACTTTATATTTGGCACAGAAGACGTTATTGCTAACTTTGGAGAGAGCGGTTTCATTTGCATGATGAAGCTGGAAGCAAGAATTGGGAAGAGAGCGAGGAGAAAGCAAATGGAGGCCCCTATTGCAGATGACCTTCTCAAGGGGTTTAGCTACAAAAGGGAGGAGAGATAAGGGACCATACCTATCAGAGATGGATGGATCAAGTGTGGGTTGTTTTGAGGATGGAGGAAACACATGTTTTTGTAGGAAGTAGGGAATCAACCAATAGACCAGGAGAGATCCAAGATTAGGTGAGAGAGTGGGAATGACAGAAGGGCAATCTATCTCTCAGGGTTGTTATGAGCATCAAATAAGGTATGTATTACAGTGCTTTGCAAACCTTAAAGCACTAAATATATGTTGGCTGTTATTGTACAAAGTAAGCTAGATCTTATTCCAAGATTAAGGTGGTGAATGAAATAGTAGTACAAGCATACCAGATGGATTACTAAACAGATAACCAGAATATCTTTATGCTAGTCTATTACCTGGTCTGTGTGACCTTGGACGAGTCATAACTCCTTTGAACATCTGTTTCCTCACCTAGAAAATATAGGGGGAAGAAGAAGGAGAAGGCTGGAAGAATATAAACTAGGTAATCATTAAACCTAAGTTTTTCTCCTGCTAGCTTATTAGAACATATATCATGGGCAGGTATCACAGACAGACATTAAACTGGGTCTAGGGAGGGACAGAAAGAGATGAAAGTGGATCACATTTTGGAAATTGTGCAGCATTTTCTATCATTTGAAATTGCTTCTTGCTATAAGGAAGCTCAGACATTCACTAGCTGTGTGACCCTAGGCATGCCACTTAACCTCTGTTTTCTATAGTAATAGCGGACTTATATAGCATTTAATTACGTGCTATATTGTAGGTGCTATGTAAATGCTCATTGCCTTCTGTCTTCCCCTATAAAATACCAGAAAGGGGAAAGCAGCTAACATATCTTTAGTATTTTAAGGTTTGCAAAGCACTGTACATACCTTATCTTATTTGAGGCTCACAAAAACCCTGAGAAGTAGATTGTCCCTCTGTCATCCTCACTCTCTCACTTAATCTTGAACCTCTCTCTGCCTACTGGCTGCTTCCCTACTGCCTACAAAAACATCCATGTCTCCCCCATCCTCAAAACAACCCACAGTTGATCCATCTATCTCTGATCGCCATAGTCCCATTTCCTCAACTGTAAACTGGAGATGATAATAGCAACTACGTCTCAGGGTTGTTGTGAGGGTCAAATGAAAATATTTGTAAAGTGTTTAGCACAGTGCCTGGCACATCGTAATAGCTGACTTTTATACAGCACTTAATTATGTGCTATATAAATGCTCATTCCCTTCCTGTCTTCCCCTTTAAAATCTCATCTACACCCCCACCCCCCAAACACTCATGTTCTTCCACTGATGTTACATGATTACAAATCATGGAATGCTGAGAATCACACACAATATCTAGTAAGCCAAAGGTCAGTAGAGAGACTCATTGTATATGTGTAAGTAGGTTTCAACATATCTCCAAAAATAACTTATAGATAAGAAGTAGGCATAAAAGATAACATGGAGTATCTGTGTAACAGGAAGGTCATGTAGCAGGAATGAAGAATAACAAAAAGAGCCTCAGTGCTAAAGTGTTGGAGGAACTGTAGAGGAAGGCATTCAGCCTGATAGCCAGAGCCCCTGGAGGATTCATAGAAAGACACAAGAGTTTCACAGGATGGGAAGGCATAGATGAGCTGCAATCTATATGGTGGAGGATGAACCCTTACTAATGAGATCACAGATCCATTGAAGTTTTGAAGGTCCTTTCTAGCTGACTTCCTGTGAGGCTGGATTTGCCTTGGCCTGCCACAGGTGCATCCCTTTAGCTCAGTTCCCCAGTCTTTTGGAAGTTGCATCAAGCTGTCATTGATGGATGTGTGTTTCCTGCTTGCCCTTATAGGCTAATATTACCATATGTTTAATTTTGGGTAGTTTTTTTTAAAGGTTATTGTAGTGTCTTTGAGTAATGGAGACATCCTGTAGTGTCATAAGGCCAGGGTTGGGGGTCTCTTTAGATTCAAGGTGTAAGGAGCTTAGTAGCATTCCCCACTCCACTAAATGAAGAAACCTCAGGGAAGTTCAAAGTTCCTTTTCCTGTCGACAGAGAGTTCAAATATCAACTAGCCTCTGATTCCTTCAGCATGAATTAGCACCAGTCCCCAAATCTTGACCTGCACAGCAAGCCCAGACTCCTCACTCTCTCAGCCCCCCACCCACAATGACTGCTATTGTTTGAACGATTTAAGCACCCTATAAAACCCATGGGATTTTATTGACTTGGGATGCTCCCCTTCCACCAGGGACCCCAGTAGTCTCTGACCTGTTTCTATCTTCTGTGAATGATGCAATGATTATGAATATTTCCCCCCAATAAACCTGGATTGCTTCACTTTCTCTCTGCTGACTCCCAACTAGAATCATGACTTTTGGTGGTCTGCCCTTTGCATTTTGGGATCCTGAATCTTAATCAAAGTGTTGTAGTTCACCCTTTGTTTTAGAAGAGGGCCAGTAATGTCACAGGGTGATATCTTGACTCCATCATGAATTGGATTTAAGTCATCAGGCCCACTGTCTCTTCCAGAATCATGAAGTCCAGTGGCAAGACAAGTCAAGATGATTGGATGGCCCAGGATGAAGCAGATGGTCTTGACATCTTCAATGTCTGACCAAGCTCCAAGTGCTCCATAGTTCCTGCTTCAGCTAACTTCATGTCAGTTGGAACAACTTGTTCTCATCTCCCCATTCCTCTAGGGGACATCTTCACATAGTTGGGGGAGACATTTCCTTAACTCACCCATGGGTTCAAGGCCAGTCAGTTACCCTGGACCCAGCTTGACCTGTCTGTTCAGACAGTTTTTACCAAGGTATAACCACTATACATGCTACAGCTTCTTGGAGCCACAGATGAGAATTGGGTGACAGGTGGACACCAAAAGCGCATCACTTCAATCAAAGCATGTTAAGATGCAAATTATTAGTTCAAAATTTGCCCCTTAATTCACAGTGCTCCCACACATGCATACATGCCCATACCCTGCTGTCCCCCACACACACCATAATCATTTTCTTCATCATCATTGGAGAGAGGGCTTGGCATGGTGACTAAAGAGCTGAACTTGGTTATGCATCTGGACTGTGTTCTGCCTCTGACACCTACTGACTGACTGTAGGGAAGTTGCTTAATCTCTAACCACCCCAGGCTATGGACCCTAAGAATGTAAGTTGCAGAATGGGTAGAAATAATAATATTTAGCTGGCATTTATATAGAGCTTTAAGGTTTGCACGATGTTTTACACACAGCTCATTTTATCTTCACAGCAACTCTGAGAGATAGATGCTATCATTATTTCCTTTTTATAGAAGAGGAAACTGAGGTAGACCCAGGTTAAATGATTTGTCCATGGTCATACAACAGATTAGTACTTGAGACTGTATTGGAACTCAATTTTTCCTGACTTGAGGTCTAACATTCTGTCTGTTCCACAGCCTAGTTGCCACCAAAGCTACATTGGTAGAGGGAGTTTCCTCACTGGAAATTCAGGCCACCAATGAAATCACAGATCTATACCCAAAAAATAAGAATAAAAACTCCCTGACATTCACATAGTGCTTTCGTGTTTGGGGAAAAAACAAAACCTAACCACAACAGACTTGTACATTGATTTTCTCATTTGAGTATCAGGAAAGCCTTGTGACATTGCCTTTGAGGCAGAAACACCTCCATTTTGGAAGAGGCTGAGGCTCAGAGAGAGCTTGCATGGTCCAATCATTCTCCTAGAGCAAGAAGGTGTCAGAGGCAGGATTCCAGCCCAGCTGGTCCTGACTCAGCACTGCATGGCTGGGCAGATGTCCGGAAATGAGGGAATGAAAGGACATAGAAATAGACAAAACAAGGTCACAGACAAGAGCTGAAAGGGGTCATCTAGTTCAGATGTAATATCTAAAAATGGTTGGAGATCACTGTTTTAGAATTATGACCAAATTTCCTAGAAGTTATACCTGTAGGGCAGTTAGGAGGCACAGGGGATAGAGTGCCAGGCCTGGAGTCTTATCTTCCTGAACTGAAATCTGACCTCAGACTTTTACTAGCTGCGTGACCTTGGACAAGTCCCTTAACCCTGTTTGCCTCAATTTCCTCATCTGTAAAATGAACTGGAGAAGGAAATGGCAAACCACTCCACTATCTTTGCCAGGAAAACCCCAAATAGGGTATTGAAGAGTTGGACAGAACTCAACAACAACATACCTCTGTAAACATAGTTGCCTGAGGAAAATGGTAGTCTAAAAGGTTTTGATCATATAAGGCTGCAGCCTAAACATTTTTAGTTCCTTTCTTAGGCAGGAGCTAATTGTAGGAAGTTTGTCTTAATTACCCTCATAGGTGCCAGAGAGGGTGTTTGCTTGGGGATATGGGATCATGGGATGGTGGATTTAGAGCTACAAGAGACCTTAATCAGTCAGTCAATGAACAGGCAATCAATTACCATTTACTAAATGACTACTATGTGCTAGGTACTGTGAAAATACTGAGAATGCAAAGAAAGGTAAAAGACATTCCCTGCTCTCAAGTTGCTCACAGTCTAATGGGAGAGAAAACATGTCAAGAACTATGTACAAGCAAACTATATTTTGGATAAATATGAAATAATCAAATGATTGAGGGTATTAGGATTAAGCTTCCTGTGGAAGGTGGGATTTGAGGTGAGATTTGAAAGAAACCACAGAAGCCAAGAGGCAGTGGTGAGGAAGCTAAGAATTCCACGCCTGGCGTTTAGCCACCGAAAAAGCCTGTAACAGGAGAGGAGGTATCTTGTTCAAGGACCAAAGAGGAGGCCAGTGTATTAGGAGGAGGTGGAGGTATATGAGAGCAGCTATGTGGTGCAGTGGAAAGAGAACAGAACTTGGAATCAGGGAGACTCATCTTCATGAGTTCAAATCCAGCTGCCTTGGACAACTGTGTGACTCTGGGCAAGTCACTTAGATTTATTTGCCTCAATTTCTCATCTGCAAATGAGCTGGAGAAGGAAATGGCAAACCACTCCAGTATCTTTGCCAAGAAAACCCCAAATGGGGTTATGAAAAGTCAGACAGGACTGAAAAAACAACTGAACTGACTAGAGGTGTAAGTTAAAGAAGACCAGACAGGCAGGGACCATGTAGTCCCACTTCCTTTATAACTGAGGAAACAGGTTCAGAGAAGTTAAATGATTTGTCTGGTGTCTCATGTACTAAATGGCAGAAATGACATTTGAACACAGGTCCTCTGACTCTCAATCTGTTACTCTTGCCTTTTGACCATGGGTATTAATTTGTTTTTGTTTTCTCTTTAAGATTTTTTAAAGAATAAACATTCTGAACATTTGTAACAAAAGTCCTCTTAATTACCCATTTGAACCCTGACTCTGGAACCCCTTGCTACTTTCCTCAGGGTCATTGTGAGGTGCTTTGAGCAATCATTTATGCAAATCATGTCCCCAATCCCCAAGCAGGGCAACACTATTCACAGACCTGCAAGAACCACAAATCTGGTAACAAAACATTTAATTAAGACACAAATAACATGAACACCAAGGGAGAAGGAATCAGGCATTAGAACTATTCAAGGTCTCCCATGAGCAAGTGGCTGTTCTTTCCTATACTTCTGGAAATGATGTATGGATGGGAAAAAATTTCCAGACAAAAAAACTTACTTGGAAGTAGGGAAACTTCCTCCCATGCTTGGAAGGACTAGGGTGAGGAATGAATGATTAGACTCCTTTCTGTAGCCATTGTGGAGGCATATTCTCCTGCTCGTCCTTGGGTTGGATTCTCTTTTTCTCCAGGAGCCATCTCCAGTTCTCCTGATCTATATTTTGCCACTGGGCCCAGATGGCTCTGGAGGAGAAAGTGAGGCTGGTGACCTTTCTCAGCCCTCCCTCACTTAAATCCAATTCACTTACAAGTTATGGCATCATCTTCTTGATATCACAGTCCTCTTTGAGAATGAGGGACAAACAACAACTTTTTCTCCAGGTCTGCCTGTTACCTCCTAGTGGGATTAATTTCCTGAGTTTGGAAGCTCCATAGTCACCAGAGATCATCCAGTTTCTGTGTAGGCAGCTGTATTCATGTGTCTTCAGTAAATGACTCTTCACCTCCAACACCTCAGAAATAACTCATGGCTCCCTTTCCCCATGGATCTGGATCTGCTTACTTCATTTGTCTTTATTGAATTCACATCTCATATCCTGATCCAAATCTAAGTGTTCTTTCATCAACTATAACACTACCTCTCATCTTATTTCTTAGGGATTTTATGTCCTGTAAAAATTGATTCATTCCACAACCACTTATTAAGCAGCATTTTAAAAAATCCTGGTCCAGGTAGTTTTCTTTTTCTTTTTTTTAAATAAAAATTTTATTGATACTTTAAAAAAAACACATCACCTACATTTCCCAATATATTCTTCCCCAATGCCTCCCAAAGAGACATCTCATACTTATTGACTCTGGACTTTATGTTAGTGTTAGGCTCTGCTCATGTCTATGGGGGAATGTCTGGTCTGAAGTTCTGTCTACTATGTCCTTCTGCTGCTTTCACAATTTATTCTGTGGACCTGTAAGTTTTTGGTGTTTCCAAAGTCATGTGATCTGGGGAGAGGTCTGGTCACTGTCCTCCTAGTCTGTGATCTTCAGATTCTTGATCCTGTTAGGATCTATTGGCTTCTATGTGATTGAGTTTCCAAAAACTATTTTTGGACTCATCACAATTAGCCTTCTGATAGGTTCTGTGAGTTCAGAGTGACTGAACTTCTGGCTCCCTCTTGGTCCTGGTCTCCAGCTGTAGTTTATTCCATTTCAGACTTATATGTGGGACTAACGGTAAGAACTGAGTCCCTTCTCTGCTCTTAGGTTCAGAACTGCACAGCTGTGTTTCTGGAACCACATAGGGCCCCGGATCTCTCATGAAAGTAACCTCTCCTCTCCATCCAGGAACTGTAATCCAGTACTGGGTAATTGGCAACACATCTGTCAGATGGCACCCATTTCTATGCACAGTGATAGTAGAGGGTACTCCCTGGGATCCTTTTCTTCCCAAGTATTCAGTCCCTTTCCTATCTCTGGGTGCTGGACTGTCCCCTACCTCTGCTACCACCACCACAATCCATTCTCTTCTGCTACCTCTTCCACCTACTGTTACAATGCTGCTGCTACACTGTGCTCCTCACCTGCCTCTAATCCAGTGTCGGTCCTGGGTTGGAAAAATTACTCACTGTGACATTTTCTTGGCTTTCCTGATCAGAATTCATTTTGGTGTGCCTTCTAGGTCATTGTAGGTGAGGCTGTGAAGGAGCTAAAAAAAAACTGCTACCTCTCACTCCTCCAACTTGACTTTGCCTTTTGCATTTGACTTCTAAATGAGCATTTATATAGCATCAACTATGTGCCAGGCACTGTGCTAAGCACTTTTAAAACAAATATTATTTCATTGGTTATTGGAAAAAATGCTATAGCAGGTGGGCTTTCAGCAGTTGACTAGAATTAGGAGGCATCTTCTTGGAAAAAAAAAAGGAACCTTCTAACCCCAAATCAGAAAGAAATTTTATCATGCTACCATGGGGAAATTAGTCAAAAGAATAGAAATAATCTTAGCCTAGAGGCACTTTGCCTGGCTGTTTCCCTGTCTGGGTATGGTGGCCTGATTTTAGCAAGAAGAGGTTTTCTAATCTTTGTGTTCTAGTAGACCCAACCAAGAAAGCCAGCAGCCTAAAGATATGAAGCCCAGAAGCTGGTAGCTGAAAACTGTTTAGGAGCCATGAAATCAGTGGATATGCTATGCCCTGTGGGGAAGCAGTGATACAGTTCCCCCTGGAGAGCGTCTCTAGTGAAACCCATGCAAGGATATCATCAAAATACATTGGTGCCCTCCAACTTTGGGAGCAGGAGTTGCTATTCCACACATGGGCTTTGTTCATAAACATCTTCTATGTGGATGTCCTTTAACAGTGTGTCCAAATCATGCATGATATACATATATACATATATACAAACACACACACACACATATATATGTACATATAGGAGCAGCCCTCAATGTGTGCTTTGACTGTGCATGCTGCTTAAATGTGTTCCCCACACTCAGTTCCTATGCAAGTCTACTGTCCCCTGTGATGGCATGTGTGTTTGTGGGAATAAGACATAGTAATATAGGTCCAGGTTAATGGGAATGTTCTCTTTCTGATATTCTTAGCATACTATTTCATTAAATGTCTTTGCTTTGAAATAGTGGTGTCCATCAGCTGTTTAATGATAGTAAATACATTGGTGGGGATCTATGGCTTTAGTTAAGTAAAGTCCCACAGAACTCCCTGATTCTGGGGTAGCTTTACCTGTCTGGGCCTGTCTGGGAGAACTGGGAGTCTCAGGTACTTCAGACATCTTGAAACATGGCTCAAATTTTAGCAGTTTTTTAAAATGTAAACCATAGGTAGTGACTTTTTTTCTTGAAAAAATAAAAAAACTTGGGGAGCCAAGATGGTGGAGTAGAAAGATGCACATACTCTAGCTCTTCCCCCACAGCCCATAAAATACCTATAAAAAATGACTCTAAACAAATTTTAGAGCAGGAGAAGCCTCAGAATGACAGAGTAAAAAAGATTTCCAGCCCAAGGTAGCCTAGAAGGCTTACAGGAAAGCTCTATTGCATGGGCACAGAACCCAGTGAAATGCAGCCCCGCATGGGCTGCACAGCACGATGTAGCAGGGTCAGGACCCAGGAACAGGTCTCAGGGGCAGAATCCCCAGTAGCAGTGGCAGTTATGAGATCCTTCAACCCACAATCACCAAAGATAGCTTCAAAGGTCAGTGAGAAAGCTTTTTCAAGTGGGTGACAAGGGAGCAAGGTCCTCCCCTAACCCTAGCCCCAGGTGGCTGCAGTGGCGGAAGAGGAAGAGGCAGCGCCACAGCAGCAGCAACAGCAGCAGTGTCCATTTTTGGAACCTTCCACCTAAAGACCCTGGGGGAATTGAGTTGCTGATCTAGGTCTCAGCCCTGAGTGGATCTGGTGGAGGCTCTGGAAAGGGAATTCTACTTGCAGATCCTAGGCAGGAAGTTTTGGTAGCTCCCAAACCAGTGCACAGGCCAGGAGAGGAGTAAACTCCTCTCCCTTGATTGTGCCACCATGGAGGAACTGAGAACTTACAGGTCCCCAGAGTTTACCCTCCTCTTGACAAAGGACTCAAAAGTCAAGTAACTGGCTGGGAAAATGCCCAAAAAAGGGAAAAAAATAAGACTATAGAAGGTTACTTTCTGGGTGGATAGGTATTTTCTTCCATCCTTTCAGATGAGGAAGAACAATGCTTACTATCATAGGCCTCCAAAATAAATATGCAATGGTTTCAGGCCATGGAAGAGTTCAAAAAGGGTTTTGAAAATCAAGTAAGAAAGGTGAAGGAAAAATTGGGAAGAGAAATGAGAGTGATGCAAGAAAATCATGAAAAGTGAGTCAACAGCTTGCTAAAGAAGATCCAAAAAAAAAAAAATGCTGAAGAAAATAATACCTTTAAAAATAGACTAACTCAATTGGCAAAAAAGGTCCAAAAAGCCAATGAGGAGAAGAATGCTTTAAAAAGCAGAATTAGCCAAATGGAAAAGAAGGTTCAAAAGCTCACTGAAGAAAATAGTTCTTTAAAAATTAAAATGGAGCAGATGGAAACTAATGACTTTATGAGAAACCAAAAAATTACAAAACCAAACCAAAAGAATGAAACAATAGAAGACAATGTGAAATATCCCACTGGAAAAACAACTGACCTGGAAAATAGATCCAGGACAGACAACTAAAAAAAATAAAGGTTTTTTTTCCCAAAGACCTCATTTGTGTTTTTTAATAATAAAATTCCAGCGCAGAAATATAACCCATTAGGCTTTACAATACAGTACTGGCTTGATCTTTCTTAATGAATTTGCTCTTGCAAAATCCATAATTCAAATAATTATAAACTAATGCTTTTATCTCTGGCAGCTGAGAAGTAATGGTAGAAGAGCTGCTCAGTGTGTGTGTGTGTGTATGTGTGTGTGTGTGCATGTGTATGTGTGTGTGTGTCCTAAAAGCAATTTTATAGAAGTATTTAATCACAAGATGTAAGTCAATAAGGAGAACAGGATTTTCTTTGGATGTCATCCAAGGGTTTCCCCTTTTCTTCATTCTCAGTTCCCTCTTCCTTCCACTCAGTCTTCTAAAGTCGAGTTTATATTTAGTAGTTAAGCTTGAAGTTTACACAAGCTCAGCTCTTTGCAATGTGAATAAGAAACCAGACTGCAAAGGGCTGAAAGGAGAGGAAAAGGAGAGGAAATGGAAGCAATAAGCATGGGTAGAAGCAATAAGCATGGGTAGTTTTTCTAGGAGTTTGGCTAAGAAAGAGAAGGGACAAGAGATACTTGGGAGCGCTTGTACATGTACATATAGGAATAAATATACACAGAACAAGCTGTAAGTAGTGAAATACAAGGTAGTTGGGGAGGAGGGGCACAAGCAGTTGGGGAAGCTTCTTACTTCCATGGTTCCATGGTTCCATGGTTCCAGGTTCCATGTAGAATGTGGTACTTGAACAATGTCTTGAAAAAAGTGAGGGATTCCATAAGGTGGGAGGGTAAAGAGGAAGTGAATTCAGGTTTGGAAGTTAGCCATAAAGACCTACAAAGGTGGAGAAGGAACTGGATAGATGAAAAATTAGAGAGGTGGTCACTGAGGGAACAAAAGGGCATGTGCAGAGGGACTGGTCTTGTTGAGGAGAATGACTACCTCATTGTCAGAGACTAAAGGAGGGGAGAGTGAGTGATGTCTAGAGTTATTGAGACAGAGAAAGGGACACAAGAGAACTTGTAGATAATGGCTTCAATTTCTCATTGGTTATGAGACAAGGAACTCAGCTGAGAGTATGGGAGAAGGGGGTTTAAAGAGAAAGAAGGAAACAAACATTTGTTAAGCACCCACTAGTGCTTGACACTATGTTAAAGTGCTTCACAAATATGATTTCATTTGATCTGCACAACAGTCCTAGGAAGTAGGTGTTATTATTATCCCCATTTTACATTTAAGGAAATTGAGGTAGGCAGAGGTTGAATGACTTGCCCAGAGTCACACAGCTAGTAAGTATCTAAGGCTGGATTTGAACTCAGATCTTCCTGACTCTAGGCCCAGCACTCTATCCACTGCACTTCCTAGATTGGAATTTGGAACAACTTCCAGTAGGGGGAGGAAATCAAATAGTAAGCTATTTAAAGTAAAAATATAGTAAGCTATTTAAAAGGAATTTCTTCTTAAATACATAGTACATTACCTATTAATATAATAATATCACATTATATGTAATAATATAATAATAATGATAACTTGATTACCTTGCACCGTGCAAATACTACTGATAGCAAATGCTACTAATAGTATTCTATTTCCGATTAATTGTCTTTTCACAGTTCAGTGAAGTTCAGGAAAGCGGCACTAGCAGAAGTAGGAGTGTAGAATCATAGACTAGGAAAAGACCTCACTTTTTTGTTGTTCAATCATTTCAGCTGTGTCTGACCCTTCATGACCTCATTTGGGGTTTTCTTGGGAAAGATACTAGAATGGTTTGCCATTTCCTTCTCTAGCTCATTTACAGATAAGGAAACTGAGGCAAACAGGGTTAAGTGACTTGCCCAGAGTCACATAGCTAAGACCAGATTTGAACTCAGGTCTTTCTGACTCCAGGCCCAGCACTATATCCACTGTGCCACCTTGCTGCCACCAGAAGCCACTTAGTTCAATCTTAAAATGCTCTTTGGTTAAGAATTTTTGAGGATTTTACCCATCAAGAAAATAAAACAAAAGTTAAAAAAAAATGTTTACCTCAGAAAATCTCTTTGAAATTGTAGTAATTTCTGATAAAATTCTGAATGCAGAGTCAGAAAGAACTGGGTTCACATCCTACTTCTGAAACTAACTGTATAGCTCTAGAAAAATCACTTAGCCCCTAAATGCTTCAGACATCTGTGCAGTTGAGATCTGCCAATGGTGAAAAGTGTTCCAGTATGGAGCATCCCTTTCTTGGGTAGATACTTCTTATATTCTCCTACAGCGAACCTTAGAGGGTTACAGCTACTTTCCTATTGATCAGTAGATATCCAACACAGGGGCATGATTGTGTAATCCAGAAAGTCTGAGGGAGACGATGGCAGTCCAGCCTGTGCCCCTTCACAAAATGGAGACTTTAGGAGGAACACACCAATGGAAGAAGGGACATGACCTTGAAGAGAGATATTCCAGGATGAGTAGGTGGTAGAATGTTCCAGGGTGAGCAGACCCCAGGCTTGTGGAAAGTTCCAAGATGACACAGCAATAGAGGCATGATGGTGAAAGTTAGACAGTCAGGAACAGTGCTTATTATGTACCATACATATAGTAAGATGGATCTGAGACGCTGACTTGATGTTGGAGAGACAAGCTGGTATCATCCCAAGAAGAGGTCTTTTTTATGATAAGAGGTTCCTTATGATAGAACATAGGAGTTCACCTGGAAAGGGTCTGGGGTTATAATGGGGAGATTATGAAATCAAGAGGAAGAGGAAGAGAATAAGACTTTTCTAAGGAGAAGAAACTGGCAACTTTGGCCATTTATTGCAAAGGTAAACTTTGAATGATTTAAATGGCAGCAACTTGAAGCTTATTTCTGATGTTATTATTATTTAATATTAATTATTTATAATTATATATAATATAAAATATTATTATTTATAGTAGGAGACAGGGCATTTCAGAATCAGTCAAAAAACATTAAGAGCTTACTGTGTGCCACATATTGTGCTGAACAGAGGATACAAAGAAAGGCAATCAAATGTTACTGCTGCCCTCAGAGAACTCACATTCTAATGGAGGCAGAGGTGAGGGAGAGGAAGGAGAAAGGCATGGCGATCCATACTTTCCCTTGCCCAGACCCTAATTGCAAGTTCTTACTCTTTCCCTTTAATTCCCCTTTACATTTCACCTCTGCCACCGAAGTCTGTATTGCTTATGTCAAATCCCTTACTGTGCCTCTTAAACTCCCTTCTCCCTTCCTCTTGTCTGAATGTGTTTCCGCATTGTGTTGGGTGTATTTCTATATCAAACTCTTGTGTTTGTATGTGTCTATTTAGCCCTCTTTTGTCCAGTTCAGATGAAGGTAGTGTCCATGTGATGTCCATTTCACCCACCTCTTCTTCCATCTTCATATATTCTCATACACTTCAGTTATGTGAGGTAGTAAGTTCTATTTTCTTCCCAGCACCTGGGGCATTGGGAAGAAGGTACTTGACAGCCATTAAATCACTGTAGAAATGTTACTATAATTATTATTTCATAGTTCGTTGGAACAATGATCTCCTCAATGTGCGTACTTCCTCTAGTAGTATAGATCACAATCCCTCCATACCTTCTTAAGCTGTGTATATCTTTCCCAAGTCTTTCTGTAAATCATTCATGGAGGATTTACGATGTCTTCCTCTTGTAATAATTCAGGGGCACCAGTTCAGCATACAGCTGTTGGACAGGTGTCCTTTACTCTTGCTACAGAACAGGTTCAACTCCTTTTGTGAATGTGCACGTCCTTGAGGAGACGTGTTGATGGGATGGGATAGAAAAGAGGAAATCCAGAGATAACCCCCAAATTTGGTTATCACCGAGGTGAAAGATGCTCAGTCCTTGCTATCGGCCTTGTAGCTACACCGTTAGGCACTCAGGGACTTTCACCTGCTTCTAGCTGCACTCTTCTGTGTGTTGTTTGTTTTGTTTTGCTATCACTTGTGCATAGCACAGAGTAAGTGCTTAGTGAATGCTTTTCATTCATTCAATGAAGGAAATGGACTTGTTTAGCCTGAAGAAGACCCAGGGGAGATACTACGGCTATCTTCAAGTTGTTGATAGGCTATCGGTCAAGTGGAAGAGGGATTAGCCTTGACCCCAGACAACTAAGATCAATGAGAAGTTGCAAAGAGGCAAATTTAAGATGAAGATCAATCAGTCAATAAGCCTCTCATCCCCACTGGAGATTCTCAACCCAGCACCAAGTCCTTTAAAACAAAGATTAGCATCTTTTCAGATAGCTAATATGCACAGGTTTCATCTTTTTTAAAGAATGCCTCCCCACCACCATTTCAGAAGCTTTGTCCTTTTGTCAAGGCTCTTGGTTAAGTCCAGGGGAAGTCATTAGTTTGTGTACCAATCTAGCTGCATTTCTGACTCTTTCATATGCAGATGTAGTCAGCCTAAGAGGGTCCTAATAGACTCACCCTTTCTTGTGTCTTAGTGATCTGTATCTGTGTTTTAGCACTTTACTAGACTGTAGCAACCAACTTAGATGAAGAATTATTCAGATAAAAGCTGGTAAAGGAAGAATATTAAAATGTGTCTGGCATTGTACAGTAAACAGTGTAGGAGTCCTAAAGCTCAGAATGAGCTCAGACTGACAGGAAAAGATGAGGACAATAAAAAAAAGATGTTTGGAAAAAACAAAGCATAAAGAAAAGACAAGACTGCTGGTGGGGTGGGAATGTGGATGGAAAAGGTGATAGTCTAATGACAGAGGGAAGGCAGAGTTTCTCTTTGGTATTCTGATTCTGTTTTCTTTGCCCAGAAGGGACAGAACAGAACAACCGATTAGAGATTTGATACCCAAGATTGTTGGGATTGGAAGCTCAGTTCCGTGTGGACAGTCTCGGGCGGGTAAAGGTGGGAGCTTCTAAACCTTAGAGCTCTCACGAGACCCTCCCAGGAAACGACAGGGAATTGAGGTGAACTGAGCTATCTCGAGTAATTCTGCCTCTTCCCGTGAGAAACGTGATGGGGGAGAGATCTCCCCGCCCTCGAGATTGTCCCGGATCTGGGCACACCTAGTTACCTAACAGCAAGGTATTCAGATGCAAAACTATGCGGCTGAAGGTTAAGTAGGATTGAGGAAGCCTGAAAGCTCTCTTAGCACGTGAGGAGCCAAGAGGACAGTAGGCTCCCCTTTCTTCTTTCCTCTCTCCCCTCCCCCTCTCTCCCCGCTTGTACTTCTACTTCCAATCCCTTAAGATCTTAGCCTCCTTAGGAAATCTCCCCCTCTTCCTCCTAAGGAAGATCCCCCTGCACTTGTAACCTAGACCCTGAAATAAAGCTCAACCCTTGTTCGACTCTGGAATGTCCTTTCTCTCATATGAGCATCCGGTTTTGGCCAACCGAAGACCTTGGAGGTGAGGTAAGAAGACTCGGGTAGCCCACACAGGCCTCTAGGCCTGGCACAAGATAAGTAAGAAGATAGTAAAAGAGCACCTCTGAATCCTTGAAGAATTGAAGGCCCAGCTGAACTACATGCTTGGGTACTGAAAAACCTGGTACTGAATTGTTGTCTGTAACATCTGAAGGACATTGGAGAGTAGGAGGGGTACCTCAAGACCGGAAAAGGGAAAATGGCCCAATTTCTTGAAAAGGAGAAGAAACTGGAAAAAAACTATAGACCAGTGAACTTGACAACATCATCACCATCATCATCATCATCATCGTCATCCTTCTCACTAATATTTATATAGCACTTTAAGGTCTGCAAAGTGTTTACACATAATGTCTATTACTGGTAAATTATTGTGTTGTTTAATCATTTCAGTCGTGTCTCACCATTTGTGACCCCATTTGGGGTTTTCTTGGCAGAGATACCAGAGTGATTTGTCATTTCTTTCTCTAGCTCATTTTATAGATGAGGAAATTGAGGCAAACAGGGTTAAGTGATTTGCTCAGGGTCTCTCAGCTAGTAAGTGTCTGAGGTCATATTTGAACTCAGACCTTCCTGACTCTTCTATCCACTGAGGTTCTGTCCACTGCACCACCTAACTGTCCAATAAATGATTATAATGTGTAATTTAAAAGATAGCTAAGCGTCTAGAAAAGGAAGCAGTTATCAGGTTGGTTAATACAGAATAACTTTTATTTTCTTTTTGATGGGAGAATATTATTTATCTAAATGTTAGTGAAGTATTTGATGAAGCAACTTTTGTGGAAAAGATGGATAGCTATGAGCAGACAATAGTAGAGTTAGAGGAATTCAAAGCTGGTTTAGTGGCCAGACTCTAAGAGGAATCTTTAACAGTTCAAGGTCAACTTAGAAAGAAGTTCTCAATGGAGTACCGCAAGTGGCTGTGTATGGTCCAGCGCTGTTTACTACTCTTTTTCTTTTCAAATTGACAACTTCAATAAAAGTATTTGTGGCATCCATATTAAATTTAAGATGACACAATACTGGGAAGGATAGTTAATGGATTGGATGACAGGGTTAGGATCTAAAAAAGTATTGAAAATCTAGAACATCAGACTAAATATAATAATTAATTGATTAAGGATAAATGTTATATTTTATGCTTGGACAAAAAATATTGATAAAGCGTAAAACTGGGGCAGCATAGTTACACAGAAGTTTGCCTGAACAAAATTCTAGGAATTCTAATTGACTAGAAGCTCAATTTGAATGTTGGGATGTAGCATCCAAAAAAACCAAGTATCATGGGCTACATGAAGACAGGCAGGGCTTCTAAGAGTAAGGTGATAGTCCCTTCCCTTTGTGTTTTGTTTTCGTTAGATCACATCTGGAGTACTGTGTTCTATTTTTATTGTTAAACTAGTCCCAAGCAGGCCTACCAGAATGGTGAAGGGGCCTCAAGCTCACATTATATGTTGACTGGTTGAAGGAACTGGGGATGGTTAGCCTAAAGAAGTAAAGACCAAGTGGGGCTTATGAGAACTGTCTTTGAGTACTTGAAAGGCTATCACAGGGAAGAAGGATTAGATTTTCTGTTGGGCCCCAGGAGATGGAATGAGGAAGAAGAGAGAATGGACAAAGTAGCAAATTTAGACTTAGTGTCAGAAAAATCTCTCAAAATCAATGGAATGAGTTGCCTTAGGAGGTGGTGGATTTCCCTTCAGTGAAAATTTCCAAGTAAAGACTGACCTTACAACTATTTGGGGAGTGCATTGTGACTGGGATTCTTTACTGAGTTTAGACTAGATTACATAGGCACTGAAGAAGGAAGGAAAGAAGGAAGGAAGGAAGGAAGGAAGGAAGGAAGGAAGGAAGGAAGGAAGGAAGGAAGGAAGGAAGGAAGGAAACATTTTATTAAGCATCTCTTATGTGCCAGTTACTGTGCAAAGTGCTTTACAAATATCTCACTTGGGGGCTATTGTTATCCCCATTTTATAATTAAAGGAAATTAGGCCGAGGTTAAATGACTTGCCCAGGGTCACATGATGAGGAAATATCTGAGACCAGATTTGATCTCATCTTCCTGACTCCAGGCCCAACTCTCTATCCACTTCATTACATAGAGCATCTTCCAACTCTGAAATGCTGTGATTCTAAGCCTGAACAGGGCAAGAGCACATCTTTTATAAACTTCATATCTATCCTAGTTGCTTAAGTGTTCCACATACTGTAAAATGCTCAATAAATGTTCATTGTTCTAGAATCACAGAAATAAACAAATAAATAAATACATGTTAATCTCCTCTGTAAAAATCTTCAGTTGTTTCCTATTTCCTATTGATTAAGGTTCATACTTTTTAGTCTGACATTCAGGGTCCTCGTAATCCAGTCTTCATCTACTTTTCCAACTACTGTTCTCCTTCACTCAGCCTATGATCCAGCCAAACAAGATTCCTCACTCTTTCCTTAACATACCTCTTTTTTTTAAACTTCTGGATCTTTGAACTATTTCTTCTGCTTGAAATGCATTTTTTGCACTATCTCTTTCAACTCTACCTTGTAGGACCATAGATTTAGGGCTGGAAGGGTTTTTGGAGACCATAGAGTCCAGACCTCTCTGTTTACAGGAATCTGAGGCCAAGAGCTGTTAAATGACTTTTCCAGGATCACATAGTCTGAATCTGAAGTAAGATTAGAAATCAGAACTTCCTGCTTCAAAGTCTCATATTCTATCTACTGCACAGTCTAGCTGTCACCTCATCAAAATTCTTTTAACTAGCTGGACATGGTCTACTGGGGAGAATGAGGTTGATGGATTGCTTGAAGTCTGGGGTTCTGAGCTGCAGGAGGGCAAAAGCCAATTAGATGTTCCCATTAAGTCTAGTACCAATATAGTGAGCTGCCAAGAGTGGGGAGCTGCCAGGCTAATTAAGAAGGTGTAAACTGGCACAGGTCAGAAACAGAGTAGGGAGTGGCCACTATACTTCCAGTCTGATCAAGATAGTGAGACTTCGTCTTAAAATAATTCTATTACCCAGTTCAAATGAAGTCACCCATGTTCTTCCCAATAGGAAATAATCTCTCTCCCATCTCTGGTCCTTCTCTCTGTCACATAGCACATTCTTGCCACGTTCTGTCTTTTAGTTTTAGTTATTTGATTCTCCTTAAGGGCAAGCTCTGACCATGTTTCTATAATGGCCTCATGAGGCCTCATACGTGGAGCAGGACCAGCAGCAATGGACCAAAGTCACAAAGATGTGATTAGGCTTGATGTTAGTTAGGAAAAATATCCCAACAATGAGCTATGTGAAAGTGTAATGTGATTCTTAGGAGGAAATTAGTTCCCTTTCATTGGAAGTCTGCATTCAATCAACAGATATTTGTTAAGTGCTTGCTATGTACCGGGTACTATACAAAGAAAGATACAATCCCTGCTTGCAAAGAACTTACATTCTAATGGGAGATGTAACAAAAATATTTAAGATATACATAACTATCACAAAGTGAATATACAAATATGTACGAAGGAGCTGGTTGAAAGGTAGTTTGGGAGGAAAGGCACTTTTAGCAGTTAAGGGGATTAAGAAAGGCTTCATGCAGAAAACAATGCTTGATCAATGTCTTAAAGAGAGGGGGAGAACTATGAGGCAGACATAAGGAATGAGTACACTTTAGGCATGGGAGTTGTCTAGTAAAAATTCACAGAGACAGGAGTGGCATGTGTGAGGAGCAGAGAAGAGGTCAGTTTGACTGTATGACAGAGTATGGGTGTCTGGTCAGTGAGATTAGAAAGACAGATTGGGGTCACATTACATAGAACTTAAAAGAGAAATGGATGAGTCTATATACCCTCCTAGAGGCAATGGGAAGCCCTAGAGTTACGTGGTTGAGGGTGGGGAGAATCTGGGTTGGATAAGATAGTCACTGAGGTCCCTTCCAACAGTACAGTTTTGTGATTCTTTGGTTCTGAAGTATGGAAGTTTTGGTAATTTGAAACGGGAACAATGTTCAGAAGGCACTCTACAGAAAATGATTTGAAACAGACTCAGTCACAGATGGAACAGAGGAATACACACAAATGGTAGAACATGTGAAGCTGGAACCTAAGAGGTGATCACATCAGAGACATGACTGTGGGAGGGAACGTGAAAGGTATATTGGGTAGGAGAGGGGTACAACTGAGGATACAAACAAATTACAAATTGATTCACTTCAACTTTGTAAACAACTATGTTTTTAAAAAACCTTATTGTTCTGTCTATGTATATGTGTATATATATGTATATGTACATATATACATACATATATGTATGTATGTCACTTACACCTATATATACATGTGTGTGTATTTATCACCTACACCTCCTAATATATCTGTAGCCCACTACAGAAATGCTATTTTTTTTTATAGCAAAGAACAAAAAAGAGATTGAAAACGTTCTTAGCAAAACCAACCAACACATTGACCCAGTGTGACATTAAACACAGGGCTCCATTTACCCTCATCTCTGCAAAGATGGAAAGGAGATGCCTTCTCATTTGTCTTCTTTGGAAACAAGGTTGGCAGCTAGGTGGCATAGTAGATAGACTGCTGAACCTGGAGTCATGAAGATCTGAGTTTAAATTTGGCCTCAGACACTCACTAGCTGTGTGACCCTGGTCAAGTCAGTCAACCTCTATCTGCCTCAGTTTCCTCAACTGTACATGGGGATAACAAAAGCACCCCAGCCTCATTTTCCCTAGTAGACCATGTCCAGCTAGTTAAAAGAATTTAGATGAAGTGACAGCTAGATGGTACAGTGGATAGAATACTGGACTTGGAAGCAAGAAGTTCTGGTTCTGAATCTTGCTTCAGGTACAAGCTGTGTGAGCCTGGACAAGTTATTTAACAACTCTTGGCTTCAAATTCCTCACCTGTAAATGGAGAGGGTTGGACTCTTTGGAGACTGTTGTGAGGTTCAAATGAGACCTTTGTAAAAAATGCTCAGTACAGTGGTTGGCAAATAGTAGGTATTATATAAATACTTATTCCCTTCTCCCCTCATGATAATTTCAAAGCTTTCAGTTTCGTTAATTTTGTATTGCTATTCTATCCATTTATATCATTGTAGTCACTGGGCATATTGTTTTCCTGGCTCTGCTTTCATTACTTTGTATCAGTTCATACATCTTTGTATGTTTTACTGTATGCATCATATTCATTATTCATTATAGCACAGTAAATATTTCATTACCAAAATTGTACCGCAATTTGCTTAGCCATTCTCTCATTTGATGGACATCTACTTTATTTCCAGTTCTTTGCTACTACAAAGAGTTCTGTTATAAACATTTTGTTGTATATAGGACTTTTTATTATTGACTTCCTTGGGTATATGGTCAGCAGTAGGATCTTTAGGTCAAGAATGTGGTTATTTTAGTTATTTTCTTAGCGTAATTCCAAGTTGCATTCCAGAATGATCAGACCAATCCACAGCTACACCAAAAGTATATTAGTATCTTTTCACAATAAATCCAACAATGACCATCCCATATTTTAATTAAGTGCATATTGTATGCTAGACAGTATACTAGCCCCTGGGACTACAAAGATAAAAATGAATGAGCCCTTGCACTCAAGAAACATACATTCTGTGTATAACATATACACAGATAAATAATGTCAAAAAGTAATCTGGTTTGCCCTATATCCAATTAATTTCAAGTTTTAATGAGTTTTCATTTGAAGGAACTGGACACCTTTAATTTTGAAAAGAGATGACTCTCCAATAAAGGAACTCCTCCTGCTAGCAGTCACTGCCACCTGAGGGACATTCAAAAAGACTTGGACTTTGAGGTAGACAGTGCAGAGCCAAGGTGGAATGTGACGACATTGTAGTTGCTTCAAGTATTTGAAGGACTATCATGTGGAAGAATTATTCAACTTGTTTTACTTGGCTCCATAAGGGAGAACTAGAAACAATGACTAGAAGATGCAAAAAGTCACATTTTGATTTGATGGAATGAAAAAGTTCCTAAAAATGAGGGCAATTGCAAAGTTCAATGGGCTTCCTCAGGAGGGCACGTATTTCCCATTCCTTTTGGTCTTCAAGTAAAGGTGGGATGACTATCTGTCAGGTATTTCCTGGAGGGGAATATTGCTGCGGTATGAGTTACATTAGCTGACCTCTCAAGTCTCTTCCAAATCTAAGATTTTATGGTTTTGTGAATTCAGGTTGGTGTTTAAGGAGAGTTCTTTTGAGAGAGCTCCTCCTTTTTAATTAGGGTTTTTGGTTATTTAAGGTCACGTTGACACTCTTTCTTGTTAATAACTGGAGTTTTGTTCCAGACCTGTGGGCTTCTCAATACCCATTAGCTGACATTCCTTTTGCCAGAAGGGCAGTGAGGTGGGGAGGGGGGAAATCTTTGAAGCCTCATTTAAGAAAATTCTGCTGGAAAAATAATTGTTTTCCCTCAGGGGTTGGCCTACCACACAAGGTCATTGCCTTAATGTAGCTAAGTCAAACACCCTGTGAAAAAGAAAAAAAAAAGTCAGCATTTTCTCTTTTCTCCAGAGAAGCATGAGTATCAGGTACTAGGAAGAACCAGATTAAAGTGCTCAGGGATTTTAGCCAAGTCCTTCCAACTTTCCACTGCCCAAGGAGGATAGATGTCCAGTGAGCCTCCTCATATAGTTTGTGCTATGCTCGATAACTACTCTGTAGATATCGTACACATCTCTGTTCTCTTTGCTGTCATTGTTTAGTTTAAATTTTAGGCCAAGAAGTTCCATTCTTTTAAGCTAAAGGCTCTAACTTCTAACTTCAAACAAACCACTTCAGTCTTTGTTGTATCCCTCAGTGCAAATGGAATGAGAGAAACTGGGATTGAAAATCCACAAGTTCATAAAATGTCAGAGTTGGGAAGGACCTTAAAGGATCATCTAATCCAAATCCTTGTCTGATGGAAGAGCCCAGAAAGGTAAAGTCATTTACTGATGGTCACACAGTGATTAAGTTGAAGAGCTAGGACTTAAATCCAGCTTATCTGTTTCTAAATCCCGCGTTGGTTTCTATTATAACATGGCATAAGATCAGCAGAAGTTTTTCAGGCTGAAAATTTTTTTCATCAAAAAATTTTTTTAGCTTCAAACAACAAAATTAATTAAATCTGAGTGAATAAGGACCTGTCTCTGGTCATATGCAAAGCTTCACTTCCTCTTCACGTCAAGCAGAAGTACATGACTTGGTGCAATAGGGGCTTGGTACTTTGAGGTGCAGAGGCCTGTTGTGTCTGGTCACATGTGATGAAACCATGCTGAAAGGACTTCTTGTATGACACAATAAACCTTGAATCATCCCTTAGACCTCTCTCCACCCTGTAGCAGTAGTAGGAGAGGTAGGGAGCTTGTTCAGTTGAAACAGAGAGACAACTTCTGGCTTGCTCCCATCATTCAACCATTCAGCCTTCTAAATAGTATCATATAACTGAAACATCCTGTTGATTATATCCACCTTGCAAGGAAATCAAGTAAGTGATGACATGGCTGTACCCTTTGATGTTTTTTCAGTTTTGTATTTCCTGTCTTGAGTAGGTGATTGAATATCCATTTTAAGGTAGATATGTCCAGGCTTGAAGGTGATGAGTTTGAGAGGTTCAGAGGTCCTGAGTCCATCAGGTGGCAGTGACTGTTAGCAGGAGAAGGTCCTTCACTGGAGAGTATACCACCAGTAGAGAGAAAAGCCTGCAATGAGAAGATGCCATTGACAAGGAAAGAGTTCAAGCCCTGTTTTGACTTGCCAGAAGACTTGAACTTTGAGGCAGATCAGTACAGAGCCAAGGTGAAATATAAAATACCTAAACAGGAACCTTGAAAACTGCTTCCTGTTTAGATAGTTTTTAAATATCAACCTCCTGGTGAAGTATAACAGTGGTTGTTTATTTAGGTTTATTTTTGTCCTCTGTTTAGCATTATTTTGTGCGTAGTGAATAAATACCATACCTGATTTACACTGTACACTGAGTACCTTTCTACTATTCCTTTTGGGGAGAGGCATACCCAAGCCAACATCTAAACTTTAAGTAATTTTTCCCCTGGGAAGCTTGCTGGAGCAATGGATAGTGTGTTGGTCCTGGAGGATGATGGGAATTCTAAGTGGGTCTCAGATACTAACTAGGTTTGTGACCCTGGATAAATCACTTCATCTCTGCCTGCCTCAGTTTCATCAGCTATAAGATGGAGATGATGATAACATCTACCTGAGGATCAAATAAGATAATATTTGTATTGTGCTAAATGAGAATGGTGCTTAGCACACAGTAGGGTGTTTACAAATGTTAGTTATTATTATTGTTATTATTAGACTGAATATGTGCATCCAGAGCAAAGGAGTACCTTATGGAGAAGGTCCTTAGCCCTTTGGCTCCAACTGAGGTCAATTGTGTTAGAAAAACACACTATTGACAACCATTAGCTCTCAAAAAAGATTTTCTCCCTGCAGTTACTTGCAGAAGAGCTTATTAACTCCTCCATTGTGTCCTCTTCTGTTTTCTCTTCGACCCTGCACTTGTACTGACATTTTCTTTCTTGAATAGCCAGAGTCAGAGTATGCTGTTCTTCTGGTTCTTAGTAAGCGAATTTGGAGACCTTGAATCCACCCCACACAAGAAAAGGAATCACTTTAAAATATATCCAATCATTGGTCATTTAGCCTTCATTTGGAGACCTCTAATGAGTTCTCCCATTCTCCTTTTTGATAGCTCTCATTGTTACAGAATTCTTTCCTGACATCAAATCTAAATTTGCTTCTTTGCAATTTCTACTCATTTCTCCTGGTTTTGCCCTGAGATCAAACAGAAGAAATTGGACCCCTCTTTCACATGGCAGCTTTTCAAAGTATTTGCAGAATATGTACAATTTTTTTTAAAAGCAGTTTTTGGCAGGAGAGCCTAGCAGCTGCTAGAGGTAGGGGATAGGATCAAAAAAGGCTTCCTGTAGAAGGTTGTGTTTGAGCTGAGTCTTGAAGTAAGTCAAGAATTCCAAGAGGAAAAGATGAGGAAGGAGAACATTCATTGTCTCAAGGCATGAGGATGGCTACTGCAAAGATTCAGTTATGGTGGCTCAAACATGGTGTGCTAGAAGCATCAGGATAGCTTGATTATAGAGTGAGTGGAGGGAGGTCATGTACTGGAAGAATGGAATGGTCTGAAGGAGCCAGGTTGTGAAAAGCCTCAAATGACCACTAAATGAGTTTATATTTGATCCTGGAGATAATTGGAAGCTTCTGAAGCTTATTGAGTAATACAGTGACATGTTTAGATCTGTGTTTTAGGGAAAAGACTTTGATAGTGGTGTGCAGGATAGATTGGAGTGGGAAAACAGTTGATACAGGAAAACCCAATAAAAGACTTTTTCAATAGTCCAGGTGAGAGGTGATGAGATCCTGAATTAGGGCAGTGCCTGTGTGAATGCTGGAGGAGACATATAGGAGAGATATTATAGAGAGAGAAAAGATAGGATTTGGTGAATGATGGAGTATGTGAGGTCAGAGAGGGTGAGGAGTTGCAGATTACTCTGAAGTTGTGAACCTAGGTGACTATGAGCATGGTTGTACCCTTAGTAATAATAAGGAAATTTAGAAAAGGAATAAATTTGGGGGAGAAGATAATGAGTTCTATCTTCAACATGCTGAATTTGAGATGCCTACAGGACCTTGTAATGGCAATTGAAATGGGAAGGGCTTTCCCATTCATTAATAGGCCCATGTGACCTGCTTAAGTCACATGGAAGCCTAAGGCACATGAGTTTGAGTCACTTGTAGCCTATGGTGGGAGGAGTTTGCTGAAGGGGCAGAGCAGGAAGAGATGGAGCTAGAGTAGAGATGAGAGGAAGTTAGTCAGAGAGTAATCAGAGCTGGGAAAGGCAGCAGGCAGTAAGCAGTCTGAGTGGGAGAGCTTGTTTGTAATTTGTTTAATGGGGCTGGTTTGTGGGAAGCCTAACAGGGGGAAGGCTTGGGCCTGGTGTTGCCTCTGCATTGTTACTGAGTATAGATGATGATGGATTTGACTTTCTGGTGTCAAAAAATGTTTTGATTCTGTCTGCCATGTCTATTGTATTTCATGATTCAAAATTATGCCAGGATATTCATGGCCGCCATAGAGGCTGTGAATGTCATGTGGGAGCTACAGACATCCAGCTTGACATGTCTAATGGGCAGGTGATGATACAGAGCTCAGCAATTCAGTAGAGCGAGAGAGAGTCACGTATTAGACTATGTTTCCAATAATGGGATGACTGGGTCAAATAACAATTATTTCCATGACTTGAGTTGTGTAGACTGGCACCTTCTTTAAAAAACAAAAATCAGAATTAAAAACCCTAAAAGTCACAACTTTCTGAACTTTCTCCAAAAGCTAACAGCAGCCTTCTCACTCTGGAAGTTCACACAGCCTCCCTTCCTCTGTTTGATTGGCTCCTCCCAGAGACCTCCATTTTAAAGAAAGTACCCAGGCTAGCCATGTCTTCATTCCCTTCCAGAATTCACTCCTGACTCTCTGCACTTTCTCCACCATGCCCCTCTTTTCTCCCTACCTCTTTCATCTTCCCTTCATGAGTTGTCTTCTTCCATCAGAATGGAAGACTCTTAAGGTTAGAGACTGTCTTTCTGCTTGTATGTGTACTTCCAGAGCTGAGCCTGAAGCAATGCCTGAAACACAGTAAGCTCAATAAATGATCTTCAACTGAGCTTGACTAACTTTAGATTGGCCAACAGGTCCATGCATACACAGGCTTTATAAAATCATTGGCAGCACTGAGGAAACATCATCATCCCATTCATTAATAATAATCCCTTATATTCACACATTAGGAAAGTACTTTTAACTGTTCAAAGTAGTTTCATATTCCTTAATTGTCACTAGGTCTCTGAAAGATAGTTAGGGCAGGTTATTACTCATTTTTTACAGATAAGGAAACTGAGGAGCACAGGTGTTTAGTGAATTGCTTAAGGTCACTGAATTATAAAACTGGATTGCTGGAAGGGACCTTAGAGAACATCTCTTCTAACCTTTTTATTTTTCTTTCTTTTTTTAATGACTAAAATTTAAATACACAATAAGAACAAATTATAGACTTAAATATTGAAACTTAAATACAAAATAAGCGAAAAAAGCATGTTGTGCACAGCAAAATATAAGAGAGGATTCAAAATATATAGCAATAAATTTTCATTTCAAGAAATACTACACATTGTGCTGAGTTGTCCATTTTTTCCTTGCTTCCTTGTAAGTTTTCTTTTGTTCTCTGCTGTGCAATTTTTACTTTGCTCTCTTCCTCCCTTTCTGGCCCCTCCCCTATGCCAAGGCTACAATTAAGTGTGGATATATTTAAATACAGATATAGAGATACACATGTACATACATATATACATATATGTATATATACACACACATACATATATAGACATATACTTGCCCTAACAAATTCTTCTCCTGATCTTTGTTTCTGTTTGTGTGTATGTCTTATTTCCTAATCCTCCTAACTCCTCTACTTTACTTCTTCCCACGACCTTGCTTCCCTATCGCTTAACCTGCCCTCTGCCAAGGATCCCTGCCTTATCCTCCATTCATAAATCTGAACACCCTTCTCTAACCCCGCCCTTTACCTATTCCCTTCCCCTCCCCTCTAGAGACCCCTGCCTATCCCCTTGGCATTTTATTTCTTTCTGAATTTAGAAGACTTCTATATTCTTCTAGATATATATGTATTATTCCCTCTTGAATCCATTCCTGATGAAAGTAAGTTTCCAGAACTCACAGCCCTCCTCCCCCTTCCTCATTTTTTAAGAAAGAAGTTGAGGCCAGACAGAGAGGAAGATAATTTGTTCTAGGTCTTGTTATTTCATACCAGAGCAGGGACTATAGCATGGTTTTCCCAACTCCCAGATCCAGGCTCTTTCTAGAACTGTCTCTAGCTCACTTCCTAGGACCTGTCCCTCAGTGGAAAGAGCTCTGGCTTTGGCATCAGAAGACCTGGATTGGAGTACTGGCTCTTCTATTTACAGGTTGTGTGACCTTGGGCAAGTTAGCTAATCTTCTTAGTTCTCAGTTTTGTCATCTATAAAATGAAGATAATAGTACACATACTCCCTATATCACAAAGTTGTGAGGAAATTGCTTTGTAATCCTTAAAGTGTTACACAAAATAGTTTCTATTTTAAAACAAACTTCATTCATGTCTTTTGTTTTTAATATCATAATCATCTCTGAATAGTCTCCTTGCCTTCCCCCAACACCAACAAATGAGTTTTCATTTGTAACAAAGAAAAACAGTTAAGCAAAATACCTCAGGTAAGCAGCCCCCCAGACAATGTGTGCAGCATTCTATACCTATAGTCCCACACCTGTCTTCCAAAAGATAAGAGGTACTGCTCCATCAAGATTAACTATTATTGGCAATTCCACCCAAAACCCTGTAATTGAAGAGGCACAGAAACTATCAAAGTATTTTACAGATGAGGAAACTAAGGCTAAGGGAGATTATTTCCCAGGGAACTAGGAATTATTTGAGGCAGAGTTTAAATTCAGGTCTTACTTGCTTTCTGTCCTGTACTCTATCCACTGTACCACCTAGGTACCTCTACAAGTTGTTCTGTGATTTGGGGTAAGTCCTTTCTTCTCTCTGGGCTGTAGTTTCCTTTTCTGTAACAGGAGGGAGTTGGGCTACATGATCATTGTAGCCTTTTCCCACTCTGGCTCTCTTTGGTTTATATTCTGAAACCAGACATTCATTGATTCCTTCCTCTAGCTGCCTTTAGAGAGGCCATATGGTTGAATGGAAGGAGTGCTAGACTTGGAGTCAGGAAAGCGCTAGGTTCTACTTTTTTCCTTTAGTCTTGCCTTATCACACCTTTATTAGTAGTGAATCCATGAGTATGTCACTTTTTCTCTTCAAACCTGAGTTTTCCCATCTTCAGGATTTTTGTGAAGATCAAATGAAATGGTACCTATAGAGGCTCTCTGAACCTTAAAGTGCTCCCTAAATATTGGCTATTATTTTCTGACCTCATGCTGCTCAGCTCCTGGCACATAATAAGTGCTTAATAAATACCTGTTGCTTAATTGACGAGAAATGTCTTTAACTTACCCCTCCCCTCCATGAAGTTTGAGCAATAGCTTTATGGTTTGTAAGTAGAAACACACCCTATATAGACCACCTTGTTACCTATCATTCTAAAAACATTTTTGTTGTGGAAAATTTCCAGACTTCAAAATTTTCAGTGTACAACCTTGTCTTTCATCTCTTTCTTTCTCACTCATCTGGAAAGCCCTTGTTTGTTAGGGTTACTGGTTTCCCTTTCTGGAGGATCTGCTTTGGACTCTCTCAGGCATTTGTGGATAGATTCAGGGAGAACAGATCAGGAGGAAAGCAAAGTGCATGAAGAGGAACAGAAATGTGTCCAGATCACCCACACAGAAAGTTACCCAGCTAGAGAAAAGGACCATAGGCAGAGATCCATAGGTCCTTTTAGTCTTCTATGGCAATTCATTCCTGAAGCACTACCTCATTGAGAGGCACTCTGATACTTTAGCTGCTTTTTTTTTTAAACAAAGAGTAGTTCTTTTCCCTTTTGGTTTCCAGCCAATTCATGTTCCATGCAGAAATATATACCTCTAGGGAATGACTATAATGTCACTTTATATTGGACTTCCAGAATGCCCAAGGTCCATATGTGTAGTTGTCCAGTTTAGCCGAGATCATGCTTGCTGTAAAGAATACTTTTTCTCTTTGGAGTCAGTCTCAGAGTTAAGAGAATGCTCAAGGACAAGCTAGCCCAACCTATACTTGAGTAAGTATTCTCTCTGCAACATATTTGACAAATAGTCATTCGGCTCTTGTTCAAGATGTCTAGTGAAGGGGGATCCACTGCATCCCCAAAGGTAGCCCATTCTATTTTTAGATTGCTGTAATTGTTAGGAAGTCTTTCCTTGTGTCAAGCCTACATTCTCTCCTCTCTTGCCCCACAAAATTCTGCCCTTGGGGCCAAGCAGAACAAATCTCAGCTCAGTTCTGCATGACAGCCCTTCAAATATTTGAACACAGCTTGTCACCACCCCAGGTCTTTTATTCTCCAAGCTAAACATTCCAAGTTTCTTAAATGGATCAGTCCATTTAGCATGGACTTAAGACCCTTTCCCATTCTGATCACCCTTTTCCTCTAGCTTATAACAAAACTTCCTAAAATGAGGCATGAACAATTAATTGAACACAATGCCCCTCATGGAGGAGCTTTAATATTGCTAGTAGCATAGTCTTGGTTGAGTCCTTTAGCTTCTTCTAAATCTCATTTTTTTCCCCCTTTTGTGATATCAATGGTGCAGGGCACTCATGAGAAAATGCCTTCTTCCAGTGCAGTGGCACCATTATTCTGCAACTGAAAGTTTTTGAGGATTGCCTGGGGGCACTGAGAAGTTAAGTCACTTGCCATATCAGAGAGTCAACACCTGACAGGGACATGATTTGAATCCTGGTCATCTGGATGCTGAGGCTGGACCATTATGCTACTCTGTAATTATCATACTTTGAAAACCTTAACACATGATAGAAATGTGAATTATGTGTTATAGATTACCTCCCATGGAGTCTGTTCTGTTTTTTGGCAGGTGATTCCCTCACCCTAACTTCCTTATGCTGACCAAAGCTATTGGAAACCTTGGTCACCTGACTGGTGTGTTACCAAGTAAGTTTTTAATGTTTATAATAATGATTCACATGTCTACATACAAGATCCTTTGCTAGATACTGGGGGGTTACAAAGATTGAACAAGTCATGGTCCTCACCTTCAAGGAGATTATGTTCTGGTAGACAAGATAAGAAATGTACACAAATGACTTACAAAAGCAGCTGGAATTTCATGAGATTTCAGTTTGTAGGAGATTCCACTCAAATTTAGGCCTGTAACCACTCACTGAAAATCCTGTCCTGTAATATTCTGAAATGAAGAAACCTAGGTCACGTAGCAGTGTGTATTACACACAGATACTTCAATTGTGTTATATCTCTCATACTCTTTATGACATAGAGGTAATCTTGACCTTTCTTTAAAGTGCTCAATACTTTTTTATTCATTCATTCATTCACAATGAATGCTTCATAGCCCACAATGAGGGCTTCATAGTACAGTGAAAGAGGGCAGAGGATTCTCTTTGCCTAGCTCAATATCTTCTCCACTCTTCTTTCCTTGGACAGTTCCTGACGCCTTGATCGTCTTCCTATCCTTTGACAGCTGTGTCAAATGTATTATCAGCTCCTGTAGGATTCCTTGGTCCCTTGATATCTGAACAATTCAGTCTCTCCCTCTTCTCCTTATTTTCTTTATCTTTTATCTCCATTTCTCCCTCCTCCCTCCCTTTTTCACTCTCTCCCTTCTTCCCTACTTCAATAAAAATTGTTTTTATTGGTACTTTTTTACATCATAATCATTTTTAATGCATCCCTCTCCTTCCTACCCAGATAACCATTCTTCATTACAAATATTTAAAAATATATAGGAAAATATAGGAAAACTAACCAATAGTTTTAAGCATTCATTTTCCCCCTCCCTCTCCGCTCCCCCATCCATTGGGAAAAAATAAGGAATTAGAACCCAGAGTACAATTTACATAACAATGGCACTATTATAAAGACAAGAAATTTTGACTAACCAGAGTTCCAAAGGATTAATGATTAAACTTGCTATCCACCTTCAGATAGAGAGCTAAGGGACTCTAAGAATACAAATTGAAGCTTCTTCTCTTCTCTTCTCTTCCTCCCCTCCTTCCTCCCTTCCTTCCTCCCTCCCTCCTCTTTTTTTCCTTCCTTCTTTTTGTTTTTGACATGACTAATGAGGAAATTTGTTTTGAATGACCATATATATATATATGCATATATATTGGTAGTGGGCTTTGGTTTTCTCAACTTTTCAATGGGTGGAAATAAGGAGGGAGGAGGGAGAAAATTTGGAATTGAAAAATAAAATAAAATTGAATTAAAAGAAGAAAATAAAACAAAACCCTTGTATCACATAGGCACAGTCCAGCAAGCAAATTCCCACATTGGTTAAATAAAAAAATACATTTCTTCTTGTGCATATCGATCCATAATCTCTCTTATGAAGTGAGGAGTGTTCTTTTTTTTTTAATTAGTTATCTGGAATTATGGTTGATCATTTATTTGAGCAGAGTTCTTAAGTCTTTCAGAATTGTAATATTTTATAATATTGATGTTATGGTATAAATTATTCTTCTGGTTCTACTCAATTCACTCTGTATTAGTTCATACAGATTTTTTCATATCTCTTGAAACAATCTTTCTTTCAGTTCAGTAGTATTCTATCACATTTATATACCATCAGAAGTAGCCCTGCTGAGCCCACTAGTGCCAACTATATCATTAGACGACCAATTCAAAGAACTTGCTTTCAGAACTGCGTAGTAAAATAAGTTATTATTACAGAGTATTACATTCCTTGACACCTCCTTGGTTCTGTTCTGTTGTTGTTTACCATGTTTACCAACACTTCTTAGACCCAGAGTAAGCTCTCATATTCACTCAGGGTTTTATGATACAGAATAGTGTTCATTATTTCTTCCTGGTAGTAACTAGATTGATATATCTAAGAGACTTTGGGATATGGATTTATGTCAGCCAGTTAGTAAGCATTTATTAAATGCCTCTTATGTGCCAGACTCTGTGCTAAGTTCTGGGGACGCAAAGAAAGGCATGGGACAGTCCTAGCCCTCATGGAGCTCACAATCAAATTAAAATTATGCAGAATAACCCTGGTTTCTTCAAGTCTAGGTCAGTGGAACACATCTCTTAGCTCATCCAAAGCCTTCAAGTAGAGGATCTGGTTGGGTATCTAGGTCGTACAATGAATAGAGTGCCAGGCCTGGAGTTACCAAGACCTGAATTCAAATCCAGCCTCAGATACTTACTAGCTATGTGACCCTGGTCAAGTCACTTAACTCTGTTTGCTTCAGTTTTCTCATCTATAAAATGATCTAGAGAAGGAAATGGCAAATGTCTCCAGTATCTTTGCCAAGAAAACCCCAAATGGGATCATGAAGAGTCAAACATGACTAAAATGACTGATCAACATACAAAAGGAGTCCAATGACAAGACTCTATGTCTGTTGTGTAAAAGCCCATCTCACTAAGCTCAGAAAGACATATCACCAGAATGTTGGCCATCAGGTAATGATTTTTTTAAAAAACCATATTGATTCATGAAAACATTTATTATGATCTGTGTTAATGGGCAGAGTAATAGTTCTAATGAAATTATTTGAATACTGCTGTGTTTATATGTACATGGGTGGTCATGGCCATTCCTTTCATTACCTAGTGGTCAACCGTACTGGTAATGAACCTGTCCACACTTAGCTAAGTTCTGTTTTTCTGGATAACAGAGTAATATTTTAAATCGGCTTCCTATAAACCATTAGATTGTATTCTCTGATGGCATAGCCTTCTGAGTCATCTCCAGTCACTCTGATGCATATCTGGTCACTGGATTCAGATGACTCTGGAGGAGAATGGTGACCTTGCACACCCCTCCCTCACTCAAAACAAAGTCAAGTGCAAGTCATGTCACCATTTCTCTGATGGCATGGTCTTTTTCAGCAATGAAGGACAAACACAACAATCTGTGAGTAGATGCAGCTACCTGAATGGGGACCCAGCTAGCTGGATAACTCAGCTCCTCCTCTTCTGTCTATCTCCCCCTCCCTTTCTTCTCCTTTCCAAAGGAAGGTAAATTTGGATGGCCAGAAGATGCCTGGTTAACTTGGGTTTTACTGGCCAGATTCCTCTCCTCCCCTGTCCTCCCTGCCACTCCCCTCCCCTCTCTTTCCTTTCCCTTCACTTCTCAAAACCTTAATCCTATGACACTTTGAAGCTCATACATTGGAGAACACTAGGCCTCTGCTTAAGGGCTCTCTTCTGGACCCTCCTGGCTTAAGAGTGATTATCAATAGTAATTATCAATAGTAATCCTCTCCCAGCCTGAGGTCTTTCTTTTTCTTTGCCTCATTAAAGGGGCCATCCCCTGGCTACTTCTTAAACAGGCCAATTCAATGAATGCACATTAACTCACCCTAAGTGAGTACCTGAATAGACTTTGGCCAAAAGGGGCCAAGATCTCCCAGTGCACCCTGGGTCATCTCCAGTCATCTTGATGAATATCTGGTCACTGGATTCAGATGGCTCTGGAGGAGAAGCGAAAATGGTGACCTTGCACTCCCCTCCCTCACTCAAAACAAAGTCAAGTGCAAGTCATGTCACCATTTCTCTGATGTTATAGTCTTCTTTAGCAATGAAGGATGAACCCAATAAGACTTCTCTTTAAATGACCCAGGGCCTCTTCCATGCCAGTATGAGAATTTAGAGGGAGACATGCATGAGATGATAGTGAACACACACATAAATTAAAATGAAGAGACTAAGTAGCTAGTTATCTTATTTAAAACTATAAGACTTTTAGCAGTAAAAACTCTTCAGAGTGATCCCAGACTAGGTAGAAGGCTAAAGTGTCCAAATCTATGATACTAAAGATTTCCATTTCAAAGTGCATGCCAATTAATAAATTTACTTTTAATCCCAATGATGCCCTTAAGGGTCCAGGTACCATTCCACATCCCAAAGTCAGCAATAAACTTCAGACACTCTAACTCCAGCATACACTATAATGTTCCTGGCCATAGAGCAAATGAGGCTGCTTTTTTTTGGCTGGATTGATGGAAATCTTGTGGGTTTAATAGGGGTGCACAGTAGCACACTCCAGCCCATGCCAATGATCCATCTCTGCACTACACAGGCAAAGGAAAACCTGCTCTCCACACCTCAAAGAAGACAGCAGCAAACAGTTGGACTGATGTTCTTCAGTAATGTTGAAGAATTCCACCTTTCTGACTGCTTTGACTCCATGCCAAATGAAATGTAGGAGCTGCTAATTCTGTCTTTGGAGAATCCTGCTTGCACATTTTTGAAAGGATGCCAGCTAATTGTTTGAAAGGCAAAAAGCAAATGGTTTCCTTGCAAAGGAAACTCAACATGTACTTGCATATTACTGTAGCTAGTACAAGGTTCAGATCCTTCTTTGGTAAAAGTCTTTCCTTTAAAGAACACTCAATCCCAAGATGAAATGAGACCTCAAAAGTCATCTGGTTCAGTTCAATCCAATTTGACAAAATTTATTGAATAAATATTCATACAATGTGTTGATCTGCTACGTGCAAGCCTCTGGGCTAGGTGCTAGAAATACTCGAATATTGCAAAACCAACTTATGATCTTATTGATTTGGATATTCCTTCCAAAAGTACTGATCATGACCCACTATGACTTCCCATCCTGTGGAATAGTGTGATCCACCCACACTGGTACTTTCTTCACTTTCTCTTGACGTTTTGAAGATTCCAGTATAACACTTGGCCTATTAGTCCCGCTCTCTTGATATGTTACCAACCAACCCATTTTCTTTCTCAATCATGTATTCCTAGATGATGCCTTTATTCCTTCTTCTCCACAGCAGCCTTTTCAAATACTTGGTGACAATAATCAAGTAACAGTGCCTAGGATTTAGAAGAGGAAAAAAATCTTAGAGATCAGCTTATCAATTCAACAATAAACATTTATTAAGGAAAGCCAGAGGCAGAGTGTCATAATGGATAGAGGGCCTGAGTTCTACCTTGGATACAATACTTACCATGTGGCCATTGGCACCTAACTTCTTGGTGTCTCGGGCAATTCCGTATGACTGCAAGTTCCAGTCAAGTGGCTGACATACATAAGGAGAGGAATATCCCACACTGAGGAAATCACAGACATGGCCCTTCTCCCCATCTCCACTCCAGTTCCTAAATATACCAAGCACTGTGCTAGGTCCTGTGAATACAAAGTCAACCAGGCAATAAGCATTTATTAAGTGCCCACTAAGTGCCAAGCACTGTGCTAAGTCACAGGTGAAATAATTTCTGTTCTAAACGAACTTTCATTTCATAGGTTCGTACTCTTCATGTTACATATGAGGAACTGAGGCATGAGAAGTGAAGAAACTTACCCAAGGTGGTGCAGGTAGAAGTGTGTCCTCTCTTCTATTTGCAGTAGAGCCAGAGTAGCTATGTCCCCTGGATAGGATTTCAATTCACTCAGAAATACATCCTTAGGTTTTTGTCTTTATTTTTTGTTTGTTTGTTTTTGTTCTCCCCACATTTTCCTCCTACAATGTGATTTTAAGATCTTGAACTATTCTGGTTAACTGCCTTTGGATGTCTTACTAATTTTACATTTTTTGTTGGACCTCTTAAAAGCATCCAGAACTGCTAGGTGGGGCAATGGACAGAGGACTTGGTGAGGAGTTGGTAAGTCCTGAGTTCAAATTTCACCTGAGAAACTTATTAGCTGTGTGACTCTAGGCAAGTCACTTCATCCCTACTTGGCTCAGTTTCCTCACCTGTAAAATGGATAACACCTGTAAAAAAATAATAGCACTTATCTCCCAGGGTTTTTGGTTAGGACCAAATTGTATAATAATTGTAAAGCACTTAGCACAGTGCCTGGCACATAGTGAGTGCTATCTGAATGTTAGCTATTAATATTATTATTATTATTAGCTGAAGAAAATATTTCACCTGACCAACACAGTACAGTGGAGTTATTACATTTCTTTTTTTCTCTGGACACACTTTTTAAATTAATGCAGCTTAAAATCTCATTAGTTTTTCTCTTTTTTTTTGGTTGCTATATCATACTTTAGACTCATGGAGTTTATAGACCATTGAGATGCATATATGTGTTTCACATGAAGCCAGATCATCTTTCCTATAGGTGCAATTAACATTTGAACCTAAGTCCAGGATTTTACATTTATTCCTATTTTTACTTTTATATCACAGTTTTTGGGGATTTGTTTGCCCATCATACACACAAAATAAGTAATTCTATGGGAAAACAAAAAAACAGTTCAATAAGAATCACCAACACAGGGACCACCCCCTGACAGTGTATGTACCATTCCATAGCCCAGTTCCCCCAACCCAGTTTAGCAAGGAGGAAAGTGCTTTTTCATCTCTTCTTTGGGGCCAAGATTGGTCTTTAATTACTCTGTATTTGGCTTCATTTTTACTTATAATGTGTATATTTTTCTCTTGGTTCTATTTATTTCATTCTGCTCTACTAATGTGTTAGTGGGATACATAGATTATTCTCAATTTTTTTTCAAGAATGGATGAAAAATGAGCATGATTTTAGGAATTAGTGGAAAAACCAGCAGATAGAGATTGAAAAACCAAGATAATAATGATAGTGGAAGCAATTTGTTGGACAAGTCAGGAGGTGTTGAGATCACTTGTCCATGGGTCTGCTTTGGCAAGGAGAAACATCTCTTAGTCTGAATGGAGAAGAGAGTAGTGGAAGATTTTGGGTAGCAGGAAATGAAGAGAAGGGGGAAAGTGGGAGTTCTTGGGAAACAGACTCAGTTTCTTTAGTGAAGTAGGAGGCAAGGTATTCTGTTGAGAAGCTGGGGGAAAGGACTCTGTGGAAGGTTAGTGAAATAGCCATTGTGGAGAGTGGGATAGCAAATCAATTACCTGCAGTGAGGACCCAGTTGAGATTGCATAATCTAAGTTGGTAGTGTGCCCAGTTGACACAGTTTTGTGACTTCCTCTAGCTCTGTTCAGCAGCATATGAATAAGAGCAAAGGAGGTGGATTGTGTGAGAATCCCAGTTTGGAAGGGGAAAAGTGACATGCCTAACTACAATGTCTGGTATAGCTTACTAAGTGAATTTGAGAGGTACAGAACAAAGGTCCAAGGTGGGAGGGTGAGGTGGGGAAGGATTTTAGTGATATAGGAGAAAGATGGAAATAAAGGAAGGTTTCATAGAGAAGACAGCATTTGAGCATCAGTGTTCATCTGTAAAGGCGTCTTGAAAACAACTTGCTTTCTTGTCTTACAAGTCACTCTAGGCTACAAATTTTGCTTAAGATATTTTGTTGTCATTTTTTTCAGTCATGTCCAACTCTTCATGACGCTTTGGGGTTTTCTTGGCAAAGATACTGGAATGATTTGCCATTTCCTTCTCCAGCTCATTTTACCAATGGGGAAACTGAGGTAAAAAGAGTTAAATGACTTGACCTGCTCAGGGTCACACAGCTAGTTAGTGTCAGATTTGAACTCAGGAAGATGAGTCTTCTTGACTTCAGGCCCATTGTTCTATTGACTGCATCACCTAGTTGCGCTAAGACATTTAGTTGGGTCATTCTGTGTAAGTCACAGAACCTCTTAAGGCCTGTTTCCTCATCTGCAAAATGGGGATATTAATCCTTTTGCTACCTACCTTAAGTTCCATTGAGCTTCTCTGCCCCAATTGTAGTAAAGAGGGTAAAACATTGGTCCATGGGAGGATTGTTGGGTTGCTGAACAAAAAGCAATGAAAGAACCTTGTCCTTTTTACCCTTCTTCTTCTACCCTTTCAAATTAGGCCCATTTAGCTGTGCCATCTAGTCCTAGGCCTTGTTCATGTAAGCTAGGTCTTGGTTGGAATCTGTCTGGAAGATTGAATGGCTGAAGTCCCAGGGCCCCAAATGCTTAGCTCTAACATTCCCGGGTTCCTATTATATTCTAAATTTTCATCTGATTTTCTGCCGACTGGGAGCCCTGAGTCTTTGGCAATATAGATGTGGAGTTTCCCTTCTCATCGAGTGGATAAAACTAAATTAGACCTTCTCTAGGGCCTTAAATGGGAATGACATGAGAAAAATTCCTCGAGAATGACATTAGTCTCGGCAGGTCCTTTCTCACTACCTCATTCTTGGGCAGGAAGTGAGTTTTCCAGAGAATTGCTGATTTCTCCAAGAATTCTTTCTAATGATATGGTGTATGAGCCCAGAGAAACATGAGAAGTAGGCTTTGGCTGAACCCCATAAGGAACGGCTTTAGTTTTTAATGGACTGAATGGTCTTTCAATGTTCTTTTGCCCATAACTGAGGCCATGCTGTTCTCCGTAGTGTGCTGAGATAGCCAAATGTTACCTGCATTGGTCTTTGGAGCACTATTGGTCTAGGTATCTTCGGTGCTTGCTGGAAGATGACACCTGCAGCTGGGGCTTCTATGTGTTGCTGCCAAGTGATGGGGTGGTTCAGTCTGAGGGAACATTTCTCATTAAGCTCAGACAGGCCAGTGAACATGGTCTCATAGTCTGTCTGCACAGATGGTCTACTAAGCTGAACATCCGTGTGTGGGCAGTCACATAGGACTAGTTAGTCATGTGGCAAGCTCCCCAGTCACTTGAGTTCATATAGTAAAATGAATTGGGGGGATCATTTAGTTTAACACATGATCACACTGTCTGCCTGCATACGCACAGTTGTATTTTCCGTAGAGAAGTCTAGATGTAAGAAGGGAACCAGAAGCATGTACTTGCTACTGGCAATTAGATCTTTCCCTTTGTTGTCATTCTTGTTCAGTCATTGTCATATCTCACTCTACGTGACCCCATTTGTTTTTTAGTGCCTTTTTTTTGGGCAAAGATACTGGAGTGGTTTGCCATTTCTTTCTCCAGCTCATTTTACAGATGAAGAAACTGAGGCAAACAGGGTCACACAGAGTCACACAGTTATTAAGTGTCTGTCTGAGGCCAGACTGGAACTCAGGTCTTCTTGCCTCCAGGCCTGGCACCCTATCCAGTGAGCCACCCAGATGCACTCTTTCCATAGGAAGATGATTAATCAATCAATCAATCAATCAGCAAACATTTATTAATGTTTGACATTTTGTGTGCTAGGCTCCCACAAAAGATAATAATGAAGCAGTCCTTTGCCCTTCAGGGTCTTATATCATAACAATTGAGACAATGTGCACATATATAGCCATATACAAGACATAAAACAGATACAAGATGAACTTGGAAGGGAAGGCACTAGCTTCTGGGGAGACCTGGAAAGATCTCAAGAAGAATGTGGCACTTGAGAAACTCCTGAAAGAAAGTGGGGATGCCAGGGGGCAGATGAGGGGAAAGAGAGCATTTTAGGTGTGGAGGGCAAGGAGTATAAAGACACAGAGATGGGAAATGGGGTGTTGAGTGAGGGAGAACAAGGAGACTTGTATGACTGGACCATAAAGAATGTTGAGGGGAAGAAGAATGTGTAAGAAGAATGGAACATTGGCAAAGGAAGAGACTGTGAAAGTTTCAAAGGCCAAATAAAGGAGTCTATTTTTGATCCTAGAGGTAATAGGAAACCACTGAGGTTTACTGAATAGGGAGATAACATGGTCATATCTGTGCTTTAGGAAAATCACTTTGTCAGCTATATCAAGGGCGAATTAAAGTATGAAGAGACTTGAGGCTGAGAGAGCAATTAGGAAGTTATGACAACAGTCCGTATGAGAAGCAATGAGGCCTGATTAGAGTAATGGCTCTAGGAGTGGAGAGAAGGGGACGGATGCTAGAGATGTCATGGAAGTAAAACGCAGGATTTGGCAAGTGATTAGGGATATGTGGTAAAGGAAAATGTGAAGTCAAGGATGATACCTCACTTTACAACTCAGGTTGCAAATCTGAGTGATTGGGAGGATGCCAGTGCCTTTGACAGGAATAGGGAAGTTTGGAAGAAGGGTGAGTTTTGGTAGAAAAAGAACAGTTTTGTTTTGGACTTGTTGATTTTGGAGATGCTTACAGGACATCCTGTTCTGAATGTCCAGTGGGTGGAACTAGAGTACAGGAGAGAGATGAAGGCTGAATGTATAGATCTGGGAGTCATCTGGAAAGGGCTGAATATTGAGCCCTTGGGAGCTGATGAGGTCACAAAGTGAGAGAAGTTAGAGAAAACTGGAGGCCAAGGAGAGATAGAGCCCTTGGGTTCTGTCTGAAATATAAAGTATGGTGAGGGTTACATACATGCCAGTTAGGCATGCAGGGATGATAAACTAGCAAAGGAGTATGAAGGGAGGTCAGGAAGAGAACTGAGAGAGAGTAGTCAGTGGCAGAGAGGATGATTAATGGTGTCAAATGGGGCAGAGGGGTGAAGAAGGATGAAGATTGAGGAAAGACCATCAGATTTGGCAATTAAGAGGTTATTGGTCACTTTGGAGAGAGCAATTTCAGGTGAATGATGGAGTTTTAAGTAATATTACAGGATGAATCCAATACATTCCACAAACATTAATTTAGTCCCTGTAATGTCACTTTCTTTGTGTCCCTGGGCAAATCCCTCAGTTTCCACATCCAAAAAGTGAAGGAGTTGGACTGAGTGATCTCTGGACTTTCCAACTTTAAAATCCTATTGTATTCTCTGTTCTAGGTGATGGTGGAGCTGGAAAAGAGAAATAAGACACAGTTTCTGCCCTTATGGAGCAGATAGTCTGGTGCTTTGGGTATGGAAGTAATATATTTTTTTTGCACTTAAAAGTATTTTATTTTTTCCAGTTACACATAAAGATAGTTTTCAACATTTTTGTAAGATTGTGAGTTCCAAAATTTTCTCCTTCCCTACCTTTCCTATCCCCTCCCCAAGACAGCAAGCAATCTGATATAGGTTTTACATGTACAATCATGTTAAACATATTTCCTCATTAGTCATGTTGTGAAAGAAGAATCAGAACAAAAGGGGAAAACTGTGAGAAAGAAAAATTTTAAAAAAACCCTGAAATGAAAATATAGTCTGCTTCAATCTGCATTCAGGCTCCACAGTTCTTTCTCTGGATTTGTATAGCATGTTCCATCCCGAGTCTTTGGGAATTGTCTTGGATTATTGTATTGGTGAGAAGAGTTAAATCTGTTAGAGTTGATCATCATACAATATTGCTGTTACTCTGTACAATGTTCTCCTGGTTCTGTTCACTTTAATCAGCTTCAGTTCCAATAATTGTTTACAGTTTTTTCTAAAATCTACCTACTCATCATTTCTTGTAGAACAATAGTTTTCCATTATATTCACATACTACAGCTTGTTCAGTCATTCCTCTATTGGTGGGCATCTCCACCCTTTCCAATTCTTTGCCACCATGAAAAGAGCTGCTATAAATATTTTTGTACTGTGAGTCCTTTGCACTTTTTAATGATCTCTTTGGGATACAGACCTAGTAGTGGTATTGCTGGATCAAAGGTATGCACAGTTTTATAGCTCTTTTGGCATAGTTTCAAGTTGTTCTCCAGAATGGTTGGATCAGTTTGCAACTCTACCATCAAGGCATTAGTGTTCCAATTTTCTGTCCTCTCCAACAATTTTTTCCTTTTCTGTCATACTAGCCAATCTGATAGACATGAGATGGTACACCTCAGAGTTGTTTTAATTTGCATTTCTCTAATCAATAGTGATTTAGAGCATTTTTTCATATTACTATAGATAGCTTTAATTTGTTCATCTGAAAGGGAGTAATATTTTAAAGACTTTTAGAATTAGAAGGCATCTTGAAGATAGTTTCTTTTTTTATTCAAGTTCACATCATTATACTGTATCACCATCTCCTTTAAGGCCCAACTCAGGTGCCACCTTCTCCATAAAATCTTCCCTTATCTCCCTACCTAGAAATGATGTCTCCCATCATAAAACTCTGTCTCTGTCTTTGTATTTGTCTCTGTCACTGTATTTGTTTCTGTCTTTGACCTCACCTTTTCTAACCTGCACTGTATTTGTATCTTTGTCTATATCCAATCCTTCTCTTAACACTATAAAAATATAGGTTCTATTAGAATGAGTGGTGTAGGCTCTAGTCTAGACTTCCTCTCCCAATCTGTAGGCTGCATATCCAGATCTTGGCGGCTACTTCTTTCTTCAGAATTCTAGGAGTACCTGCAAGTCTGGGTGCTGATGATTTTATAATGCTAGAGCTAATGAGCCCCCACTGGTGTGTTTCCCTAAATGATTATTAATTGGTATCAATTAATCTTCCAGACTTCATTAGCTTTTAGAAATAGATATTTATTAATAAGAACAGTTGGTACAAAACAATCCCTCAAGAGTGTAGGACAAACCCTCCCACCAATACAAACCCCAGAGGAAAGTGCGCTCAAGTTTAGAGAGCACATGTAGCAAAGGGGTAAATCTTCGCTCCTGGTTGGCAAATATCCTTTTCTCCCCTTCAGGAGAGTACCAATGAAGTTCCTCTTAAGCATGATATATCTTTCTTGCTGGACCTCTTGTAGAGTCTTCCTTTCCCCAGTGTGTCTAGTTTATTCTTGGCTCCTGTTGTAGACAATTTTGTTAGTCATTGCAATTCTGATGATACTACTAGGGCATAGTGAAAAGTGAAAAATCCCAAAGGCTCGAGCCCTCTGAAATTCATAAGATCTTTCTCTGGTGGGGAATTGGGGAGGAAGAAGAAACTGAGGCCCAGAGAAAAAGGAAATAAGCAGCAGAGCAGGAGCTAGACCCAGGTCTTCTGAACCCTGGGTTATTCCCACCACAACACACTGTTCATCCTATGATGCACTATCTCAGGAAGGTGAAGCCATATGGAGGTATAAATGGATTTCCAGATATTGAGATAAATAAACAGACTGGATGTCACCACAAAAGTGCCATGGTCCATTTAGGGTGGTACATATAAAGTTAAATGGAACCTGCTTTAATCAAGATGTTTCACCTTTCATTGACTTTGGTGATAATTTACACAAGTTTCCTTGTGTGTGTTGGACATTAATAAAGATGGTTAAAACACACACACACACACACACACACACACACACACACAAACACATGGTTCCTAATAACTTCTCTGACTTACATCCTGATGAGAAATCCCAGACTTCACAGACCTCCTATGGGAGAAAAGGAAGAGAAGTTTTGGAAAACCTGAATGGATTTGTCTCTCTCATCTTCTGCATGGGTCTCCCAGCTGCTGTTCCTCTTCAGGGCCTCATATGGTCTGTTGTCCTGCTGGTGCACATGTGTGGCTCTCATCATGCTTCATCAGGAATATATTTACCAAACATGAATCCATCCCACAACTGAGCAGGAGATGTAAGTTCAAGGTGAGGGCAAAACTCTCCTACAGACCTAGCCAAGTGACCTGATTTCTTCCTTGGGGTACAGGATGGGAACAGGAAATGAAATTGATCTCATCAAAATTCTACAGAAGATCAGAATGTGATGACATTCTCTCTCTCTCTCTTTTTTATATTTTTCTCACAGATGGTGACTCTTACCACTCCTGTTTTTTAATATGGAGAAAATGTGACCCATTATAACAATAAATTTGAATGTACGGGACTTTAAAATTTACTATTCACTTTCCTTACAACATCATTGTGAGGTTGGTAGTGCACATATTATTATCCTCCTTTTACAGATGAAGAACTCAAGACTCAGTGAGGTGCCCAGTAACACAACTAAGTAACTGAAACCAGGGTTTGAACCCATGTCTTTTGACACCAAAACCTATCTCTTTCTTCTCCATCACATTATCTCTGATTCAGGAAATCATTATTAAGTTGTCATTGTGTAAAACTGTGGAAGAAGACAAAGAGTGCTAAATCTAGATTCAGGATAACTGGGTTTGAACCTTAGCATTGCCTCAAACTAGCTGTATGATCTTAGACAAGTTGATTAACTTCTATGAATTTCTGTTTTCTCATCTACAAAATGGGAAAATACCTACACTACAAGATCAAAAAGTAATGGGCAAAAAGCATTCTATAAACTTCAAAGCTCTTTGTGAATGTTTGCTACTATTATTATGTGCATTAGGGTAGGATAAATCAAGGTACCTTCTGGGTTATACCACAACTTCGGTGGATCAGAATATAAATTTCTCAGGGGTAGGGATTATCTCATTTTTGTATTTGTAACCATAGCACAAAACATAGTGCCTGACACATAGTAGGTAACTAATAAATGGTTGTTGGTTGATTGAGTAAATGGATATGAATTGACTGAAAGAGGCAAAGCCTTTCAGGTGATAATGGGATAGTGAAACTAAAGCCACAGCAATAGAAATAAGTTTAAAATGGTGATGATGGTGGTGGTGGTGATAGTGATAGTGACGATGATTGATAATAATGAAAATAATGATAGTGGTAGTAGAAGTAGTAATGAAGTATCAATGGTTCCATGTTCTTATTGTGTGAGTTCACCCTTCATTGAAGCAAATCCTAGCTCTTCTATAACTTCTGATCCATTGTAATTTTATCTGCATATTTCCATGAGTACTCAACAGAGGATTCACTCAGTGTTACACATGAGGCCTTCCTCTAGTTCTTTTAATATGTTGTGGATATCGACACAACTCTTGGCCTAAGCACTTTTCATCCACCCTCAGTGCCTCATCCACCTCTCTCTTGGCCTGCCCAACCCATTTTCCCCTCATACACATCTTTAGTGACTATTTTTCCATCATGTCTTTCTTGTTTGTTGTAGGCACTAATAATGACCATAATTCACATTTCTCTCATGTTTTAAGATGTACATAATGCTTTTCTCACAACACTCTTCCCTTGACCCTAAAGTAGGTAACAGGATGAAGCAAGAAGGTACTGTTATAGAGTAATGGTTCCATGATGAATGCTGGAGGCAGGCTAAGGGAAGAGGAAGGGAATAAATATTTATGTAATGCTTACTGGGCAGGGAGGTGGCACAGTGAATAGAGAGGTCAACCTGGAGACAGGAAGACTTATCTTCCTAAATTCAAATTTAGCCTCAGATCCTCATTAGCTGAGTGATCCTGGGCAAGTCATTTAACCCTACTTGCCTCAGTTTCCTCATCTGTAAAATGAGCTAGAGAAGGAAATTGCAAACAATTCCAGTCTGCCAAGAAAACAAAGAGTTAAATATAACTGAAATGACTGAACAACAACATTATGCTTACTATATGCCAGGCAATGTACTAAGAACTTTACAAATAATATCTCACTTGAGCCTTACAACAACCCTAGGAGGTAGGCCCCATTTTACAGTTGAAAAAACTGACACAGAGATGAAATGACTTGCCCAGGGTCACACAACTATTAAGTGCATGAGGCCGGATCTGAACTGAGAACTCCCTTCCTTCAGTTCTAGTACTCTATCCACTGAGCCACCAAGTCCATCTCTAGGCCATCTTGGACCAGAGAAATGAGTCAGTCATAAAGATACTCATAGGTTCAGAGCTGGAAGAGACTTTAGAGGTCACCTAATACAACCCTTCCAATTTGCAGGTGAAGAGCCTGGATCTAGAGAAGCTAAATGACTTGCCTAAGGGTGCACAGGCAGCAGGGGCAGAGTCAGGATCTGAGCCTTGGATTTGGCCCCTGATTCCAAATGTAGAGTTCTTTCTTCTGTACCCCATTGCTATTCTTCTTGTACTGTATGAACATGCAAGAGGTTCTAACTGAGGCTTTCTGCCGGAAACTAAAGCTTTTATATGTAAATAGGTTCCAGAAAACTCTGATACTATCTTGTAACTGACTCTTGATGCTTTGCTAGAGATCTAATGCAGAAAGCAATATTATTTTAGTCCTGCAGCCATGTTGGCAAGGATTAATGTTAAAAAAATGTTTTATTGATACTTTTAGCTTTTATACCATGGTCAGTTCGTTATACTTCCCTCTCCTTCCCTGTCACTGCCCCCCTCCTCTACCCTCACATTGAACTCTGGCTTCTAAAAAATGGCAAACAGTTATGCAAAAACAGACCTAGAACCCTAATCTCACAGTGTATATAACATGCTGTCCATGCAGACCCTCTTTCTCTTTCCAAGAGAAAGCTATGTTTCATTATATTTTAGAGGATCATCATTGGTTTTTCAGCTACTCAGACTTCGGATTCCTTTTCTTTTACACCGTTGTAGTTACTGCATTAAATAGTAATCCTCTGTTTTGGCTATTTTCACCCAGTCTCAATTCACACCCATTTTCTAGACTAACATTCTTCAGATAAAAATGTGAAGACCAGTTGAGGCCTGGGTTGAGACTGACCAGGGCCTGAAAAGAGCAGACGCTGCCTTTTGTGGTTCCTCGCTCTAAAAATGTGTTTATTACGTTCCCCATAAACACACAGTATGGAAACGTCTTGAAATAGGAAACACAGTCCCAGATGAATATCTAGATTAGATGAGCCTCCAACAACAACAACAAAAATCCCTCATTTCCGATGGGGCTGCCAAGTTCGTAGGTTCTCCACAGATTTGCACATCCTGCAGATGTCTCAACTTGAATTTCCCTTCTGGTACTTTACTTTGACATGGTTTCCATACGCAAATGGATCCACCTGAAGGGACTGGAGGGCCTGCTTTGCTTCATGACTGTGGGCAGAAGAGGATTCCGTTCGCACACTTAAGGCCTGCTTTTAAAGTCAGTTACACTCCAGAGGTTCGATGACCTTCACATTTTCCAGGCTACAGTCAAATGCTAAAAAGAAATTAAATGAAGGCTTTTTTTCCTTTAATGGAAAAGTTGGTCATTAATTGGAGTGGAGAATCCCAGCTGAATTCCCATTTAGAAGAGGAAAATCCTATGGCTGTTCTGAGGGTGTGTGTGTGTGTGTGTGTCTGTGTGTGTGTGTGTGTGTGTGTGTGTGTGTGTGTGTGTGTGTGTGTGTGTGTGTGTGTGTGTGTGTGTGTGTGTGTGTGTGTGTGTGTGTGTACCTGAGGACTAGGAATAAAGAAGCAGGATGTGCATTGGTGAGCTGCGCCAGCTCACCTTGATGTTGGTTATTGCTTGACATTCCAGGCTCTGGGGGGAGAGATATTTTTGGAAAATCTTAGGATGTCAGAGCTAGAAGGGATCTTGGAGATCATCTAGTCTAACCTCCTCATTTTACAGATGGAGAAAACCAAGCAGTACAATTCCATACAACCTGACCATGTGATCTTCCTGACACTTAGCTCAGGGTTATCACTCCTGTTTCTGTAACTCTCTCAACTACTTTGTCCTTTTCCTCCTACTCCCTAACTTTTATATTTACATACTAAATAGTAACTATTTCTCTTTTACCCAGGAACCCTGAGGGTCTTCCCTTCCCAGTCTGATTTTTTTTTTTTTATTAAAGGGGCCATCCTTTAAGTAACTACTTAAAGAAACCTATTCATTGAACGGGTGTATCTCACTCAAAGTGAGAATGAGAATGCCATGAGACCTTAGCCTGAAAGGTCCAGGGTCTCTCATTATATCCTGGGCCATCTCCAGTCTTCCTGATGAATATCAGGCCATTAGACCCAGATGACTCAGGAGGAGAAAGTGAGGTTAGTGACCTTGCACCACCCTCCCTCACTCATATCCAAGTCAACTGCAAGTCAGGTCATCATCTTGATGTCATGGTCCTCTTTGAGAATGAAGGAGAAACACAACAGCAACTTTTATATAGAGCTTGCTATGTGCCAGGCACTGTGCTAAGTGCTTTACAATTATTATTTCATTTGATCCTCACAACAACCCTGGAAAGGAGATGCTACTATTATGCCCATTTTATAGATGAGGAAACTGAGGTTGTGACTTGTCCAAGATCACATAGCCAGTAAGTGTCTGAGGCTGAATTTGAATTCAAGTTTTCCAGACTCCAGGTCCAGCACTCTATTCATTGTACCACCCAGGGCAAGCACCCTTCTGCCCCTTCCAACTCTTGCTCTGGGAATAGTAATCAAACCAATACTAACATTGCTTCGGGAAAGGGTAAGCCCTATAAGGAAAGGTGGCTCTGTGTGACCACTATCAGAGCAACTTCATCTATCCTTGACTACCACCCCTTATTTATGTTGTCTACTCCTATGAGAATATGTGCCCTTTGAAGGCAAAGACTTTCTGTTATTTGTACTTGTATCATGGTAAACGACTAATCCTTTTTCATTCAATTTTCATTTCAATTCAGTTCTTTCAATGCCTATTTTTAAGTGCTCACTTTGTGCCAGATGTTGAGCCAGGTACTGACAATGAAAAGGCAAAGATGATGAGCTCCCACCCTTAAGAAGTTTACCTTCTTCTTGGGGCAACTGAGATGTTCATGGATAAGTAAATATATACGTACATATATTTGTAAACATATACATATCTAGATATGGCTCTTTTCAGGACCCTACTGGCTTCAGTGATTATCAATAGTAACTGTTGCTCTTTCCCTCCCAGCTTGATTTACTTATTTTTTCTTTTGCTCATTAAATGGGCCATTCCCTGATTACCTCTTAAAGAAACCTATTCACTGAATGGGCATTACCTCATTCTGAGTGAGTACTTGCATAGGACACAGTTTCCCACTGCATCCTGATGCATATCTGGTCACTGGATCCAGATGGCTCAGGAGGGAAAAGTGAGGCTGGTGACCTTGCATAGCCCTCCCTCACTCAAAACAAAGTCAAATGCAAGTCATGTCATCATTTCTCTGATGTCATGGTCTTCTTCGAAAACAAAGGATGAACACAGATCTTGATATGGATAAGCAAATATATAATTAAAATAGACATACATATAAAGATATGGATAAGTAAATATATAAATATATGTATATATTTATAAACATATACATACAAACATACACACATATGCATACATACATTTATGAATACAGAAACATCTTATTTTTTATTTGTATATATTTTATGTATATACATGTATGTACATGTATATATGTAGCATATATGTACACAAAAATACAGAATATTATTCTTTTGTATTTTCTTTGTGTATATTTTGCACATATACTCACACACATATATGCAGACATAATTTTATATGCCTATATTACATATAATACAAAATAATTTGTGGCATGATTAGATCATGAATAACTAGATGTTAGAGAGCAGGTAAGGCCTTATGTAAAAGGTGGTGCTTTTGGTGGGGATTGCAAAAGCCAGACATCAGGAGGGAAAATATTCCAGACATGGGAAACAGTCTAAGCAGAGATCCCAAGGTACAAGATGGATTGCTGTGTGAAAGTATTACACAAGTCTAGGCAACCAGTTAGTAGATTTGGCTGGAAATTAGAATATGTGAGGGGAGCAACATAAAATCAGTTTAGAAAATAAAGTGGGAGCCAGGTTGTAAGGTACTTTAACTACTAAACAAAGGACTTTGTATTTTATCCTAAAGGCTAGAGAGAGCAACTAAAGAAGGAAGTGACATAGCCAGACGCATACTTTAGGGATGTCATTCAGGCAGCAGTGTGGAAGATGAACTGGAAGGACAGTCGTGGCTATAGAGGTCAATCAGGAAGCCACTGTGACAATCTGGGAAAGAGGTGCTGAGGCCCTGGAACGGTGATGGTGTGAATGAAAGAGAGAGGTTGGATGTGAGATAAAAAAGACTCACCTCTGTCTCTCAAATAGGCCTTGTATTCTCTTGCTTACACACTCGTCTTTGCTCTGGAAAGCTGGAAAATCCTCCCTCCCCATCTTCATTTGATGATTTTTTTTAACCCATCCTTTTTGAAGTCCAGTTCTGGATGCCATGGTCAGTTACGACCTTCTCCCTTGGACCTCACATAGCCTTTGGTTTGTACTTCCCCCAAATGTACTGATTATTGTTGATTTCTTTTCTCAGTTGGTTTCTTATTCTTCCGTGAAACAATAAATTCCATGAGGGCACACACAGACTGTGTTTTCACTAAAGAGTACTTAGTAATTTGGACTGTATTTGAAGGAGGTTTGTTTGTTGAATGAATGATTAAGACTCAAAAAAAGGAAATGACTTGTCTAAGGTCACATAGCTCATCAGGAGCAGAGACAGGCCTAGAACCCAGCCATCCTGTCATCCAGGCCAGGGATTTTTCCACCTGATTTTATGCAAAGAAGGAAATGGCAAACCATTCTTATAGAATATGGAGTTTTAGTTGAGACCTGAAGGAAGCCAGGTTTCATAAACAATTTTATGTTTATGCAGATTTTATAATTAAACAGAGCTTACCTAAAGGGGAGGAGAGCAGGATGTAGTCTGAAGGATGGGCAATTTAGTATTGAGACCAAGGTATAGGATAACTAATAGACAAGCCTTGTGAAATTTGGAAATGCTCGTCCCCAGATTGGCTTTGGCCAGTCCAAGCTATCATAGGAGTTGCCAGTTGGTCTCTTTGCCTCAAGTCTATCCTCACTCCACTCAGCTGTCAAACCGATTTTCCTAAAGCACAGGTCTGACAATCAGCTCTAGAGATTCCTTGTTACCACCAGGATCAAATACAGAATTATCTATTTGACTTTTAGAATCCTTCCTAATCAAGCCCTTCCTAACTTTCTGGTTTTCTTAAACCTTATAGCTCAGGGATGTCCATCAACTGGGGAATGGTTGGACAAATTGTGGCATATGTTTGTCATGGAATACTACTGTTCTATAAGAAATGAGGAGCTCTATGATCTTAGGAGAACATGGAAAGACTTAGATGAAATAATGAGGAGTGAAATGAGCAGGACGAAGGTTGTATGCAGTAACAGCAACCTTGTTGTAAGAGTGACTTTGAGTGAATGAGTCATTCTGACTACTATAAATTCCTAAATTAACTATAAAGGACATATGAAGGTAGACGTTATCTGTTTCCAGAGGAAGAACTGATAAATAGAAGTATGTGGAGAGGAATTTTACATACATATGTATACACATGTATGTATATATGTTCTTAGTTTTTTATATGTGCATATGTGTGTGCATGTATATGTGTATGTATGTGTATATATGTATACATATATATATATATATACACACACACACACTTACACATCTATTTGTATCTAATGGTAGCCATCTCTAGGAAGTGGGGGAAGGAAAGAAAATACATATGTATATATCTATATGTTCTTGTACATGTTCTTATATATATACATATATGTATGTGTATTCTTAGTTTTATGTATATATGTGTGTATGTATGTATATAGATACACACTTATTTGTGTCTGATGGTACCTATCTCTAGGAAGGGGGAAAGGGAAGAAAAAAGGGGAAAAAAAGGAAATTTACATGATAACTTTATTATATATTTGAAAGCAATAGGAAGTTGTACATAATCAATTTGCAATTTCATGTGATATCATCTTTTTATTATGCTGTGTTATTGCTTATTTTATTTCATAAATTAAAAAAAGTGAAAGAAACCTACAAATAAATAAATAAATACCTTATAACTCTGCCCCCACCCTTTTGCATTCTGTAACTCCGTCCTTGTTCTTCCTGGTGTTTTCACTGGCTGTCCCCCATGCCTGGATCTTCTTCCCTTCTTCTCTACACCCCCTATTTTGCCTGGCTTCCTTCAGGTCTCAACTAAAGCCCTATATTCTGTGAGAATCCTTTCCCAGTTCTTTTGAATCTTAGAGGATTCTCTTTGAGATTATCTCTTATCAATCCTATATAAACCTTGTTTGTACAGAATTGCTTGCATGTTGTCTGGTGAACTGTTTGTGAGCTGGTACGGTAGGGTTTTTTGCTCTTCTTTGTATCCCTAGCACTTAGTACAGTGTTTGGCACATAGGAGGTGCTTAGTAAATATTTGCTGACTTAATATGACTCTTAAACATTCATTATAAGGATTATGATTTTCATTAAGGTAGGAAGTATTGTTATTGAGTTATGTTTGATTCTTCATGACCCCATTTTGGGATTTTCTTCACAGAGATACCAGAATGGTTTGCCATTTCCTTCTCCAGCTTATTTTACAGATGAGAAAACTGAGGCAAAGAAGGTGAAGTGACTTACCATGGGTCAGACAGCTAAATGTCTGAGGCTGAATTTGAACTCAAGTCTCTCCTGACTCCAGCCCTGGCACTCTATCCACTGTGTCCAACAGAGGAAGTGTCTACAAAGAAAAAACCCACAGATCCGAAGAACATTAAAGCATAATCACTTGATGAAATCACAGAAAGCAAAGTTGTGACTTAGATGCAATGACTATTAATATGTCAACGAAAAAATATATGAATACCTGGTTTTTCCTTTACAAAGTGTGAAATTTTCCTTGATTGAATTAGGGGAGGAGTCTAGCCATTTGGCGAAATTGGCTATGCTGTCAGGTGATGGCCATTAGGATGTTGGACATCAGGTGATGACCCTTAAAAGATAGCTCAGTTGGAGCTCCAGAGCTTAATTTAAGCATAAGTATGTGAAAGGGGCAGGGGAAGGAAAAAGAGAATCTCCCCTCCTCAATTCAACCTTGTTCTTAGTTTTATGTTCAGGATTCTCCCCCACCCCCAGTCTTCTGTTCTTTAGGGGAAGAAAACAAGCCTACTCTACACCAGGCACTGTGCTAAGCTCTGGAGATACAAGGAAAGGCAAAAGATAGTTCCTGCCCTGCAGGAGCTCACAATCTAATGTGGGAAGACAATGCATCAGAAATAGCTGAAGGGGGAAGGGGAGGGAGGGTATCTGGCATGGGACCAAGACGAAGCCCAAAGGATTGAGGTCTCCTGGGAAAGGATCAGGTGGTTGCCCTGGGATCCACCTAAGCTGGAGGATATGGGTAGAATTTTCTGGTGTCCACCCTCCAACCACATTAAGACAGATATTATCTCATTTGATCTTCACAATTCCCTGTGAGGTAGGTGCTCTTCTCCATTTTACAGCTGGAGAAATCAAGGCAGACAGCAATTAAGGGATGTGCTGAAGATCCTGCAGTTGTGTGTTGTATGTATGTAGATATACGTATGTATAAGTGTCTGAAGATGGAGTTGGATTCAGGTTTTCCTTATTCTAAGCTCAGTGCACCATCCACTGAGCCAACTAGCTGCCTGGGTGAATACTAGGCTAAATATTCCTGATTCCTCTAACTGATCCTCACATGGCTTCATGTAGAATCCCTTTGCCATCCTTCTGGATTCTCTCTAGTTTAAAAATATTCAAATGGATTCGTGATTTCATTGATTCAGGTGTTTCCTCCAATAATACAGGTCAAAAGCTATCCACATCTTTCCATCCTATGTGAGTCTTGTATATGTCCTTCCATTAATTTGCCTCATGAGGTTAGCCCAACATACTAGGGCCTTCTTTACTTCTCCTGACTTCTTCCACAAGGTAACAGTGAAGTACTCTGTCTGGGACCAGCCCAACTTCTCTTTCTATCATAAAGCTCCTTGAAGATGTCTTTTACTCCTGTTTCTTGAGTATGTCTTGTGGCCTTGTAGACACTTACCACAGGACTCTCCATTGCCCTTGGTGGGATATGCATTTCTAACTCTTTGTATATAGTTCCTCTCCCTCTGTATTCATGTCCATGTAGCAACATTGGTAGAATGCTAGTGTTTGTTTGTTTTTAAATCAACCTTTACTTCCTTGGATAGTTTAGGGTCAGTAAGGGGCTTTGCAGTGTCCATAACCCTTTCTAGCTTGTTCTGTTCAATACTGGATCCAACTCATTGCCCATCTCAACTACCTGTATGAGATATGTATACCAGTGAATAAATTGTGTAGGTTGTCCATTCAAATATATGTTGAAATCAAGGCAACAATTCCTCTATCCATTTAGTCTTCCCTAGGTGGATGGCGGACCACGTTCATTTGCATGATTACAGATCATTTCCAGGAGGCTTTGCAAACTCTCAGGGGCTCACTGCAATCTACACAACATTTTTCACAAAAGGGAGCATCCAACTGGCCTCATCATCTACAGAGAATCTCTCTTTCCCCAATGTTCTATGATGGTGTTCCTTTATCATAGTGGGGAACACCTTCGGTGAGCATACTTTTGTTTCGTATCCCAAATGGGAGCTCAGTACTGTAGATGTGGTCTGACTACTAGGGAACTGTCTCCTCTCCTTTTCTGGACATCATGGCCTTGGCAGTAACCACCTGAAGTCACCACCATGCCATGATGAGCCATATAGTGGGGACTTGAATGGACAGAATTCCTGATAGTAGCATTTTTGTGATCATATACTTTCTTCAAAAAGCCAAATTCTGAGCAGAATGCCTTGAAAGATTTGGTTATAGGAGGATAAGGTTGGAGCAGCTAGGTGGTGCAGTGAATAGAAAGTGTCCCTGGAGTCAGGAAGACCTGAGTTCAAATTTGGTCTCAGACACTTACTAGCTGTGTAACCCTGGGCAAATCACTTAACTCTGTTTGTCTTAGTTTCTTCATTTGTAAAATGAGCTGGAGAAGGAAATGGCAAATCACTCCAGTATCTTTGCCTCCCCAGGGACCAACTAGACTTCTTTTTACAAATGTGGAAACTGAGGCCCAGAGAAGTTAAGCGATTAGCTGGGTTCTCACTAATCAGAGTTTAATTATACAGGATGTCCCAGAAGTCTTTTTCATTTGGATCTGACCTGATTTAATTAGTGTGGGGGAATTTGAAATTAGGAAATTCTCTTTATCAATGCTCTATAATTTAGAGTCTGGGGCACTGAGAGGTTAGCAGTCAGTTACTCAGTCAACAAACACTTATTAAATGCTTAGTAGAGACCAGGTTTTGTGCTGGGTTTACAAAGAAAGATGAAAAACTAGTCCATGACCTCAAAGAGCTCTTAACCTAATGGAGGAGACAACTTTCAAACAATTATTGCACAGGAGATACATACAATGTAAACGGGAGACAATCATGGAGGGAAGACACTAGCATTATGGGAACTGGCAAAGGTCTCTCAGAGAAAGTAAATGTGTATTAAATCTTGAAGAAATCAAGGATAGGTGGGAGAGCATTCCAAAGTCATAGAGTCAGGAGACAGAAATATTGTGTGCAAGAAGCAGAAAACTTGAGTGACTCGTCTAGGGTCACACAGCCAGCATCTGTCAGAGGAGAGATTTGAATCCAGGTCTTGATTCTAAGGACAACTAGGTGGTGTAGTGGATGGAGTGCTGGGCCTGAAGTCATCAAGACCTGAGTTCAAATCCAGCCTTAGACATTGGCTATATGACCCTGCACAAATCACTTCACCCTGTTTACCTCAGTTTCCTCATCGGTGAAAATGAGCTAGAGAAGGAAACGGTAAACCACTCCAGTATCTTAGCCAAGAAAACTCCAAGTAGGGTCATGAAGAGTCAGATATGATTGAAAAACAACTTAATTCAAGTCATACACTCCACTGATGCTATATTATTCTGTTTAATCTGATCTTGATGTTAATGTACAAGACCCTCTTTATAACCCTTTTTCTGGGCTTACAGGTATGAATTCTCTTCCCACTGAACTCTGCTTTGAACCTGTAACCGGAGATTGCCAAGACTCGATTCTTTTGAGCTATCTGGCCAGAACCTGAATGCTTTGCCCTTTCGTCTTGTTACCCATGACTAGGCTGAACAATTTGATCCATCTGAATTCCCCTAACTTGAGGGTGAGGTAGTTTAATTTAGTGGTTTGGAATTCCAGGTAAGTAACAAGATTTTGGTTTCATTGCTCAACTCTCACAAAGTATATATATTTCCCAATTATTTTTTCCATCTTCCCCTCCTCCACATATCCTGGGCATGTTTCCTTGTGTGTCAAGGTTTTCTTCTAAAACCTTTAACACTTTCAGCTCACCTTCCATCTTTCAATGCTGGTCTCCTTTCTTTTTGTGGTGTGTTTCATTGATACCTGGCTGAGCTCAGAAGCTATTTGAGGCAGAGACTTTCTGCACATGCTGCTTTAGAGAGCTTTGTGTGTAGTTTCATCATCCAATTTGCAATAAGTGATTATACCAGATAATAGTCATAATAATGGAGAAACCTCATTTTTATTACTCTGCGTATGATGAGTTTGGTGACTCAGGTGACTTGGTCCCAGGCTTTTCAGGGAGGTACTGTTTTTCTTTATCCAGGCAGATGGAGAGTTGGAAGGTAGCAAGCCGGAGTCATATTAGAAGGTCAAATGCAAGCCAAAACATGATAGATCAAGCTCCTGGAACTGAACATACACACTTCAGTTGGTAACCTGACTCCATGGGGTCATTGGGACTGCCAGAAGTGTTTGCCGGCACCATCTCCCATTAATGACGACAGAACTGAGCTGGGGCCTCATCCATCAGGGAGCAGTGCCAGGCCTGATTCTCCCTAGCAGTTTTTGCTTGTTCATGTCAATTACTTCTTGTGCAATGCCACTTAGTCAGCCATGACACGCTTCACATGTTCAAGACAGAACAATGTTATGTCACATGAGGAACAATGGACAGAAGATTCACTGAGTGGAGACCAGGTATCTGATCTTCCTAGGTAAGGACTGACAGTTTTGTCTCCATATAGGACTATATCCATGTGAGGCTTTGAGTCTTCCTTAGGACACCTGTAATTTATGTTATGGTGGCCATTGTGTTTATTATTCTTCAAGTTCTGATTTCTTTACCCTGCATCAGTTCATATAAGTCTTTCTATATCTCTCTGAACTTCTCACATTCATTATCTATGATTGTTCAGTTGTTTCAGTTGTGTCTGACTCTTCATGACCCCATTTGATGCTTTCTTGTCAAAGACACTGGAGTGGTTTGCCATTTCCTTCTCCAGCTCATTTTATGGAGGAAAACAGGGTTAAGAGACTTGGCCAGGGTCACGCAGTTAGTAAGTGTCTGAGGCTAGATTTGAACTCATGTAGATGAGCCTTCCTGACTTCAGGTCCATCACTGTATCCACTGTACCACCTAGCTGCCCCTTTGTTTATCATAGCACAACAATAATAATCACTAAAATTTATATAGCACTTTAAGGTTTATAATTAATTTTACATGTTATACAATAATATTCCATTGTATTCATAGATCACAGTTTGTTTGGCTCCCCCAGATTGACAGACATCCTCTCGTTTTCAGTTTGTTATTGCCACAAAAGCGACAATAATTTCTTGGAAACTGGAAGTGGAATAATAATTTCTTTCCTAGCCTACTTCCAAAATGTTTTTTCAGAATTGTTGGGCTAACATATAGCTTTTAATATATCTGTGTACCCGTCTTGCCATTGTTACACAAGTACTGACTGTTTCTGTCTTTTTCAGTTTGCTAAGTATGCTAAGTGTGAAGTCATAGGATCATAGATTAAAAGATTGATCGAACTCCCAAGGTTATGGGTTATTTTATAGATGAAAAAACTGAGGTCCAAAGAGGTTAAATGACTTGCCTAGGGTCACAAAGGCATTATATGACAAAACCTGGATTTGAACCTAGGTCCTTGTATTCCAAATCCATCACTCTTTACACTGTACACTCCCATTCCTTTGCCTCTCCTTGGCATAAATGTGAACAAAACAAGGCTATTTCGGTAGAACACACACACACACACATCCTTGCATACATACAGATATTTGTATATCTACTTGTTCCCTAGGAACCATCTTAGCTAAATTTTCAGAGGTCAGGTTGGTCATTAAGTGATGAATGTTTATAGCCAAAGCCAACTCACAGTGTACCACTAACTTAAGGTGTAGAGGAGGTAGGTGGGTGGGCAGGCAGGGAATATGTGCACCAGAAAAAGATCAGGAATATTTGAAGTGCTGAGCATTATGTATTATACACACATATACATACATATGTAAGGCATGTATGCACATGTGTGTATGTGAAAATTTTTTTCCTTCTCATTGTGACTTTCTCTCTTCCTTGGCTAGTTCCCTTCTCCCATTGGTGAGTTCTTCCTGGGACCTCAGATAGGCCAACCTTCATTCCCCTCTCTCATCTGTTTATGACTTCCCAGACTTTGCTACCATGTTTCATCTTCAGTCTCACCCTGGATCGCTCATATTTCCCTCCACTCTTCTCATTCTTGAATATGTCTCTGCCATGCCAGCCCTCTTCTCCCGTTAGCAAGTTCCTGCTAGAGCTCCCATTTGGAAGGGGCTTCATTCTCCTCTCAGCCCTGCTTTTAACTTTGTGGACTTGATGTTGTCCCTCACCTGCCATATCACCCTGGAATTTCCCTTAGCTCTTTGAGCCTCCTCATCTGCAGCCTCCACATGACCCTGTAACTTTTTCAACCTGGAGCATCCTTCTGCCATGTCAGCCCTCTTCTCCCACTGGACAGTTCCTCCCAGGGCCTGCATCTTGGGTAGAGGTCCAGACCAATCACCTTCCGTTCCCCTCCTGGCTTTACTTCTGATTCTACAAACATTGATATGAAGCTCCTGTATGGATATCTTCTCCCATAACCCTCTCACATACATTTTATCTTCCTTTTTGTATTGTCTTCTCCTGTCAGAATGTAGGTTACTTGAGGGACAATCTTTATTTTTGTCTATATTTGTATTCTATTGCTTAGCAAAGGGCCTGGTACATATTAAACACTTATTAAATGCACATTGCCTTACCTTGCCTTTTAGAGATCAAAAGAGGAAAATAGTTACCAGATTTCCCTTTCAGATATGTTAGAACTTAAGGAAAGTACAGCCATTGCACAGGATTGGAGTATTGCAAGTTTAGAGCCAGAAGGGACTTGAGAGGTCACCTAGTTCAGCACTTTCATTTTTCAGATGGGAAATTAAGGCCCAAAGAGTCTTAGGTCACACAGGTCAACCAGGATTCCAACCCAGGGCCCTGACTCCAAATGCAATGCAATTTCCACTGTAGAGTGCTGTTTTCCTAGATACACAATAATATCTTAATTCCTATTAATATTCACTAGGGTGAACTACTATATATGAAGGAAGACCCAAGTTTCTGCATATACTTCTGTAGAAGTATAGTACTTTTTTTCCTTTGCATTTTCATCACCAGTATGATAGTTAACACCAAATTCAAGCTTCCTACTTCCCTGGCTAGAGAATTTCTTTCCCTAGATTTTGGTTTTGAAGAGAAAGATTGACTTGACTCTTCAAATCATGAGATCTGTGTGGTGGACCTTTAATGAGCCAGTGGAGAAGATGAATTTCATTTGGAACACATTGAGTTTCAGAGGGCAATGAGAGATATAAGTTGAGATGGTCATCGGCAGTTGAAGTTGGGTGGAGGTTACAAGGCTAAGGTTTGATCACCAATGTTTTCTTTGACTCAAGTTTGGCAAGCATTTCAGAGATTCCTTGGAGCCTTTCTATTGCTAATTCCCATGAATGTCATTCCTAAACATTCATTTTCTTCACAAGGGTCAACAAGCACATATCAATTGTCTGCTACAATATGTGTCAGAATAGTTATCATGGGAGACAATACACCTAGCGCTCTGTAAGCATAACTTGCCTGGCTTTTCCCATCTCTGAGATTAGTTTGATTATTTTGATACTTTTATATATGTAGTGAGAGGGAACATCATATAATAACACTGGCTCACATTCATACAGGGCTTTAGGCTTGTGAGGCACTTTATGTATAATATCTCATTTGATCCTCACAGCAACTCAGATAGGTGGGTACTCTACAAGTGTTATTTATCAGCAGCAGCAGCATCAGCACTCTCATTTTACAGTTGAGGAAGCAGACAGGTTAAAGTGACTAACACAGGGTCACACAGTGCCTGAGGCAATTTTCAAATCCATGTCTTTCTGACTCCAAATCCAGTACTCTACCCATTAAACCACAAAACCAAAAATACCTCAGTTTATATAGTAGGCCATCATCAGAGACAAGAAGACCTAGATTCAAATCCTATCTCTAACACATGTATCTCCTCTGTTCTACTTTGTACCTTGACAGTTTTGGGACTATTCCCTATTTGATACCGTGACTGGGTGAGTAGCTCCACTACAAATCACCATGGCTGATTTGGGGTAGGAAGGAGAAGAAAATCCCCTCCCTCATCCTTATTGCCTTCTGATAGAGGCACAAAGGGAAAGAAAAAGAACATTTCCCTCTTAAGAGCCAGATGCTCCCTCCATAGGTAGCTTTCCTTTCTTCTATCAAGATTTGCGATTCTTGGAGCTTTTTTGTTGGACTCCATAGCCAGCCAACCTGCTTTTTAAAGGATCCCAGTGATATGGCCAATCTTTCATCAGCCAATGACAAGCCAACCTCTAGTTCTATCAAGAAGACTTCTTCATACCTCATAAAGGGCTACAAGGTAAAAACTCTTCTTACATTTTATTTAAGATATCAATGCTCCCTTTACTCTGTTACCTGTGTCTTATTTTGGATTACATCAACTGGACTTGGAGAATTCAATTGAGCAAGGATGTCATAATAAATTCTCCTCAATAAATTCACCTTCCCTATAGTTAAATAGTTGTTGACTCCCTGCAAATCAACTGGTGGTGATTTTGATCTCTTTTCCATAGTCCCAATTTTAAAAAACTCTCTGGTGACTTGGGGAGTATTAGGCATTGTCCTTTTAAGCAGCTCCTTCAGTGCTTTGTACTAAAGGGTCTCAGCAAAATCTCTTTAGTATAGCTGTTTAAAAATGTGAAACTTAACATGAGGCATAGTTATGGGACTAGGAATTACAGTTGCCTCCATATATATGATTATACAAATCAGTAACAACATCAACAACAAAATCTTATAGGTTACCACTTGTCTTGGTCCTTGTAAAAGCCTGTCCCAATCAAAGTCAAGTCAACAAGCATTTATTAAGCACTTACTATGTACCAGGCACTGTGCATATAAAGAAAGGCAAAAGATACTCTCTTCTCTCAAGGAACTCATAGATTAAAGGGGGTGGGGCAATGAAACAATATACAACAAAAACCCTACATACAATCAGGATATATACAGAATAAATTGGAGGAAAGACAATAAATTAATATAGAATAAATCTAAGAGGGAAGACACTAGCATGGTGTGTGTGTGTGTGTGTGTGTGTGTGTGTGTGTATGAGGGGAAAGGCTTTTTGAAAAAAGTGCAATTTTAGTTTTGCCCAAAGACATTAAAGAAAAGGAAAGGGAAAAGACAATTGAACTCCTCTACCCCAAAGGAAAGTCCAGTCCCAACAGGACTCACAAGGATTGGGCATCTGGGGAATTGCCATCTCACGTTCATCTGAAGAACCAAACTGCCCTGGGTTAAAATTCCTTTGGGTTCCCTGCAAAGCACTTTACAAGATTATCTCATCTGATCCTCACAACAATCCCAGGAGGTAGGTACTATTGCTATTCCCTTTTTACAGTTTAATAGAATGGAAACAACAGTACATATGGAGTCAAAGGGCCTGGATTCAAAATCTAGCTCTGTCACTATCTGTGTAACTTTGGGTGTCACCATCTTTTATGGGCCTCAGTTTCCTCCTCTGTAAAATGGCTAGGTTAACTAGCTAGTCCCCCAGGTCATTTCCATCCCTAGATCCTATGATCCCATTATTGTGTAGAGTGCCTGTAAGGTCACAGATCACCAATACATAGCATCTTCAGAAAATTCAAACAAGGAAAAGAAAATGTTCAGTGACAAAGGCAGAAGCATATTCCCATACAAAATCCCAAAGTTCGATGTTGGTGTCACTGGTATTAGGGTGAGGATGTCTGTGTATTTGAATGGAAACACCAAGGAGAGTGTTTAGTTGTGATGGATGTGGAAACCTATTTAGTTCTCTTTGATGTTTACAGGAGTGCGACAGCAACCCTTTCGGGATTTGTCTGGGGAATCGATGTTTGCACAAGGATGCATGCCCTTTATCTCTTATATGATCCACAGAATTAAATGGCAGTTAAATTAGTGATGCCAGATTATTGCTTCCTGGATAGGATTAGTTCCACTTCCTTTCTATGACTGTGGACCAGCTCCCACCCTGGAAAAGGGCTACAGACACGTGTATCCTGGACAGCTGGTGTTGAGAGTATTTCCTCCTAATTGTTTGAAAGAAAGCTTAGGGGGAAATTATGGAAAAGCCATCAGGGTAAAGGCAGGTTATAGGACACTCTGAAGGTTCTTCATCAGTAAAATGGAGTCAGGCTTCAGGGCTTAAGAATTTCTGTTCTTCAGGGCTGGCATTGTGCTTTGTTGGAAAGAGGGCTAGATTTTGAGTTGTAGGACTATCAGGAGGACACCGCAATTCAAAAGCTGGGTTCCCTGGGGATGGCTACCACAGATTCAATGTATTCTGGGGACTATACTCCTAAAACAATAGCTTATCAGTTCCAACCAAAGTGTTTACCTTTAATTAATAGCCAGAGGAGCAAGAAGATCAAAGTGAAGGCATTTACTAAAATGGTAAAGTAGGAAAGGTAGCAACAAAACATGTTCCCTATTAATCTAGCCTGTGCTCTCCCATATACATTCCCAGAATCTGTGAAGATACAGGTGCACCAGAGGTCACTAGTAAAGGTGTAAATAAAGGACACACAAGGCTAGAGCACATGTATGAAGGAGAATGGATATAGTAGATATACTTTGTATGGCCAAGGCATGTCAAAAAGGAATATTCCATGCCTCCAATTTTGCATGGCTACTAACACCTTCACTCAGTGCTCCCACTGGCACTGTCTAGTCTCTGTCATATACAGCTTTACTGAATGCTGGTCCTATGGAGGCTGCTTGCCTCTGGTTTCCAAGGCCTCCATCCTCTGGCTCAGCTGAAATGATCAGCTGAGGTATTCCTATGTTCTTTTAGAAAGAACACGAACCCATCTCTGGCACTGAGCTCCAAGTAGGATGTAATACAGGAACCAGGTGGACTGTTTTCTCCCTTTCCAAAGAGCAGAATGTATCAGGAAATCTCTTTCTGGAAGATCCAGTTCCTGGAACTCTTAACAGGAACTCTTGTATTTGGAGTTACCCACAAAACCACTCTCTAAGTTGGTGCTGCTCCAGAAATTCTGTGCTAGAAGGCTGGATTCTGAGATTTACTATTTAGGAAATTCAGAATCCTCCCTCCTCTCCATAGTTAGTTGGGATGGTTGCTGGAACAAGGCTCTATTAGAGATGTATTGGGAGGATATCAATAGCACCAGAATAGGGATAGAACTTCCTTTGAGGGAGAAGGGAATGGGGAAAGGATGGATGGCAAAAAGTTTGGAGGAAATGAGAAGGGGAAGTTGAGGTAACTAAGGTTCTCAGTGAAGTAGGAGGCTAGGTCATGTGCTATAAGAGTGAGGAGTGAAGGTGGGATTGAGTACTTGAGGAGATAAGAATATAAGAAATCCTATAAATTCCTTGATAGGAACTGTCCTTTTTCATCTTCCTGTCCTCAGTATTTAGCATATCTAGCATGGGGCCACGCATTAGTAAATGCAAAACAAATACTTATTGTTTTATCTAATTGAACTGAGTCAGTTGGAATAGAATTAGATTAATGAGTAAGTAAAAATAGATCATAAATTTGTAGCTGGGTAAAGCTAGTTGGATTTTGAGTTCTTCTCTAGTGACAAAGAGGGGCAGCTAAGTGGTGAAGTGGATAGGGTACTGGGTTTAGAATCCTGAGTTTAAATTTGACCTCAGATATTTACTAGCTGTGTGACCCTGAGCAAGTCACTTAACCCTGTTTGCCTCAGTTTCTCCATCTGTAAAGTGAACTGGAGAAGGCAATGTAAACTACTCCAGTATCTTTGCTAAGAAAACTACAAATGGGGTCACAAAAGGTCAGACATGACTGAAATATAACTAAACAGCAGCAAACAACTAGTAACAGAAAGCAGCCTAGAAGCAGGAGCAGAGGAGTTGGATGGTATAGGAGAAAGGATTCATAATTAATAGCTCAGGAATGGTGGAATTTTAGTAACAGTTCCTAGGATGGTGGCTAGTCAACCATTGGAAAGGTAGATGATTGGGTCAATGATAAGCATAGAGGCAAGGGAATACAGAGTCAGGGAGCTACACTGGGAAATCAGGAAGTGGTTAAGGGATGGGAAATCAGAATGAGGCTGAGGAGCAGGGTTAGTGGGAAAGATAAGAGGATAGAGGTTGGAGGCCTTGAAAGGTAGTACTTGGATAGGTGGAGAAGAGAAGAAAGGCATTCCAAGAGAGAGTTACAGTAAGAGCAAAGATTTGATATATGCAAAAATGTGTGCCAGGAATTGTGAGGAGACCAAGTTGATAGGAGGGTTTATATGGGGAAGGAGTAGAAAGTAGGAGGTTGGAAAGAGGTCTTGAATGCCAGGGTAAGAAATTTAAATTTTATTCTGTAGGAAACAGGAGCCACTGAATTTTTTTTTTCTTACCACTGAAAATTTTTGAGTAGAGGATGCAATTGATGAAACAGTGTTTTAAGAAGATGTAGCTGGGGGGAGGCGGGGGTGGAGTCAAGGTGGTGGAGCAGCAACATGGACCTGCTCAAGCCCTCCCCACCAAAGCCCTTAAAATATATGTAAAAAATGGCTCTAAACAAATTCTAGAGCAGCAGAAGTCACAAAAATGACAGAGTGAAACAGATTTCCAGCCCAAGACAATCTAGAAGTCTGACAGGAAGAGTCTATTGCACCAGGCTTGGAGCAGAGTGCAGCCCAGCATGGATTGCACCAACGTAGACAGTATTGGAGCAGGCTTCTGGGTGCTGAATCACAGGCAGCTGCTGTGGTTTCCAGATTTCTCAATCCACAAATGCCAAAGACAGCTTCAAAGGTCAGTGAGAAAGCTCTTTTACCTAGGTGAGAGGGGAGTGTGGCTCAGCCCCAGCTCCAGGGCAGGTGCAGCCACTGCCACATCACATGGCCAGCTTCTGGAGCTCTCAGCCTACAGACAGTGGGGGAATTGAGCAGCTGATCTGGGTCTCAGTCCTGAGTGGAAGTCCTGGGGTGAGGATGAGTGTTGGCATGGTGGAGTTGGAGGTGGCTGTGAAGAGGGAATCCTACTTCCAGTTTCAGGGCAGAAAAGAGTACTTGTGGTTGCTCATAGACCAGAGCACAGTCCAGGAGAGGAGTTAACATCTTTCCCTTGACTATGCCACTTTGGAGGAACTGAGAAATTACAGATCCTTAGAAATATCTCTGAAAATAGTTGCACAAGACATCTGAAACCTGGGGTGGCATACCCTCCACTTGACAAAAGACTCAAAAGTCAAATAATTGGTTGGGAAAATGCTCATAAAGGGGATAAATAAGACTATAGAAGATTACTTTCTTGGTTAAAAGGTATTTTCTCCCATCCTTTCAGATGAGGAAGATCAAGGCATACAACTGGAGGAAGACATCAGGGTCAAGGTCCCTACATCCAAAGCCTCCAAAAAAAAATAATAAAATGATCTCAGGTCATGGAAGAGCTCAAAAAGGATTTTGAAAATCAAGTAAGAGAGGTGGAGGAAAAATTGGCAAGAGAAATGAGAACAATGCAAGAAAATCATGAAAAACAAATTAACAACTTGCTAAAGGAGACCCCAAAAAATGCTGAAGAAAAGAACACCTTTAAAAACAGACTAACCCAAATGGCAAAAAGAGACCAAAAAGACAATGGGGAGAAGAATGCTTTAAAAAGCAGAATTGGCCAAATGGAAAAGGAGGTCCAAAAGCTCACTGAAGAAAATAGTTCTTTAAAAATTAGAATGGAGAAGATGGAATCTAATGACTTTAGGAGAAACCAAGAAATTATAAAACAAAACCAAAAGAATGAAAAAATAGAAGACAATGTGAAATATCTCACTGGAAAAACAACTGACTTGGAAAATAGATCCAGGAGAGACAATTTAAAAATTATGGGACTACCTGAAAGCCATGACCAAAAAAAGAGCCTAGACATCATCTTTCATGAAATTATCAAGGAAAACTTCCCTGATATTCTAGAACCAGAGAGCAAAATAAATATTGAAAGAATCCACTGATCACCTCCTGAAAGAGGTCCAAAAAGAGAAACTCCTAGGAACATTGTAGCCAAACTTCAGAGTTCCCAGGCCAAAGATAAAACACTACAAGCAGCCAGAAAGAAACAATTCAAGTATTGTGGAAATACAATCAGGATAATACAGGATTTAGCAGCTTCTACACTAAGGGATCAGAGGGCTTGAAATATGATATTCCAGAGGTCAAAGAAGGTAGGATTAAAACTAAGAATCATCTACCCAGCAAAACCAAGTATAGTACTTTAGGGGGAAAAAAAGGAATTTCAATGAAACGGAGGACTTCCAAGCATTCTTGTTGAAAAGATCAGAGCTGAATGGAAAATTCAATGTTCAAATACAAGAATCAAAAGAAACATGAAAAGATAAACAGGAAAGAGAAACCATAAGGAACCCAATAAAGTTGAACTATTTATATTTCTACATGGAAACATAATATTTGTACCACACACACACACACACGGAGGGCTCAGAGTGAGCTGAATATGAAGGGAGAATACCTAAAAATTAAATTTACTGTTGAGTGGAATGTACTGGGAGTAAGAGAAAGGGAGAAATAGAATGTAGCAAATCATCTCACATAAAAGAGGCCAGAAAGAATTTTTCCAATGGAGGGGAAGAGGGGGGAGATGAAAGGGAATAAGTGAATCTTACTCTCATGACATTTATCTTAAGAAGGGAATAATATACACTCAATTGGGTATGGAAATCTATTTTACCCTGCAGGAAGACAGGGTGGAAGGGGATAGGAGAGGGAAGATAATAAAAGGGACAGCAAATTGGGGAAAGGGATAATCAGAAGCAAACACTATTGTGGGGGGGACAGGTCAAAGGAGAGAATGGAATAAATGGAGGGCAGGACAGGACAGAGGGAAATGTGGTTTGTCTTTCGCAACATAACTGTTACAGAAGTGTTTTGCATTGCTACACATGTATGATCTATATTGAATTGCTTGCTTTCTCAATAAAGATGGGTGGGGAGGAAGGGAGGGAGAGAATATGGAACCCAAAGCTTTAAAAATGAATGTTAAAAATTATTTTTTGCATGCAACTGGGAAATAAGACATACAGGCAGTGGGGTATAGAAATCTGTTTTGCCCTACAGGAAAATAGAAGGGAGGGAGGTGCAAGGAGGGGGAGGTAATAGAAGGGAGGACTGATTGGGGGAAGTGATGGATGGGGTTCACACTGTCCTGGGATAGGGAGAGATGTGGAGAAAATTTGGAATTCAAATTTTTGTGGAAGTGAATGTTGAAAACTGAAAAATAGATAAATTATATATATTTAAAAAAAGATGATGCTAGGTCAATGTTTAGCAATATAGGGGAAGCAAAGAGCTGTCAAAGTAGTTGATGTTATTGCTTTTTAGTCGTATCGTCAGACCACATCTAGAGCATTGGGTTCAGTTGTGGTGCTACATATTGGGAAAGACATTGATAGGTTGAGTATTCAGAGGAGAATCACCAGAGGACTAGAGAACATGCCATATGACAATCAATTGAAATTACTGGGACTATTTAGCCTAGAAAAGACTTAGGGGGAGATGTGATTGCTTTCTTCAAGAATCTGAAGTATTTTCAAGGGGATTATGTTTGTTCTGCTAGACCTTAGCAATGACTAGAAGGTACACAGAAGCAGATTTAAGCTTGATGAAATGAAAAACAGTGTAGTAAAAAGTAGAATGGACTTTTCAAGGGAGGTAATGAATACCCCTTTACTAGAAGCCTTCAAACAAAGACCAGAACACCCCTTTTGATGCATATTGTAGAGGCTATAAAGGATTCTTGAATAGACATGAATTGGAGTAAGTGGCATCTGAGGTTCCCTCCAACACTGGCATTCTGTGCTTCTGTAACTACAAAATAACAGTCTGAAGATTAAGCTGTGGACAAGAGAGGCCTTGAAAGTTTAGGTTAGGAGCCCTAGGGGAAGAAGCTTTCGGGGAGCAAGCTGCCAGGGTCCCCCTCACCCCCTGGGTCTGCCCCCTTGGAGAACTCTAGATTTCCCCCTCTTCTCAATAATGAACCCCCAATAGCTTCCCCCTCCCCCAGATGTTCAAAAAGAAGCAAAGCAGGAACGTACCATGGGCCCTGGGAATCACTTTATGTTCTGAGTTGGTTTGTCTACATGGTCTATCTGTTCTAATGCACTGTTACACTTATGAAAACTTTCTCTACTTCAAGGAATCAGTTTTTTTTCCAGGCACAAGATCAAAGTGAAAAGCTCAAAGAATACTGGGTTCCAGTGTGAGGAATTTCCAAACAACCCATCTTCGTTGTTTTTATATCTGCAGAGGATGCTATGGGAAAAGCCCTTCTCTTTTTTAAAAAAGAAACTTTTCCAAGGGGGCCACAGTCACAACAGAGCAAACCAAACAATCCCCAGATGGAGACAGCAAATGATGAAGTTTTTTAGAAGGCTGCTGCTGGGGGCTGGATTTGGAGGCAAGGGAAAAAGACAGCTCTGTTTTTAATAGCAGAAAAGTAGTCAGACAGGAGGCGCCGTGCTATCTTTGTCCCCAAGCATAACAATGTTCAATAGAAAATAACAGACTTATACAGCTGATTAAACTGACTTCTAGGCATGCTCTGAGGCTGCCTGGGGATCCAGTTCCAAGGCAAATGTGCTCTCTCTCCTTAGACTCTTTGGTTTCTAACATGTGAAAGAGCTCAAGTTCTCCTTCCACCCACCAAGTCATTAATTTGTTTGGGGTCCAATTTACCCACAAGGAGTGTAGTTGCCAGTTGCTATGTCTCTATTAGAGGAGGTTAAGTTCAATATCTCTTTAGAGAAATTCAGATGGTATGCAGACATTCATTGACCGGTCCACACTGACCAGAAAAACTATGTTATTCCCTTGCTCTGAAACCTTCAGGCTCCCTATTACCTATAGGACAAAGTAGAAACACTTCAGGTTGGCACTTAGGATGGGTTAATATAGAAAAAAGAGTCTTTGGTCTACAATCAGAGGAACTGGGTTTGAATCTCAGTTCTGCTGTTTACTTGGTGTATATGACCTTTGACAAATCGTTTTAGCTCTCTGGACTTCAGCTTTTTCATTTGTCCACTAAGGGACTAAATGACTGGACTATTACATGGTCTTGAAGAATCCTTCTAGCTCTGCACTGTGACCCTGTGATCCCTCCACAGTCTGACACTAATCTCGCTTTCCAATGGTGTACTTCCACACTATCCCTCTTTGTGAACTCTGTCCCAGACTAGTTGGATTACTAGTCGTCCCTGGCCTGCCATTTTGATGTCCCCATCGTTGCAGGAGAAGGGAGTAGAATAGGACCGAAGGCCATTTAAGACTTTAAAAAAAATTCATGGGTTGTCATGGCCAAAGAATTCATCATCTACTGCCCAGCCTACTGGTAATAACCTCTTACCTAACTGGTCTGATCCTCAAACAGTAGGTGCAGGTGTTTGTTTGTTTTTTGCCTGGACTCTACTTAAAGTCTTTCTAGCTCAGTAAAATCTGCCAAAATTTGCACTCTACTGACATTCCTTTGAGAAGGCACTATGGACTATGATAGTACATTGAGAAAGGATTCTTGTGGAGAATTCTGCACATTTCAGTTCAATTGAATTAAACAAATATGTATTTATGTACTTGGTATACTTGTACGAGTTGAACTGAAATAATAACCTCATACCTCTTGGATCACAGATGTGAATACGCTACCACAACAGGCTTTCCTACCTTTCCTTGTACACAGAATAAATTGTATCTAATAAATATTTGCCAGTTGACTGATGTCCCTTGTTCTGCTGGCATTTTTGTTTGAGAGCTTATAATAATATTAACTCATTTATTTATTTATTCTTACTAAACACATTTTCACATTAGTCATGTTACATAGAAGAATTAAAATGAATGGGAGCAACCATGAGAAAAACCAAAACATAACACAAGAGAAAGTAGTGTGCTTCATTCTTCATTCCAATTCCATAGTTCTTTCTCTGAATATAGGTGGCATTTTTGCCTCGAGTCCTTTGGGAATGTTTTAGGTCCTTGTATTGCTGTGAAGAGCTAAGTCTGTCAGAAACTGTCCTCACACACTGTGGCTGTTACTGTGTATAATGTTCTCCTGGTTCTGTTCATTTCACTCAGCATCAGTTCATATAAGTCTTTCTAGGTTTTTATGAAGTTTGCTTGTTCATCATTTCTTATAGCACAATAGTTCATATACCACAACTTGTGGAGCCATTCCCTAATTGATGGGCATTCCCTCGATTTCCAGTTCTTGGACACCAAAAAAGAGCTGCTACAAATATTTATGTACATGTGGGACCTTTTTCCCATTTTTATGATCTCTTTAGGATACAACCCTAGAAGTGATATTATTGGGTCAAACGGTATGCACATTTTTGTTGCCCTTTGGGTATAGTTCCAAACTGCCCTCCAGAATGGTTGGATTAGCTCACCAACAATGAATTAGTTATTAACTCATTTATTACCATCTTTTACTAGTGGTACTGAGGTGAAAAACTGTACTGGGGTGATAAACAAAGTTTAGGTAAGAAACGTCCCTACCCTTATGGCAATGACAGCTTACTAGAGGGATATGACACAAACCAGATAACCAGAACATAAAATATGGTATGAGCAGTACATCAGAGAGGTCCAAAAATCATCTCAAACATGTGACACTTAAGAAAGCTCTTTCAGTTCCTCTCTCTCATTTGAGCTTCACAACATCTCTGTGAGGTAGGTATTGACAGGCATAATTATGGCCCTTTTGTAGATGAAGAAACTGAGGGATCAGCAAGGTTACCTGGCTCACCCAAGCTATCTTGGATGTCTAATTCATTGGTCAAACCCAGAACTTCTCGTTCCAAACCACTGCACTTTCCATCATGTCTTTATTCCTCCTGAGACAACCTGAGGTGCTTTCTGACTGACACTTTATGAGACCCATAAAGGACAGTACTTATGCAAAGATGACCCACTGACCCACTAGTGGAAGGGCATTTGCTTTAAAAGAGATATTATTTAATGGTAAACATCAATACAACCAATTCAGTTCTGCCCTCTTCTACTTTTACAATGATGATTCCAGAAAGGGAGCATCAAAATGGCAGGCCAGGGACTGCTAATAATCCAGCTTGTCTAGAACACAAAGTTCACAAGGGGGAATAGGGTGGGAGGTATACCATTAGAAAGAGATTGCAGTCAGGCTATGGAGGAATCACAGGATCACAGTGTGAAATTGGAAGGAACCTTCAAGACTATCTAGTCCAATCATTTACTTCACATACATGAATTTCACCACTAACAAATGTTCGTAACACCTCATCAATCATTCTCTCTAATTCTTTCTACCGTCTTTCTTTGTCTACTCCTGTGCACTTTACTTTATATATAGCTGGACCTACTACTTTGTTTTTCTTGTTCTGCTTTTAATGTTTTTTTTTTAAATAAAGATCTTCTTTATATTACTTATATTCATTGATCTCAATCCTTTGACTATATCCACTAGGACTTTGTGTTGTCTTTTTTTCATTTTAAAAATTTATTTAAAAAATAGTTTCTTATGCATTTTGGATATCAGGGTTTGCCTGTCATCTTTCCATGCTTTTAAACTTTTCCAAGTTTGTTACTTTTCCTTTTCTTTTGGTCTTATTTAGGGTTTGTAAGAGAATTTTTAAAAATGCAACTGAACACATTCATTTGACCCCAATAATTTGTCTTATTTAATAGACAAAAATTATCTTCCCTAAAAATAAAAATATTATTTTCTTTCTCCACACTTAAATTTTGCCTAAGTTTTAGCAAAGAATTTGACAAAGTCTCTCAAGCTTTCTTGTGGAAAAGATGAAGATACAAACTGGACAAAAATATAATTCAATGGACTTAGGATTAGTTGAATGGTGAGAGCCAGATAATATCAAATAATCAAATTAATGGTTTGATGTCCTAATGGGAAGAAGAGTCCTATGCTATTGAATGCTTTTAGCCAAAAGTTCCTCAGGAAAAGATGTAGGGCTTACAGTGGACTACCAACTTTATATGAAGCAATCAAAAAATAACATCTATGCCAAGATGCATTTAGAGAGGCATAGTGTTCAAAATGAGGCAAAAGTTTCAGTATATTCTGGCAGGTAGATGGTACAGTATATAGAATGCTGGACCTAGAGTCAGGAAGACCTGAGTTCAAGTCCTATCTCAGATATGCCTTTGCTTATCTGACCTTGGGCAAATCACTGGAGCTTTGTCTGCCTCAGTTTCCTCAACTGTTAAATGGGGATAATAATGGTATCAGTCTCCCAAGATTGTTGTGAAGATCAATGAGACATTAGTAAAGTGCTAAGTTGGAATACAGGTCTTGTCCATTTAGTCATTTCAGTCATGTCCAACTCTTTGTGACCCCTTTTTGGGAACTTTCTTGGCAAAGATACTAGAATGATTTGCCATTTTCTTCTCCAGATTATTTTATAGATGAGGAAACTGAGGCAAACGGGGTTAAGTGATTTGCCCAAGGTCACACAACTAGTAAGTGTCTGTGGACAGATTTGAACTCAATTCTTTCTGACTCCAGGCCTGGCATTCTATCCGTCATGCCAGCTAGCTGCCCTGGTATATAGTAGATGCTTAATAAATGCTTGTTTCCTTCCCTCCCTCTTTTTCCTGGTCAAGTTACATCTAGAATATTCTATTCAGTTCTAGGAGTCGCATTTTGGGAAAGATACATGTAGGCTACACATCCAGGGGAGAGTGAAGAGGATAATCTGACCTTGTTCATTAATCCATTCTCTTATTGACTGAAGTGGCTCCCACTTCTAGGAAAAAATACAAATTCCTCAAATTGGCTTATAAAGTCCTTCACAGTCTGAGTTCACCATCCCTTCCTAGGGTTATTGCCTCCTATTCTCCTTCATATATTCTACATTCCATCTTTTCTTGTCTGCTTACTGTTCCCATCTTCATGCCTTTGTACAGGCTGTTCATCCTCCCTGGAATGTACTCCCTCCTCACATCTTTTTCCTTCAAAGTTCAGCTCAAGAGAGGCTGGAGAGAGAAGAATGTTTGACTTGGAGTCAGGAAGAAGGGTACAAGACATGATTCAGACAGGGACTAGCTGTTTCACTCTGGACAAATCATTTAAGCTCTCGGAGCCTCAGTTGCAAAATTGGTGGGTTGGACTTGACCTCTGAGGTCCTTTGCAGCTTCAGCTCTATGATCCTATACCCTTCCTTCAGGAAGCCTATCCCTATCCCCCAGTTGTTAGTGTCTTGCCTCTAGAAATTACTTTGTATATATTTTATGTTTAGATTTCTGTGGTGTACTTTTCCCCCCAATAGAATGTAAACTCTTTCAGGGAAAGGATTATTTCTTATGTACCAGAGGTAATTAAGAGAACGTTTGATTTGCTGGATTCAGGTATCTCCCATGGAACTGGACCTATGATCTGGCCCCTTGCTGAAGAACATTTGCTTGACTGGGGTGATGCAGCATATCCTGATTGGTCCCTAGTGACAAAGCTTATTAGTTAGTAACTGAGAGTCTGAAGGATGGAATCTCTCCAGTCTAAAAAGTTGTGGAAACAATGCTTTTGTATCTTTTAGACAACTCAGCCTTTGCATGTTCTTTCATATGGACATCTAGTAAGTCTTTTAACTTCTTTAGAGTTAAGTCCTCAAAATATATCCAGTTTTCCAGGGTTCTCCATGGAATCTAGATTCACATGAACTGGGTCTCATCCTGTGGACTTGACCTTAAAGAGTCAATCTTTTCCTTTGACTTGTGACACCCAATAGATTGAATCCAGGAAAGTCTCCAAGATAATACTTAGCTTATGTCTTGGGCATCTTCAAATGTAGGCGACAGGTCCTCTTTTAAAAAGGTACTCAGTGGGTAATATCAATATCAGGTACAGGACAGCAGCTTATTTCCTCTATCACCAAAACTGCATGAGACTCAAAGCAAACATGAACATAATATGGAAAACAAAATAATATGATGGCTCTCTGGCCACCTTCATGCCATGCTCTTGGCACCCAGCACTCCATTTCCCACCCTGGGGTCCTTGGACCCCATTGTGCTTCCTGGTTATCTTTATGTCAGGATGCTACCCTTCTCCACCTCCTCCCATTCTCTTTGCCCAACACACTTTCCACTCTTGCTCTGGAAACTATAGCCAAATCAACAATAACATTCCTGGAAAAAGGACATATCAGTCAATTGTCTTATGACTCTTTTCACTATCCCTGTGTCTACATAGACTGAAATGCTCCTCCTACATACCATTGTCCTATGTGTTTTTTCTTCCCCTATTGGAATAGAAACTTCTTGACAGCATGGGTGGTTATGCTTTTTATATTTGTGCCTTTAGCACTTAGCACAATGCCTGGCACATAGTAAAGTGCTTAATAAACAATTTTTCATTCATTGAGCCATTGTACTCATATGTCCTCTCTCCTTTCCAAAAGGGTAAGGTTAACTTTTTGCGACAGTAAGATGAATAATTTGCATTCACTTCAGCCTTGAACTGCCAGCCAAATCCCAAGGCCCTTATTTCCTGACCAGCAGGGCATAGCTTTCTTTAGTTCTTTACCTAATGGATCCTCCTGGAAAAGTGTGCTGTTTACAGAAATCACCTTCCCCTAGTTGACTGATTCTGGAATGAGGAATTCAGGAATTCTCCACCCATGAGATTACCACTAAACCTGCAAACATCGATTTCTCAAAATCTCTAGTTTTTGACCTTTGCTCAGAGACGGAAACAGAAAGAAAGAAGGCAGTTAGGTTTCAGGCACTCCCAGAGAAGTTTATGTTTTTGCTATTATGTGCTTGTACTTGTCATTGCAGCTGGAGAGATAGGGAAGGGAGGAAATCTCTCCCCCTTTTCCCTGCCCCTCCCCTTTTTCCTTGCCCCTCTTCCCTTTCCTGCCCCTAGAAAGAAGGTTCAAACAATGGATGAGGGACCCAAAAGTAAAGGAAGGGTGGAGCTGTTTACATAACTCTTAGTGCCCAACAGAGGTCCAGTGGTTGCCAATAATCTTTAATGCAACCTATCAGTCACTTGGAACCAATCAGAAGCTGTGTCATCCCAGCAAGGCACATGTTCCCAAGAAGTTAGCAGAGTAAATGTCCAGTTCTAGGGTGGGTGCTTCAGCCCAGCAGATCAGGAGTTCCTTTGATGACTCTCCTCACCCCTCCATCTTTTTATCTGTGTATTGATTTTAACTAGCACAGTACCCACCATGTAGTAGATGCTTAATAAATGCTTGTTTGAATGACTGAGTGAATTAAGAAGGACCTTGAGTCAATGCCATTTGTGGATGCATTGAAAGAACTGTAGGTTAATTTGGAGAAGGGAAGAGGTAGGGTGATATAATTGCTGTTTCCGAATATTTGAAGATTTGTCAAATATCCAGGTCTCAAAGCAGGAAGATACACAAGTCCATAGAGCAATGTTTAAGTGCATGCTCAGATACAAAGGTTAGTCAACAGATCCTTGTTGAGCAAATTTTGTCATGTTTATAGTGCAAGCTTATTGTTCCTTACTGAGACCCAGTGGAAAATTCCGTAGATATTGATCCGGAATTAGCATATTTGCTTTTGAGATTCATCTAGAATTGATTCTGGCTTTGGGACTGGCCTCAAAAGCAGCTAGTGCTCTTCATGGTATTATTGAGGAGAGTGCTGAACATGATTGGAGTCAAGATGATTCAGATACTTACTGAGTGACCCTGGGCAAGTCACTTAATCTCTGAGCCTTAGTTGCCTTATTTGTAAAGGGCATATTGGATTCAGTTCCCTCCATGATGTCTCTTAGTTCTAAATCTATGATTTTCTCACCTCCCCTTAGAGCAGATGTCTTAACCTGGGCTCTGTAGACTTAAAATGCTTTTTAAAAAATAACTGTAATCCTAAGTATTTTATTTTATGCATTTAAAAACATTTCTGAGAAGGGGTCCATAGACTGCCAAAGGTGTCCATGACACAAAAAGGGTGTTTGTTAGAGGTTCTGTACAAGTAGCTTAAGAATTAGAGTCTGAGGGGCAGAGCCAAGATGGTGGAGTAGAAAGACACACATATGCAGGGTCTCCCCACACAGCCCATAAAATACCTGTAGAGAGGGACTCTCAACAAATTTTGGAGCAGCAGAAGTGGAGAACAACAGAGTGGAGGAGATTTCCAGCCCAGGATGACCTGAAAGGCCCATGGGAAATGTCAGTTGCACCAGATGCAGAGCAGAGCGTGGAGCCCAGCCCAGCCTTGGCCACACAGCGCAGCTCACAAACAACCCTTGGAGGTGGACTCTCTAGTCGCAGCAGTGTGTCTGCAGATCCCTCAACCCACAGGCACCAAATGTCAGTGACGGGGGTTTTCTCAGCTGGCTGGGAAGGCAGAAGGGCCTTCCCATAGCTCCGGCCTCAGGCAGCAGCCCGCAGAGGCCACATCAGGCAGGTGGCAGGAGTTCTCACGGCAGCCCGTACAGCAGTCCAAGACCATTGCTGGATCTTAAAAACCCCTGGAGGGACTGAGGGAGCTGGTCTTTGTCTCGCACTGAATGGTGGCCCTGCCCCTACAGCTTGACTGAATCCCACCCCCCCAGTGCTAGCTTGGCAGAACTGGAGGTCAGGTGCCTGTGGAGAGGAAACCCTGCTAAGATTCTGGGCACATAAATCCTTCCCTGCACCCAGACCAGTACACCTTGATTGTGCCACCTGGGAGGAACTGATATCTTACAGGTCCCCAGAGTATACCCTACTCTTGACAAAGGACCCAAAAGTCAAGTTACTAATTGGGGAAATGCCCAAAACAGGGAAAAAAAATAAGACCATAGAAGGTTACTTTCTTGGTGAACAGACATCTCCTCTCATCCTTTCAGATGAGGAAGAACAATGCTTACCATCAGGTAAAGACATAAAAGTCAAGGCTTCTGAATCCCAAACATCCAAAATAAATATTCAATGGGCTCAGGCCATGAAAGAGCTCAAAAAGGATTTTGAAAATCAAGTTAGAGAGGTGGAGGAAAAACTGGGAAGAGAAATAAGAGAGATGCAAGAAAAGTATGAAAAGCGGGTCAACACCTTGCTAAAGGAGACCCAAAAAAATGCTGAAGAAAATAACACCTTGAAAAATAGGTTAACTCAATTGGCAAAAGAGGTTCAAAAAGCCAATGAGGTGAAGAATGCTTTAAAAAGCAGAATTAGCCAAATGGAAAAGGAGGTTCAAAAGCTCACTGAAGAAAATAGTTCTTTCAAAATTAGAATGGAACAGATGGAGGCTAATGACTTTATGAGAAACCAAGAAATCACAAAACAAAACCAAAAGAATGAAAACATGGAAGATAATGTGAAATAGCTCATTGGAAAAACAACTGACCTGGAAAATAGATCCAGGAGAGACAATTTAAAAATTATGGGACTACCTGAAAGCCATGATCCAAAAAAGAGCCTAGACATCATCTTTCATGAAATTATCAAGGAAAACTGTGCTGATATTCTAGAACCAGGGGGCAAAATAAGTATTCAAGGAATCCACTGATCACCACCTGAAAGAGATCCAGAAAGAGAAACTCCTAGGAACATTGTGGCCAAATTCCAGAGTTCCCTGGTCAAGGAGAAAATATTGCAAGCAGCTAGAAAAAAACAATCTAGTATTGTGGAAATACAATCAGGATAACACAAGATCTAGCAGCTTCTACATTAAGGGACTGAAGGGCGTGGAATATGATATTCCAGAAGTCAAAGGAACTAGGACTAAAACCAAGAATCACCTACCCAGCAAAACTGAGTATAATACTTCAGGAGAAAAATGGTCTTTCAATGAAATAGAGGACTTTCAAGCATTCTTGATGAAAAGACCAGAGCTGAAAAGAAAATCTGACTTTCAAACACAAGAATGAAGAGAAGCATGGAAAGGTAAACAGCAAAGAGAAGTCATAAGGGACTTACTAAAGTTGAACTGTTTGCATTCCTACATAGAAAGACCATATTTGTAACTCTTGAAACTTTTCAGTATCTGGGTAGTTGGTGGGATTACACACAAACACACAGACACAGAAAGAGAGACAGAGACAGAGAGCACAGGGTGAATTGAATAGGATGGGATCATATCTTAAAAAAATGAAATTAAGCGGTGAGAGAGAAATATAATGGCAGGAGAAAGGGAGAAATGTAATGGGGCAGGTTATCTCTCATAAAAGAGGCAAATAAAAGACTTTTTAGTGGAGAGAAAAAGAGGGGAGGTGAGAGAAAAAACATGAAGCTTACTCTCATCACAGGAAGGAATAAAATGCACACTCATCTTGGTATGAAAACCTATCTTACAATACAGGAAAGCGGGGGAGAAGGGGATAAGCAGGGTAGGGGGGATGCTGGAAGGGAGGGCAGTGGGAGGAGGGAGCAATTTGAAGTCAACACTCTTGGGGAGGGACAGGATCAAAAGAGAGAACAGAAGCAATGGGGGGCAGGATAGGATGGAGGGAAATATAGTTAGTCTTACACAACATGACTATTATGGAAGTCATTTGCAAAACTACACAGATATGGCCTATATTGAATTGCCTGCCTTCCCAAAGGGAATGGGTGGTGAGGGAGGGATGGGGAGAAGTTGGAACCCAAAGTTTTAGGAACAACTGTTGAGTATTGTTCTTGCAACTAGGAAATAGAAATACAGATAATGGGGTATAGAAAGTTATCTTGCCCTACAGGACAAAAGAGAAGATGGGGATAAGGGAAGGGAGGGATGTTAGAAGAGAGGGCAGATTGGTGATAAGGGCAATTAGAATGCTTGGCGTTTTGGGGTGGGAGAGGGGAGAAATGGGGAGAAAATTTGGAACCCAAAATTTTGTGGAAATGAATGTTGAAAAGTTAAATTAAAAAAAAAAGAATTAGAGTCTGAGCACTCAGTTTAGCATCTTCAGTCTACTGTTACTATTTAATGTTTCTGAATCTTAGTTTTCTCCTTTGTAAATGAAGTGATTCTCTAAGTCCTTCCAACTCTAACATACTATACATTTTTTTCAGGCAAATATAAGCTCTTTGAAGGCAGTTTTTTTCTTGTATTTCTAGCGCCCAGTATTGTGCCTCACATATAGTATATGCTTAATAAATGTTCCCTGAATTGAACTGAATGCTTAAAAATTAATTCAACCAAAATTTATTGGCTGTTATGTCCAAGGCACACAGCGCTAAACTCCAAGGTACTTAAACCCCAAGTTAAGTACTTTAACTCTTGTCACAGTGTCTGGCATGTAGTAAATCCCTGATAAATACTTACTGTTATTTACCTGTGAGGGAGGGGCAAATAAATATGTTTCCTCAGACCTTGGGATCACAGGGAGACAGAATCTAACCTTTAAATACTAAATATAAAAAAAAGGAGGTAAAGAAATAAGCAATTCTTGTAACAATGGATAAGTAAGAAAAAGAAAATTTGCTTTCAAGGGTGTACTTTTGATGCAAGATTCCCCTATCATGGGGACATATCTTTCCTCTAATCCCCATCCATCTTCATAACTCTCATTTAGCACTTGGCCTCCTAAGTGGTATTAGTTATTTCTTCATGAGTTTGTCTTGTTTCTCCAGTGGAGTTGTAAATTCCTTGAATATACAGACCCTATCTGATTTCTTTTACACTCTAATGTGCCCTCTTACTTGCAGCATTCTTTCTGGATTATAGAATCAAATAAGCTGGCTCTGATATTTGCTAGTTGTGTGGTCTTCTGCACATCAGTTTACCATTCTGCCCTTGAGTATTCTCATCTGAATAATGGGGATAATTTCACTACATACTAGGTTTATTGTGAGGAGAATGTTTTGCCAACATGTGGTATCACAGAATGTGCAATATTGTCATTGTTTATTATTGATATAATACAGGATCCAATACAGGGCAACTAGGTGGGGCAGTGGATAGAATGCCAGTCCCGGAAGTCAGAAAGATGTGAATTCAAATCCATTCTCAGACACTTACTAGCTGTATGACCCTGGGCAAATCACTTGACCCTGTTTGTCTATGTTTTCATATTTGTAAAATGAGTTAGAGAAGGAAATGGTAAACCATTCTAGTATCTTTGCCAAGAAAACCCCAAATAGCTTCACAAAGAGCCAGACTGACTGAAAAATGACTAAACAGCAACACAGGGACTAAATCTGTATCTTACATGATGAAAGAAAACAATAGCCTGGGGAACCAAAAAGCCTCCAATAAACAGAACCCCAACTTTAACCTAAATCAAGAGACCATTTTCTGAACTATTGCAAATGTAGAGGAGAAATTATGGGTAGTGGCAGTGAGGGGATGGGTATTAGCAAAATGGCACCAGGGACAATGTCAAAATGTCTGGCCAAAATACAAAGATTTTGGGACTATGGGAACAAGACCAAGATATTAAGTGAGATGAAGTGGTGATGATTCAGGCTCTGATGATGCTTTGAAGGACTAAGAGAAAGTTTGTCTTGTATTCATCAGTGTCTTTTCAGACATCAAGTCATCAAACAACACGCATGTATTTAGTCCTTTTTGTGCTGCTCTGCACTAAGTTCTGGGGATTCAGGGACAAAATTAAATTAGTCTCTGCCCTCAAACAGCTTACATTCTATCAGGTAATGCAACAGTCCACAGATAAACATATACAGAAAATATGCAAAATGAATATAAGGTATTTAAAGAGAGATTAAGCTAGGTAGCATGGAGTGTCAAGCCTGGAGTCAGGAAGACATCTTCCTGGGTTCAAATGCAGCCCCAGACACTTACCAGCTGTGTGACCCTGAGCAAGCCACTTAACCCTGTTTATCTCATTTTCCTCATCTGTAAGATGAACTGGAGAAGGAAATGGTAAAGTTTTCAGTATCTTTGCCCAAAAAACTCCAAAAGGGATCAGGAAGAATCAAACATAACTGAAAAGACTCAACAATAACACATTAGCATTTGGGAAGATCAGTAATGGCTTCATGAAGAAGGTGACCCTTGAACTGAGTCTTGAAGAAAACCACAGATTATGAGAATTAGTAGTGAAAAGGCAGAGCATTCCAGCACGGGGTGGGGTCTGGGGAAAGAGGGAACAGTTAAGGCAAAGGCACCAAGAAGGTTCATGGAGAATTATGTGTGCAGAACAGCTAATAAGCCACTATTGCCAAGTGGCATAAAAAAAATTAGAAAGGAGCCAGGTTTTAAAGAATTCTAGATAGCAAACTGATGAATTTATATTTGATTCCCCAAGGTAATAGGGAGCCCCTGAAGTTTATTGAGTAGGAGAATGACATGGTTATTGCTGTGCTTTAGGAAAACTCTTTTGAGAGTTTTGTAGGAGTTCTGTAGAAGGATTAGAAAGGGGAAAGGCAAAACAGTGAGCCCAATTAGGAAACTGTTACATTAGCCCAGTGAGAGATGAAGGGGGCATAAATTATGATGGTGGCTTTGTGAGTGGAGAGGCTGGACTGCAGAGGAACCAGGTAACAACCAGACAATCACCAGAGAGAAACAACTAATACTATCATTTTTTAAACCAAAAAAAAAAAAAAAAAAAGGAAGGGAAAGAAAAGTGGAAGATGAGTTTGTTTTTGTTTTTGGTTTTTTTTGTATCATAAAAGAGATCTCCCCAAGCCCTAGGAGCTAACAAGGGAGGCAGAGTCATTCTGGGACAGTGACCTAATGATATCTCATGCAAGGGTAGAGTAGACCAGTTCCAAGATGTCTGGGGTAAAACAAACAAACCAAAATACGGAACAATCTTCAGTGATTTCTCTAGAAAATGGAGATGCAACTAGAGAAGCCTCTCTGTGTGTCTGCAGGGATTAGGGGTTTAAGGTTTACTGAAACCCTAATGGGGTGTTTTATTTTGTGGCCACCAAAACTCAATTCAATTCAACTTGAGCGTTTACTAAGTGCTTACTTTACAAGGTCCTATGATAATCACTTGGGATACAAAGACAAAAGCGGTCCCTGCCCTTAAGGAAATCACATTGTTTTGGGGGAATATAACATCAGAACAAATAAGCATAGGAAGTGACCAACTGTCTGGATCAGGAAAGGTCTTGTGTAGGAAGTAGTCCTGAGCTGAGCCTCCTACAAAGGTAGCAATTCTAAGAGGTAAAGGTGAGGAAGGAGTATATCCCAGGCAGGGGGAATGGCTTGTGCAAAGGCACATAGTGGGGAGATGGGATATCATGAATGGGGGAAAAACAAATGCACTGATTTGACTGGAACATAGATTGTCTGAAGGAATGTAATATTAAATAAGACTGGAAAGGCAAGCAAATTCCAGACTGGGGAGTGTTCAACGTATAGTTGTTGTTCAATCATTCCAGTCATGTCTAACTTTTCATGACCCCATTTGGGGTTTTCTTGGCAAAGATCCTGAAGTGGTTTGCCATTTCCTTCTCATTTTACAGATGAGAAAACTGAGTTAAACAGGGTTAAATGACTTGCCCAGGGTCACACAGCTAGATTTGAATTCAGGAATATGGGTCTTCCTGTCTCCAAGTCTAGCCCTCTATCCATTGTGACCCCTACCTACCCGACACATAGTAGATACTCAAGAAATGTGTATTGAGAGATTGACTTAGAGCTGAGAATTCAGGAGAGATGGCACCTGAGATGAATCTTGAAGGAAGAGACAAATTTCAAAAGTCAAAGAAGAGGAGGGGAGCATGGAGGATGACCTTTACAAATTCAAGGAGATGAGAGATGGCAAAAAAAAAAAAAATAAATGGAGAACAGTCACATGTCTAGCCTGACTTGAAGGCAGAGAACATGAAAGGGAGTAGCTTGAAATAAAACTGAAAAGATATATTGGAGTCAGTCACTAATCTAACCATAACATTTTCCTACTCACTAAACTCTAGTGGTTCCCTAATATCTCCAAGATCAAGTACAAACTCTTGTCTGACATTTAAAGTCCCAACCTACCTCTCCAGCCTTATTGCTCATCACTCCCCTCCCTGCACCAGGTGAACCAACCAAACTAGTCTTCTTGAAATTCTTCATCCATGGAGCTCCTTCTATCTCCCTAAGAGCCTTTGTGCTGGTTGTTTCCCATGACTAGAACACATTTTCACCTTACCTTCATTCTGAGAATTTTTAGTTTCCTTCTAGGCTTAGTTTATATTCTTCCTACTACATGATACATCTTCTGAATTCCCTTGCTGACAGTGTCTCTCCCTTCCATCCTTTCCAATTACCTTCAGCCAATTTTGTATCTGTTCTGCATATAGCAATCTATTTAAGCTCCTTTAGGACAGGAACCTGTATCCCTAAAGTCTAACTGCACTATACGTAGCATGTTATAGATGCTTAAAAAAACACTTATTTATTTAGTGATTAAATGAGTCTGACTACATAGGACCTCAAAAGATAGGCTAAGAGGAAGCCAAAGATGTGACAGTTAAAAATGAAAAAAGAAGGATAAAAGATCACTGTGAATGAAAGGCCAGGAAACATGGACTGAGGTAACCTACTCCAGAACTTGGCTTTTATTAACTGAGGGGAATGTTTCAAGGCAGTGCCTACACAAATTAAGACTGAGCCAAACCATGGAGAGGGTTACATAAAACCCTGGAGGAAGATATTCGTAATCCACAACATTTTTTCAAAAGGACAGCAACAGTACATCAAAAAGGAAAAATTGCATCGCTCTCCAGACAGGAAAATAATCTGCCTGTTCTGATGTTTAGATATAATAACACCCAACACATACACACACAGAGACACACAGATACCACACTAACCCCATCCCCAAACTTTTTTTTCTTAAACAAAGGGTTTAATTCCATGACTTTTGACAAAAACCACCATAAACTTTCCTTTTTACTTCTTACGTGTTTTAAGCTGGTTCAAAAGAGCCCATGTTCCTAACTGAATTTAAGCATAAGTTCAGTACAACTCAATCAATAAGTCAATCATTCAATCAACATTTATTAAGCACCTAGTAAGTGCCAGGCAGGGGCAGCTAGATGGTTCAATGGATAGAGCATGCAGCCTGGAGTTCTGTGTTCAAATACTGTCTCAGACATTTATTATCTGTGTGACCCTGAACAAGTCACTTCTTGTTTGCCTTAATCCACTGGAGAAGGAAATGGCAAACTATTCCAGTATCTTTGCCAAGAAAACCCCATAGACAATGTGATCCTTGGGGTCATGAAGAGTCAGATGGAAATGAGTGACTAACCACAACATGTCAGGCACTGCACTAAGAGATGAGGATACAAAAGAAGCAAAAGTCATTCCTTACCCTCAAGGAGTTTATAATCTCATGGAGGAAACAACACGTAAACAAATATATTCAAAGCAAACCATGTATAGGATAAATAGGATACAATTAATAAAGAGCAGACACTGCAATTAAGATGGTTTGGGGAAGACTTTCTGTAGAAGGTGAGATTTTAGTTGTGACTTAAAGGAAGCCAGGAAAGTCAGTAGTCACAGCAGAGGAGGAGAACATTGCAGGTATGGGGAAACAGCCAGAGAATATGCCTGAAGCCAAGAGATTCAGTTCCACAACTCATATTAAATATCCGAGAGGCAGTGTGGCCTTGTGGTTATTGAGCAGTACTGAGTTTGGAAGACCTGAGTTCAAGTCCTGTCTCTGTGATCCTGGGCAAACCACTTAATTCTTAGTGTTCATGGTAACTCTCTACAAATATAAAGTGCTAGGTAGGTGCTAATCCACACTGATTGAGTTTCCTCACTGGGAGTTCTTTGCACTGATTAAATCACAGGAATGTTGTAGGAAATTTAGAAGTGCCTATTCTGTATAAGCCATGTGTCCCCCTCCTTCTCCCAAGTTCTTGAGTTCATATGGATCTGGGTCTGATCCTGAAATAGTCCCAGCCTTCCAGGTTACCTCTTGTGTAATCCTGAATTTGAATCAGACACTAGAATCTGTGACAGAGATGGAATCCTTAATAGCATATAATTTGGAGAAGAAAGATGACAGACCTTGGTGGGGGGTGGGGGTGGGTGGAAAAGGACTAAGTGGGTAGGGGGAGACAGGAGATATGAACCTTGCCAAATATCCATAATACTGTTTTGAGTTACCCAGACAGTACAGGTCTAAAATGAATGGGGAATATTTGTTCAGCTGTCTTCCAAAGTGTCTTTACCTACCAGAGGAAATCCAGGGGGCTATTTGAGCATTTCATGTTCCTTTGTTGCTTACGGATTCAAGTGTGTCCTTTATATCTTAAGTATTTTCCATGTGAAACAAAGGTCTTCTTGGAGAATTCTTCAACCCGGAGGTCCTAAGATTCTGCCTTGGTCCTGACTAGAAGTAAATAAATCATCAGGCAGGGCTACAAGACAAAAAATGTAATTGGAATGAGTTGATGGGAGTGGATAGGAACACTCCTAAACGGAGAATGCTACTCAGAGATACACGATTTTACACAGCTTTAGGACATTAGGGCAGTAACAAAGGAGCCTATTAGTGAGGCTGTTCAGCTACTTTCCTCATTTGGGAGGTCGAGTGAAAGATGCTGGATGTCAGAAGAATTGGGGGAAAATGTGTTAGCCTTGGGGTCAGAACATTTTTACCTAGGAGGTCTCAGGAGTTACCAAAGATCAGATTTATTCCAATGGGATAATGCATTACTCTGACATTAATATTTTCAGAATATCCTGTTTGGGCGGGAAATCTTGAAGATAGTGGAGGCATCCTTCAAGACAGAATCAGTATCATCTTGTTCTTGAATAAAATAACAGATTGAGGGTTTGTCTCTATTTATGCCTTACTTTTAACCTCTAGATCTTTCTTTGACTCCGAAGGTTATTTTTTTCTGGGGAAAAGATGTTTCTTCCAAACTCACAATATCTACCTCCTCCACACCTCTTCCATACCTCATACTTATATGGTGCAATGAGTACATAAGGGGAGGTAGGAGTCTGAGAAATTGATTTCAATCAAACTCAAAGCGCTTAAATCCATTCTAAGGAGTCCCACATAGATTCAAGGCTCATTGGAGTCTTCTAGTCCTATCACTGGGTAAGTTCAGTACTCCAATTGGTTTGCCATGTGCATTGGTAGGGATTCAATGAAGGAAAAGTATGATATGTGTTGCAGGGACCCCTGGAAAAATTTTGCCCTTTCTTCTACCTACATTGCCTTATGCATTATTGGGAAGGGATCCACAGGGGAAATGTGTGTGAAGGAGACCTATGGGAAGAATTTTCACCCTGCACAGTTTTCCTCTTGAGAGTGAGAAGACATCCTTGCTACTCTCATCCCACATATCTTTTGCTTTTTTTGTGGTTAAACTCCTTGAGAGGGCCATCTGCAATAGGTATTTCCCCTTCTTCTCCTCTCTCACCAAACTGAAGGTCTACAGAGCTGTTGTGCTGACCTCATTGTTATATGCTTTTGAAATATAGACAGTCTACCAGCACCATGCCAGGAAACTGAATCGCTTCCATTTGAACTCTTAGGAAGATTCTGAGGATCACCTGGCAGGATAAGGTACCAGACACTGAAGTCCTTGCTCAAACTGAACTTCCAAGCATTTAAACTATGCTTCAGAGAGAACAACTCTGATGGGGTGGCCACATTATTTGAATGCAAAATGTACACTTGCCAAAAAGACTATTTTATGGAGAACTTGCATGGGGCAGGTGATCATATGGTGGTCAGAAGAAGCGATACAAGGACACTCTCAAGAACTTTGGATTTGACAGTGCAACATGGGAGACACTGGCACAGGACCGCTCTGCATGGCGATGCTCAGCATCAGAAAGGGTGCTATGCTCTTTGAGCAAAGCAGAATTGAGACAGGACAAAGCAAATGTGCAAATTTGGGATATCCATTCCAAATATTCATGTGGACTATCTGTGCCCGAACTTGTATTGGTCTGATTAGCCACAGTAGGACACACTGAAACTTCACTTTATAATGGTGATGTCATTTTCATCCTCTTCAAAGACGAAGGACAACAACCAACCAACCAACTCTCACTCTAGTCCAGGAGTGGGGAACCTGCAGCCTTGAGGCCACATGTGACTCTCTAGGTCCTCAAGTGTGGCCCTTTGAATTCAAACTTCACAGAACAAATGTTTGGATCAGTCAAAGAGCCACACTTGAGGACCTAGAGGGCCACATGTGACCTCGTGCCTGCAGATTCCCCACCCCTGCCTACTCTTAATTGTCTGTAACCTGGAGTTTAACTTCATCATTCTGCTGAATCCTCTCTCTAAAGTTACTACAGCTCTCTTAATTGCTAGATCTAATGGCCTTTTCTCAATCTTCATCCTTTTTGACCTCTCTGTAGCCTTTGACAGGGTTGATTTCTCTCTTCTCCTTGATAGTCTCTTCTTTACTGATGTCTCCTGATCATCCTCCTATCTGACCACTCCTCCTCATTCTCCTTTGCTGGATCTTTATCTAGGTCCTAGTCATTAACCATAGATATTCTACAGGATTCTGTCCTTGTCTCTCTTCTCTTTTCCCTGTTTATTTCACTTGGTGATTGCAACAACTCCCATGGATATCCTAATGATTCTCAAGTCTACTTATCCAGACCTAACCTCTCTACAGATCTCCAGTCTTGCATCTCCAACTGCCTGATAGACATCTGTAACTGAATATGCTTAAGCATCTTAAATGCAACATGTCTCAAACTAACCTCATCATCTTCTCCCTCCCTCTCCCTACCCCCATTTCCAACCTTCCAATTTTTTCTATTATTTTCAAGGGCACTTCTATACTCTCAGCCCTCCAAGCTTACAACCTTGACTACTCACTCTGTCTTATCTCCCTTATCCAATCTGTTGCCAAGGTCTGATTTTACTTTCATAACATTTCTCTCATGTGCCTACTTCTCTCCACTGCCACCGCCACCATCCTGGTTCAGGCATTCATCACCTTACTCCTGGACAACTGCAATAGCCTTTTGGTTGGTCTGCCTACCACAAATCTCTCCCTATTCCAGTCCATTCTTCATTCAGTCATCAAAATGATCTTCCTAAAGCACAAGTATGATCATGTCACTTGCTTATTTGATAAACTCCAATGGCTCCCTATTACCAGCAAGATCAAATATAAAATCCTCTGTTGGACATTCAAAGCCCTTTATAATTTCACACCCCCCCCCCATTTCATTTCTTATACCTTATACCCCCACCCTATATTCTGTGATCCAATAACAATGGCCTCCTTGCTCTTTGAACAAGACACTGTCTCCTGACTTTGGGCTCCTCAAAAAAGTTTTTCATTATTAATTGTTTGGGTTGGGACAGGCCCTTATAAGTACTAGGTAGTACCTAAGAGAACTGTTTGTTGAATTTGTATAAATTGGTATTTGGAGAAATTTTAATCTCTAGGCCCTCTAGCTATGGCAGGCTTGAGCTCTCATAAAAAAACTGTGATGTTGCCTGAGAATTGTGCTGAATGAAGGACTGGAGCTCCTCAGATCACATTTAGTAAGACATTAAGAACTGCATGGACTTTGTGGAAACTCTTTAGTACAAGATATTAGGTAAAGGTACTCAAAAGCATCATGCTTGAGCCTCTCCAAGTATCTGGAGGAATTTCCATTACTGGGGATGAGGACAAACATGTTAAATGCCCCTTGTTGATTCTCTAAGGATAGCAAATATTTAACTGTTGAGGAGGTTAGTGGGAGGTACCCATGGGAATTCCAGCCCCTCCTTAGCTGAACATGTGCTTTGACCCCTTCTACTAGATAGTCCCCTTGTACACATTGAAGTTTCTGGTTGTTCCCTCTTGGATATCCTTGTTCTGTTTGATATGATTTGCAACTAAGAAGGAAGAGTTGCCCACTCACTAGACACTAAGAGGAAAGAAAAACAACTGCTCTCTTTTCCTCTCTTTTTCCTCTATGGTGAATGTATGGCTTGAATCTTGACTAAAGTGGAGGTGAATACTTCCTTCCCCACCCTTGCTCCCAGCAGCAATGGTAGATGCTTGCATGTGGAAGTGTGTGCATAGACTTGCCTAGGTGAGCCTAACTTGATCTCAAGGTCCCATAATGTTTTCTGCTTTGTGTTTATTCCCCTGAGCATGGGTGACCAAAGAGCCATTGTGATATTACCAGGCACTTGAGATGGCTAGATGGTACAACGGATAGAGAACTGGGCCTGGAGTCCAGAAGACCTCACTTCAGTTGTAGCCTCAGATACTTATTTGGATGATCCTGGACAAATCACTTCATCCCTCCCTGCCTCAGTTTCCTCAGTTGTAAAATGGGAATTATTATTAATAGTATCTACCTCCCAAAGTTGTTCTGAAGATCAAATAAATTACATTCATAAATCTCTCAACAGAGTACCTGGCACATAGTAGGTGCTTATTAATTCTTGTTCCTTTTCCATAACTCTAAAGTTTGCCTCTTTGGCCTGCTGTTCCTGCAAGAAAAAAACTGCCTTTTTCTGAAACTACATTTTCCAGAGTTCATATTGAGATTTTAGGTTTTTTTCCTTTGGTTTGCAGGGAAAGTCTGAGTACCCAGTCATACTGAGATGGGTGTTTCTAATCTTACAACCTCATAAGTCCAAGAGGACAGAAATTCCTGGTTCTGGGTACTGGTTGTCAGCAGGAGATAATCTCTGAAATAACTTCTTGGAGGAGCTGAGCAGACAAGAAGAAAAGGTCAAGCCACACCTTGGCTTACTAAACAGAGATAGACCTGGAGTCTATCTGCTCAGACAGTACAGAGTTGAGATGAAGGTGATCTACCTATGAAGCAGTCCCACAAAATGTTTAGTCTTTCAATGTCTGAAGTATTAGCCTCCAGGGGAAAGTGCACTAGAAGTGATGATTATCAAAACATGCCTTAAGTATTTGTCAAAAGCCTGTTTATGGGTCTTTTGTATTTAAGTATTTCTTTTTAAGGGTATACAGAGCATTTAGGAAGGACTAGCACCTCTGGTGTGACAGCTTTCTGAGCCCTTTTTAGGGCTGCTCACCCACCTTTGGTGTGCACCTTCACCCAACTCTCACCTATGGCTCCAAGAAGCTGTGTAGCATTCACAATGGCCACACCCCAGCAAACTATCTCAGCAATCAGGCTAAACCAGATTGAGGGGAATCTACAGGCTTCAAAACCATCAGTGAGTTAGGGGGGTGTCCACCCTAAGCATGTGATGAATTCCCCTGGACAAATGGGCAGATAAGAATAATTTTCTCCAAGGGCCATGAAGGTGGCTAAAGCAGGTGCTTGTGGGGTGCTTAGAACTTGGTCAGAGATGGAAGACTCCAAGATCATTCACTATATTCTGGGGTATCACCAGTTCTCCTGACTTGTCTTGCCACTGAACTTCAGTGACTCTGGAAGAGAGAGAGGATGTGATGACTCTATGCAACTCTGCCTCTTTTAAATCCAAATTACCCGCGAATCAAAACATCACCCTGTGTTGTCATTGACCTCTTCAAAAATGAAGGACGAACAATTTATTTTGATGGAGAAAATAAACAACTGTCCTATACTTTATCTACTTTATACATCGAGTATCTTCCTAGAGGGAACCCATAATTCTTTTTGAGGAACTTTACACATGAATCAAACCTAAAAAAACTTTAGGAGATTTTTGCTGGGATCTTAGAATGGGGACATGATAAGCTTGACTTCTGTCTAGGGCCAGGATGCTTCAAAATTAAATATGCTCTGTAAATGCTCTGAACTAAGGCCCCTTATTAAAAGAAGGTACCCACCCTGGATACCTGGATAATTAGAGAAGCTAAATTGGAGAGAGCTGACTTAGAAACCCTGAAGTTGTAGATAATATATGCCATTTGCAAATCAACCTGGGTAGGAAAGAGAAGAGAGAACTGGTGGGGAGAGGGAAAGAGGAGAACTAATGAAAGAATGTGTGGACAATGTCTGCATGCAGTTGAATTTCCTTAGGGAAATTAGGATTTGACACAGGATGCCAAGAAAGAGCTAGGGAAGGACTAGATTTGGGAGCATCTCAAAGCAATGAGGAAGAGGAGGAAGAGAAGGAGACACATTGATGTGGTTGAAGAATTGAGAAAGATTCTGGCAGGAATTTTTTGAATAGACCACAGGGAAGAGAGGTGGGAAGGAAGGAAATCAAATAAGGAGAAGATTTTAACCTTGATATTATGACTAAATTGTGAACAAAGGATAAAGAGAAAGGCATAATAGAGGTATTATACAGAAGAAATGACAATATTTGGCAAAGACTTGGATGTCAGGGTTGAATAAGAAGTTGATGCTGAAGATGGCTTCAAAGATCTATGTATGGGGAAAACCAGAAAAAAAGGGGGAAAAGTAGAATTAAATTATCCAGAACACATTAAATCAGGTAGCATAGAGGGCTTGGGGGTGCTTGGACTAGGGGCAAGAAGTAGATGAAAACTTCTGAGTCACAGAATTTAGAACTGGATCTTAGAAATTTTCTAGTTCAGATCCATAATTTTACAAAGAAGAAACTGAGGATCAGAGAGGGGAAGGGACTTAACCATCATCACAAGACTAATAAGTGCTGTCTCATAACTCCCAATCCAGTCCCATCCCCAACCCCCTATGCCACCACTGTCTAGGTTGGATTTTAGTTATTTGTGTGGCTGCCATGAGTAATCCCTTTTCTTCCTTACACCCCATCCAATGTGATCAAGTTGAGGTCAGGGATTATATTCCTCTTTTTAACTTCCATGGCCTGAATAAATTCTTTTTTTGTTTAATAATGATTTTATTTGTTTTCAGTGTTCTATAATCACCTCCATATATCTTAGATTTTTTCCCTCTCCCTCCCCCTCTTTCTTTCCTCTCTCCCCACTCCCTGAGACAGTTTGCAATCTTATATAGATTCTACACATATATTTCTATTAAATAAAATTTCACCATACTCATGCTGAATAGAAGAATTAAAATGAATGGCAGAAACCACAAAGCAAAGCAAAACATAACATAACACAACAGCAATTCAATTCCATAGTTCTTTCTCTGGATGTGGAAGTCCACTGGGAATTTTTTAGGTCCTTGCATTGCTATGAAGGACTAAGTCTACCAGAAAAATTCCTCTCACACTGTGGTTGTTGATGTGTACAAAGCTCTTCTGGTTCTGCTTCTTTCACTCAGCATCAGTTCATATAAATCTTTCCAGGCCTCCCTGAAGTCTTCCTGTTCATCATTTCTTATAGCACAATAGTATTCCATTACATTCATATACCACAACTTGTTCAGTCATTGATGGACATCCCTTTGATTTCCAGTTTTGGGCCACCACAAAGAGAGCTGCTATAAATATTTTTGTACATGTGGGACCTTTTCTCATTTTTGGGATATCAGTATCTTTGGGATACAGTCCTAGAAGTGATTTTGCTGAGTCAAAGGGTATTCACATTTTTGTAGCCCTTTGGGCATAGTTCCAAATTGCTCTCCAGAATGGTTAGATCAGCTCACAGCTCCACCAACAATGAATTAGTGTTCCAACTCTCCCACATCTTCTCCAACATTTATCATCTTCCTGTTTTGTCATGTTAGCCAATCTGATAGGTATGATGTGGTACCTCAGAGTTGTTTTGATTTACATATGTCTAAATATATTGATTTAGAGCATTTTTCCATATTACTGTAGATAGCTTTAATTTCTTCCTCTGAAAACTGCCTGTTTTATCAATTGGGGAATGACTTGTATTCTTGTATATTTGACTCAGTTCTCTATATATTTTAGAAATGAGGGCTTTGTCGCAGACACTAGTTACCAAAATTCTTTCCCAGTTTTCTGCTTCCTTCCTAATCTTGGTTGCATTGGGTTGGTTTGTGCAAATATTTTTCAATTTAATGTAATCAAAATTATCCATTTTGCACTTCATAATGTTTCCTATTTCTTGTTTCATCAAAAACTTTTCCATTCTTCATAAATCTGACAAATTCACTGTTCCTTGCTTCACTAATTTATTTATAGTATCAATCTTTATATCTAGATCATGTACACATTTGGACTTTATTCTTCTGTACGGTGTCAGGCATTGATCTATGCCCAGTTTCTGCCACACTGTTATCCAGTTTTCCCAGCAATTTTTGTCAAACAGTGAGTTCTATCCTAGAAGCTGGGGTCCTTGGGTTTATCAAACAGTAGATTGCTATATTCATTGACTACTGTGTCTTGAATACCTAACCTATTCCACTAGCCTACTTCTCTGTTTCTTAGCTAGTACCAAGTGGTTTTGATAATTGCTGCCCTAAAATACAATTTGAGATCTGGTAGGGCTAGGCCACCTTCCCTAGCACTTCTTTTCATTAGTTCCCTTGATATTCTGGACCTTTTATTCTTCCAAATGGATCTTGATATTTTTTCTAGCTCTAGAAAATAATTATATGATAGTTTGATTGGTATGGCACTGAATAAATAAATTAATTTAGGTAGAATTTTCATTCTTATTATATTGGCTTGACCTACCCACAAGCAACTGATGTTTTTTCACTTACTTAGATCTGACTTTATTTGTGCAAAAAGTGTTTTATAATTGTGTTCATATAGTCCCTGGGTTCGTTTTGGCATGTAGACTCTTAGATATTTTATAGTGTCTACCCTAGCTTTAAATGGGATTTCTCTTTCTATCTCTTGCTGTTGGGCTTTGTTAGTAATATATAGAAATGCAGATGATCTATGTGAGTTTATTTTGTAACCTTCAACTTTACCAAAGTTGTTTATTATTTCAAGTAGTTTTTTACTTGATTCTCTGGGATTCTCTAAGTATGTCATCATATCATCTGCAAAGAGTGATAACTCTTTACCTATTCTAATTCCTTCAATTTCTTTTTCTTCTCTTATTGTTACAGCTAGCATTTCTAGTACCATACTGAATAATAGTGGTGATAATGAACATCTTTGTTTCACCCCTGATCTTATTGGAAATGCATCTAGCTTATCCCCACTGCACATAATGCTTGCTGAAGGTTTTAGGTAGATATTACTTATTATTTTATGGAAAGTTCTATTTATTCCTGTGATCTCCAGTGTTTTCAATAGGAATGGGTGTTGTATTTTGTCAAAAGATGTTTTTGTATCTATTGAGATAATCATGTGGTTTCTGCTAGCTTTGTTGTTGCTATGATCAATAATGATAATAGTTTTCTTAATATTGAACCTGCCCTGCATTCCTGATATAAATCCTACTTGATCATAATGTATTATTCTCGTGATAAGTTACTGTATTCTTTTTGTTAATATCTTATTTAAAATTTTTGCATCTATATTCATGAGAGAAATTGGTCTATAATTTTCTTTCTCTGTTTTGGCTCTTCCTGGGTTAGGTATCAAAACCATATTTGTATCATAAAAAGAATTTGGTAGGATTCCTTCTTTGGCAACTATTTCCAAATAGTCTATATAGTATTAGAATTAACTGTTCTTTAAATGTTTGATAGAATTCACTTGTAAATTCATCTGACCCTGGAGATTTTTTCCTAGGGAGTTCACTGATGGCTTTCTTTTTCTAAGACAGGATTACTTAAGTATTCAAATTCATCTTCTGTTAATCTGGGCAATTTATATTTTTTAAAATAATCATCCATTTTGTTTAGATTGTCGAATTTATGGGCATACAGTTGAGCAAAGTTTCTAATTATTGTTTTAATTTCCTCTTTGTTGGAGGTTAGTGCACTCTTTCCAGTTTTGATATTGGTAATTTGGTTTTCTTCTTTCTTTTTTTAATCAAATTGACCAAAGGTTTATTGATTTTATTAGTTTTTTCATGAAACCAACTCTTAGTTTTATTTATTAGTTCAATAGTTTTCTTAATTTCAATTTTATTAATCTCTCTTTTGGTTTCCAGTATTTCTAATTTGGTATTTACTTGGGGATTTTCAATTTGTTCTTTTTCTAGCTTTTTCAGCTACATGCTCAATTCATTGATCTCCCTTTTTTTCTATTTTATTCATGTAGGCATTCAAAGACATAAAACTTCCTCTAACAACTGCTTTTGCAGTATCCCATAAGATTTGGTAGGTTGTCTCATTATTGTCATTCTCTTGAATGAAATTGTTGATTGTTTGTATGATTTATTGTTCAACCCTTTCATTCCTTAGGATTAGATTATTACATTTCCAATTAATTTTGTCTATCTTTCTATGGCTTTTTATTACATATAATTTTTTATTGCATTATGATCTGAGGATGCATTCACTACCTCTGCCTTTCTGCACTGGATTGTGAGGCTTTAATGCCCTACTGAATGATCAATTTTTGTATATGTTCCATGTACCGCTGAGAAAAAAATTATATTCCTTTCTATCCCCACTCAGTTTTCTCCAGAGATCTATCATATCTACCTTATCCAGAGTTTTATTCACCTCCTTAACTTATTTCTTGTTTATTTTCAGGTTAAATTTATCAAGTTCAGAGAGGGGGAAGTTGAGGTCCCCCATTAGTATAGTTTTGCTGTCTCTTTCTTCCTGTAACTCCCTTAACTTCTCTCCTAAGAAACTGGATGCTATACCACTTGGAGTATATATGTTTAGTAATGATATTGCTTCATTGTCTATAGTGCCTTTTAGCAGGATATAGTTTCCTTCCTTATCTCTTTTGATCAGATCTATTTCTGCTTTTGCTTTGTCTGAGATTAGGATTGCTATCCCTGCTTTTTTTACATCGGATGAAGCATAATATATTCTGCTCCAACCTTTTACCATTACCTTGTATGTATCCCCCGTGTTTCAAATGTGTTTCTTGTAAACAACATATTTTTGGATTATGGTTTTTAATCCCTTCTGTTATCCATCTCCATTTTATGGGAGAGTTCATTCCATTCACAGTTATGATTACTATCTGTGTTTTTCCCTCCATCCTCTTTCCCCCGTTTATGCTTTTAGTTCTCCCTTCTCCCTTCCCCTCCGCAATAGAGTTTTAATTTTTGACAACCACCTCCCTCCACCTTCCCTCCCTTCTTTCAGCCCCCCTCCCTCTTACTCTCATTTTCCCTTACTACTTCTTCCCTCCCTTTTAGCCTCCCCTTCCTTTTCTTTCCACTTTCCCCTCCTACTGCCTATAGAGCTAGTTAGATTTCTATACTTTACTGAGTTCATTGTTCCCTTGAACCAAATCAGATGGGAGTAAATCTCAAACAATGCTCATCTCCCTCCCCTCTTTCCCTCTACTGTAATATATTTTTGTGCTTCTTCCTGTGATGTAATTTATCATTTTCTGCCTTCCCCTTTTCACATCTCCTGTTACAGTCCCTTCGCACTATTAAAGTGCATTTTTATCATCACATCATTTGCTTTAATCTTGCTCCCTCTGTCTATGTATATCCCTTTTATATATCATGATGTATATATACACACACACAAAAAAAAACTCTCAAGATTAAGAAGTATGATCTTCCCTTATAGGAATGTAAACAGTTTGCCCATATTGAATAACAAGCTTTTTACCTCCTGTTTACCTTTTTATGCCTCTCTTGAGACTTGTGTTTGAAGACCAAATTTTCTATGGAGCTCTGACCTTTTCATCAGGAAGGTCTGGAAATCCCTTATTTCACTGAATGTCCACCTCCTTTTCTGAAATATTATGCTCAACTTTGCTGGGTAATTGATCCTTGGTTGTAGTCCTAGCTCCTTTACCTTATGGAATATCATATTCCAAGTCCTTCGATCTTTTAATGTAGAAGCTGCAAGGTCCTACGTGATCCTGCTGTAGCTCCTTGAATATTTGAATGGCTTCTTTCTTGATAGTTCTGGAATTTGGCAACAATATTCTTTGATATTTTTAGTTTGGGATCCCTTTTGGGAGATGAACAGTAGATTCTCTCAATGACTATTTTGCCCTCTGTTTCTAGGACTTCTAGGCAGTTTTCCTTGATAATTTCTTGGAAGATATTGTCCAGGGTCTTTTTTTCATCATGGCTTTCTGGTAGACCAATAATTCTTAGATTTTCTCTCCTGGATATATTTTCCAGGTCAGTTGTTTTTTCAATGAGATATTTTACATTTTCTTCTATCTTTTCATTCTTTAGATTCTGTTTGACTGATTCTTGATGTCTCATAGAGTCATTAGCTTCTACTTGCCCAATTCTAATTTTTATCAAATTGTTTTCTTCAGTTAACTTTTGCATCTCCTTTTCCATCTGTCCAATTGTTCCTTTTAAGGAGTTATTTTCTCCAGGTAGTTTTTGTACTTCCTTTTCCACTTGTCCAATTTTCCCAGTTAGGTTTTATGCTTCCTTTTCCTTTTGTCCAATTTTCCTTGTAAATTCTTCTGTGGTTTCTTTTTTCATACTTTTAAAATCATTGGCCAGTTTTTCTTCTATTCTCTAATGTGGCTTTTAAAATCCTTTAGTTCTTCCAATAGTGCTATTTGGTCCTGCAACCAGTTCATATTCCCTTCTGAAGTTTCAGATGGGAGTACAGTCTCAGTGCTGATGTCTTTGGTATATGTGTTTTGGTTCTTGTCCCCATAGATGGGTTCTATGGTCTTTTCTGCTTTGCTTCTTACTCATGATGATCACCATTTTCCTGACTTTTAAAGTAGATTTCTGCTTCTGGGGCACAAGGGACTCTGTCCCACAGTTCTTGTGCCTTGAACTTGAGGCTTTGTGTGTTGTGGCCTTTGATTCTTTCAGTTAGAAGCTAAAATGCTGCAGCTTACCTGGTGCTGAGCTGGCTGGTGTGCCAAAGCAGAAGCCAGGTGAAGTTTTTCTGGGTTTCCCCAGAGTTACCCTGGAGCTAGCTGCATTAAGTGTTGGGGAGGGATGGTTTGGCTATAGCAGGTCTCCTTTGCTGAGCTAGAGCATAGGCAAGCTCAGTGGTTGGTGATCCCATCTTCTTTGATGTCTTCCTGACTCCCCTGGGGTGCTGAAGCACCCCTGGCATCCTGGTGTTGGTGGTTGCTGGCTCCATCCCCCTGGGGCTCAGGATATCCTCCTGGTTTGCTGAGGTGGGGCTGTCTGGGACAGCCCCAGTTCTACACTGGTCCCCTTCAACCACAGCAAGAGGGACCAGTCCATCCTTGGTGATTTTCCTAGCCTCACGTGCCAAGAGACTGTTTACCTCTTTGGCTGATTTCACTGTTCCAGGACTTTTCCTGGGAGAATATTTTATGGGTTTTTCAAGGTCAACAAGGGGAGAGGCAGAGCATTTACCAATCACTCTGCCACCTTGGCTCCTGGAATTTCAAATAGGTGACTTACAGACATTTAATCTGTGGACTGATAGTCTCAGGAGCAGCTGCTGCAGATACCTGGGGCTCCTTAGCTCTCACTCATTCAGTTCCACTGGACTCCTATCCTGGGCTGATATGCCCAAGATTCCACAGTGTGGCTGCTGCCTCAGGCCACTCAGGGCTTCCTGCTTGGCCCTGCTGCTATGGGGATGTGCTAGTACAGCCTGTGCGCTGTGTAGCTGTGTACTCTGCACTCCACCAGCCCTGCACAATGGATCATTCCCATCGACCTTCCAGTCTGTCCTGGGCTGTGAATCTGCCACAGTCTGTCTCCTCTTGGATTCTGCGCCTCCAAAATCCAGTCAAATTCTCTTTTTAGAGGTATCTGAAGGAGTTTGTCTAAGAGCTTAGGTGAGTAGTTACTCTCACTCCGCGTTCTTGGCTCCACCAAAAATATTGAATAAATTCTTAAAAGTGTTGAATGCATAAATTAATTAATCTAAAAAGTGAGAAGTGTTTCTAAAAACAGTGAGATAATTAGATTTTAGGATCATAGATTTAAAAGTAAAAGGGTATGTACAACCTCTTCAATTTAAAGCTAAATAAACTGAGGCCCAAGATAGTTAAATCACTTGCCCAAGGTCACACAAAAGGCAGAACTGTGTTTTGAACTCAGATCCTGGAATCCCAAATTCAACACACTTTCCACAGCATTACACTATAGAAATAAAAATAGAAAGTTCTTGTTAAAGCAATCAAGTTTAAATAAGCAAGGATGAAAACATTGATCGAATATTACCTCTAGATCTTTGGGTGAGTAGGGCCTAAATCAGCTATGTTTTTTCTTCTGCAGGTCAGAGCTGTTACTTTCACATGTTGAAATCCAAATGGAATACTGCTACTTAGAATAACTCAAACCTCAAACCTATATAGCTTCCACCACAACAACACTGAGAGGTAGAGAATAAAAGCATACTTATCTTCATTTTGTAGATGAGAATACTGAAGTTCAGAGAGATGAAGTCATTTGCCCAGGGTCACACAATTGAAAATTTTAGAGATTCTTGAAACATGACAAGTAAACTCATTTGCTCTGACCTGTATGTTTCCTTCTTTCCCAGACAGCAAAGATTTCTTGATCTACAAAATGAGGGAGCTGGAGACTGTCTTAAAGTCCCTTCCAGCCTGAAATCCTGTGTTAATTTTTCCTCTGCAACATTTCTTGCACCCTTCTGCTTCTCTCTCTGACCTATTTTAGACCTTTATCACCTCTTGCCTGGATTATTGCAATAGCTTCCTAACTGACCCCTCTGCCTCAAATCTCTTTCTGCTCTAATTCGTCCTCCATACAAATGCCAAAGTAATTTTCTTAAGGCACAGGTCTGACTATGTCACTCCCTTGCTCATCAAATCCCACTGGTCCTCTGGTGCTTCAAGGATAAAACATAAATGTCTCTGTTTGGCATTTAAAATCCTGCATAGCCTGGCTCCAATATACTTTTTTCCATCTGGTTATACATTATTCCCCTTTCCACATTCTATGCTCTAGCCAAATTACTGTCTTTGCTATTTCCTCCATCTCTTGACTCCACACCATGTTCTGGCTGTCCATCTTGCCTAGAATGTACTCCCTCCTCATCATTGTCATTTAGAATGTCTTGCCTCCTTCAGGGATCAGCTGAAGTCTCACCTTCTACATAAGACCTTTCCTGATCTCCCATTTGTTCATGCTCCCCATCACTTTGTATTTATTCTGTATATATCTCAAGTACTAACATGCAGTCCTATTGTCTCTTCTGACTCAGTATATGCTCTTTGCGGGAAAAAATTATTTTGTTTTTGTCTTTGTATTCTCAGCACCTAACAGAGCCTAGAACATAGTAAGCACTTAATAAATGCTTGTTGATTGACTGAAAATTTATCAGACATTCCATTTTGGAAACAGAAATCCTGAAGCAAACTCACTCATGCCAACAAATCAGATGAGTTGTAATGGTTTAATCTTATGGCTCTCTCTACATCTGTATATGCTAGGTGGGAGATACTAGAGTAATTAGGGGAGGGGTAAAAGTTGGATCCTCTTATCTACTCTAATACATGCATACTCCCTGGTAGTGAGTCTTTACCATGGCCCCTTTCAGAGAGAAAAAAAATGTGGCTAAATTCTAAAGGTCTTTTACTTTGGAATAATGCAAAGAACCCTGAGTAGTCCCTTGGTCTACCATTTCATGATGGCTGAAGTAGGGAAGGGTGGGGGGCTATGTCAAAATGGACTGGTCACTAAGCCATATGGAGTGGCACTAAGCCATATGGAGTGGATCTTAGAAGAAATTATTATCCATCAGTTATCTATCTCTTTTCTTATCTACTGAGTGTGCTAGAACTCTAGATTCTCTCCTTTGGACTTCCCATGGAAGGAGGAAGGTAGTGTGCTTCCTGTGACAATAAATTGTAAGCCCATGGCTGCTAAAAGATAGGTACTTGATTAGGTGAGCTAAGCCTGGGCCTTAGGTTCCTGGATGTCTTTTTTACTTTGTTCTTTTATCTCCTGAGAATAGATGACTGAACTGTATGTAATACTGCAATGCATATTTCTAACCTTAGATGCAGTCTCATGAGTTTGGGAGGCTGGAATTTCCTTAGTGGGAAGTCATTGCTTTCAAGTGAAGTTTCTCCATTGGAGAGGATTGTCACTGCAGGAGGATGAGCCCAAGCCTTGGTCTGGCTTGACAGGAGATACAATCTAGAAGGAATTCTTTGGATAGTGCAGAGCCTAGACGAAGATGAAATACTAATTCAGCAGTCCTACCTAATGCTTCAAGTTTAGATTCTTCAAATATCACCTGCCTGGAGAACATAACTAGTACTGTTGCTTAGTGAAGTCTTCATAAATGTAATGTGAATATCTTGTGTTAAGCATTTTTGTGTGCATGGAGGAAATGGAGAGTTGTCCTATGCCTAACTGACATAGTATATTGAATACGTTTTTCACTTCCTGGTTTTGGGGAGATTTTAGATGTGAACTGAAAGTCAACTTCAAATGATTCTCCCCAGGACTCTGGGATCAGAGCACAAAGAACCAGAGAGTTAAGGCCAGGGTCACCCAGGACTGAACTTAATCTGTATGGATGGATATAGGCAGGGCTGTTCTGGGGCCAACTCTGCTCTGATTGCTGATTATTAAATTCAGTATGAATATTTACACCTTGGAAATTGGCAGCAGCTACATATCAGGACTTGATTGTTTCATCAATCATCTAGACTGAAGAAAGTGATGGAGAAAATGTTGATAATTTAGATTAAATTTCAATATGTCATATAGCTAAGTGGCACAGTGGATAGAGCATTAGGCCTGCAGTCAAGAGGACCTGAGTTCAAATCTGGCCTCAGATACTTCCTGTGTGACCACTTAACCCTGTTTGCCTCAGTTTCCTCATCTGTAAAATGAGCTGCAGAAGGAAATGGAAAACCACTACAGTATCTTTGCCAAGAAAACCCCAAATGGGGTCATGAAAAATTGGACATGACTGAAACTACTCAACAACACAAGTGTCATGTGGCCAGTTGTTAAACATTCACCAAACATTCCTGAGAGGGACCCCTTAGTGGAAAGGGAGAGGGTCAATGCCCTATTCCCTAAGGGCTCAATGACAGTTCTTATTAATACATAGTAACTAAACCACAAGTTTCACTCTCACATGGAAACAATATTCCTACACATCCCTGCACACACATTATTTAGATTACATATCTGGCACTAGACTACACTTATCTCTGTTCTCCTACCAATAAGCACATGACACATGTCTATTAATCATTGCTCCATTAGGATTCACTTGCCTCAGTTCTGTTTCCAATCACGTCTTGCCATACCAGTCCTTTGCCTACTTCTTGAGCCTCCCCCAAATACCCACCCACCAAATTGGATTCAACCAGAGCCCTGTGATGGTAGGACATGGGAATGTTGCTTCCTCCACATAAGCAATACCAATCTGTGTCTGTGTTTTTGTCTGTGCTCTGATATATCCCTATATGCCAAGATCATAAGTCTATCCTCCAAGAATCCTACACTATGCCATCTTCAATCTTATTGTAAAACTAACCAGCAAATATTATGAAAGCTTCTCTCGTACAATAGAAACTTCTGGGTTGGAGCTGTTTCATTTTTGTCTTTTTATCTATTCCTTTTCTCCCCATTGAGTTGAAAATTCTTCCAGTGACGTATGGCTGAAAGTCAAGGATTGTTACAGTCAGTCAGTCAACAAGCACCATTAAGCATCTATTATGGGCTAGGCACTGTAAGATACAAAGAAAGGCAAAAGCAATCCCTGCTCTCAGAGGAGCTCACAATCTAATGGGGGAAGACAACATGCAAAGAAGTAGGTACAAACAAGCTATAAACAGGGTAAATAGGAAATAATCAACAAAGGAAAGGCACCAGCATAGCAACTCAAACTGAGGATTGTTCAAAGGACACTGGAGAGATACATGGTAGTGGTAAACAGGTTATACAACACATTATAAACAAGACCTCATGTAGGAGAAGCTGTGCAAAGGATGTTATCAAAGAAATAGATGATCCAAAAAAGAAGATAGGCTGGTCAAAGGACAAGAATAAGGGATAATTGATAGACAGTCCTCATAATCCTCTAATAGCTAGCTGTACCATGTAAACAGGACTCGGGGAAGGTTCTCAGCACATTTGCTAGTAGTGAACTTATGAGAGTAGTGAACTTATGGATGAACATTGATAAGACTCATAGAGGATGTATGGGCATGGATGAGTGGCAATCTACATTATTGAAGGGAATACTCACCTGATAGGATCACAGATTAATTGGAGTACCTGTCCCTAGTGCCTAGCATAGCATAGTGTCTTGAACAAGGTAGGTGTTTAACAAATATTTGTGGTTGAGTTTTGTTTTTGTGTCTTGCCCTTTAGCAAGCTGTGTTGTTGAGTTGTTCATTCATTTTTCAGTTCTCGAGACCATTTGAAGTTTTCTTGGCAAAAATACCAGAGTGCTTTGCCACTTCCTTCTGCAGCTCATTTTACAGATGAGGAAACTGAGTGATTTTGTTCAAATAACGGTATTACAGAATTTCCAAGTTTGAAGACAGCCATATACTTGAACAAGAATCCCCTATATAGACTACCTGATCAATGTACATCCAGACTTTGTGTGGAGATCTCTAATAAAAGAGAAACACATTACCTCCTGTAGCAGCCTATTCCATTTTGTAATCTTATTGTTAGGAAATTTTTTCTCACATCAAGCAGAAATTTGCAACTTTATTTTAGTTCACTTAATGAATCAAAGGACATTTATTAAGCACATATTAGGTGCCAAGCACAGGGTAAACTTTCTGAACCTGTTTCCTTATTTGTAAAATGACAGAAGACGTATGTTACAGTGCAAAGATACGGAGGTAGGAGATAGGGCACCATGTATAAAGGCCAGTTTGACTGGAACATGATGTGCAAAGCAGGGAATGTGTTGTAAATCTGGGAAAAGTAGGTTGAGATCAGGTTTTGAAATAATTTAAGTGCTAAATGGGTTCTCTTAGGTCCCTTCTAGACCCAAATCTATGATCCTATTAACTTCTGCTGCTTTGTTCAAGCACCAATGAAGTTTTCCTCTGATATCTTATTGTGCTGTGGAGATGACCCCAAGTTCTCCAAAGTTATGCTATCAGAATTTAAGACTTGAAAGACCTTATCCCATTGTAAAGACCTCAAGAAATGGTCTCATGGTGGACTGAGTGTTTCAGGTCTAGTCTAGTGAAGTGATCTTTGACAAGTCATAGTGAATAGGAGGGGTCCTGAGGACGTAAAAGTATACCATTGTATACCAAAGGATACCAAAATACTTTCTGATTTTCAGAAGGAGGAAGAAGGTAGATTCTTGAGACTCTATGCCAATGAGCTTTGTGTCTGTTCCTGGTGATATGCTAGAAAATATTGAAGAAATGGTTTGCAAAGATGTAGTCACTATGATATGGGATCATTAAGGAAAAAGTCACATTGGATTCATCTCACATTCTTTTTTTATTTTTGACAAAGTTACTAGACAAGTAGATTGGAGAAATGCTGCGGGCAATTTATCTGGATTTGTCTGATTTTTTTTTTATAGCATCTCTCTAAATTCTTGTGGGCAATATGGAGACATATAGCCTAATTTATAGTCCAGTATGATGGGTTCAGAATTAGTTGATTAACCACACTTTAAAAAAATTCGTTAACAAACTAATATCAACTTAAAAGTTGATCTTTAGTAGAAATAACTCAAGGATTTGTCTCTGGCACCATTCTATTCCACATTTTAAAAAATGACTTGGATAACAGAGCAGGTATCATGTTTATCAAATTTGCAAATGACATGAAGCTGGAAGCAAGCAGTGCACACCCTAGAAGACCAACTCAGGATGGAAACAGATTTTGACAGTTTGGAATTACAAGATGAAGCTAACTTGAGTTGTAAAACAAAAACTGAAAAAGTCTACAGGATAGAGACTTCTGAGGGTTTTCATGAACTACACGCTTAATGCAAGTCAACAGTGTGATATGGCAATCAAAAATCAAATTTGATTTTTGGCTGCATTAATAGAAATCTAGTATTCAGAAGAAGCAAGAGCCAGACCTTTTCTGATAAAATCACAGCAGGAAGACTGTATTGTTGTAAGCACCATATTTTGGAATGGAGTGTATCCAGAGTGCATCCAGTGTATCCAGAGTGTATCCAGAGTGTATTCAGTGTATCCAGTGTATCCAGAGTGTATCCAGAGGAAGATGGTCAGGGTGACAAAAAGACTTGAAATAAGGACGTTTTTTATTGAGAAAATTGAGAGTGTCTAGCCTGGAGAAGAGAAAACTTCGGGGGAACACAGCTGCCTTCAAATATGTGAAGGGTTGTTATCTAAAAACAAGATCAAACTTGCTCTCTGTGGTCTTCTAGGGTACAACAAGGACTAATGGATGGAATTTAAGTGGAAGCAGATTTTTTTATTCTATTTAGGGGAAAACTTCCTTTAAAAAAAGAAAACTATAAATTGCATTGCATTCTGAGGAAATATGTTCCTTCTCACTGAAGTTCTTCAGGCAAATGCCAAATGTCTTAATGCAATTTAAAGGTACTGAACCTTAAGATCGTCCCCACTAAAATGCTTATTACTTTTGTGATTGTAGGAAAACCACTTAACCTTTCTTGGCTTCAGTTTTCTCTTCTGTAAACTGAGGGAAGATAAACTACATGACTTGTAAAGTCCTTTCCAGCTCTAAATCTACTATCCCAAGGGATGATTATTTTGAGAAAATATTTATGACAATTAAAACTACCCTGAGACTTTTGGGACACCCTGTCTATTGGGGATATTCTCTAAAAGATTTTTGGGGGTTGGAGTTATATTAAATGACTCGTGAGGTTTTTTCTGACTGTGTGATTCCTTGATTCCATAAGTCAGAAGTTGGATTCAAATCTTAGTCTTGAAATCCTTTAAATCTGCCACTAATTAACTATGTGATCTTGGGTAAGGTACTTAAACTCCCAGGGCCTTAGTTTCCTCATCTGTCAAATGGGGATAACAATCTTTACCCTGTCAACTCACTATAAGGATCAAAAAGAGTTTTAAATACTATAAAGTACTCTGTAAATGTAAGATATCATTTACTTTTATACTTTTGAATAATCCAGGATTTCATCTGTGTGGGTATTTTCTAGGGTATCTACTATAACCTTCTCTTTAGACAAATAAGGAAGACGGGAAGTGAAGAGAAGACTCACACAAGCTCACACTGCTGCTTAGGACCAGAACCAGACTAGAGCCACTACTCCTAACTCCTAATCACAACCTCTTTCCCTAACCATACTGCTTTTGAATGGATGCCACTATGCTACAAGGATTTGTTGGTTTCACATGGGTGCTAAAATCTCCTTTTTTTGAGTATTCTGAATTACATCTATATAGGAAAGATGAGATGAAAAGCCTATATCAAAAACATTAGAAACACTCTAAAAGCATGACTTGTTTATTGCCTTGGGAAGACTGTCAAATCTAGGGTCAGAGGACCTGGGTTCAAATTCAGGTGGTGCAGTGAGTAGAGCACACTAGCCTCTAGAGTCAGAAGAACATGAATTCAAATCCTGCTCAGACACTTACTACCTCTGTGACCATGGGCAAGTCACTTAACCTTGTTTGCCTCAGTTCCTCATCTGCAAAATGAAATAAACTGGAGAAGGAAATGGCAAATCCCTCTAGTATCTTGGCCAAGAAGACCCCACCTGGGGTCACAGAAAGGCAGGCATGACTGAAATGACTTAATCATAGGAAAACCATTTACCCTCTCTTGGTCTCAGTTTTCTCCTCGCTCAGTAAACTGAGGGAGATAGGCGCTGACACCTATTAGTTGTGTGACCATAACTAATCTGTTTAACCTCTCTGAGCCTCAGTTTCCTCATCCGGAAAATGGGTGTAATAATACCTGCACTAGCTACCCTCATGGGCTTGTTGTGGTGCTTCATAAACCTTAGAGTGTTATAGAGATGTGAGCTGTTATTTCTGTTTTCCTCTTGTCCCTGTCTCATTCTTCACTCATTATAACATCTTCATATTTTGTAGAGAGAATGCATATTAATAATACTGTGTAATTTCAGAGTTAGAAGGAATACTTTCTTCCTCTCTTGATATTCAGCCCTCTCACTTTACAAGTGAAAGAACCTAGAATTCAGATCAGGAAAGTGATATGATGAGACTCAACACAACTAGACACTGATAGAGGGAGATTAGCCCTTGGGTTCCCTGGATCCTAGTACAGGACTCTTTCTTTTCCTGGGCACTGTCTACTGCTTGAGCTAAGAAGTGTCAACTTTCCCAGCAGCCTTGGTGCTAAAATGTCAAACCAGGCAAATCTAGCATTTTCTTTTATATTCTTTAGAGGAGTTTTGCGTTCTTCCATGGATGGATTCCCTAAAGTTCCTCCCTCCCCATTCTTATTTCACAGTTCTCAAGAGAATATTTGAGTCAATAAACAGTCCCTTTTATGATCCCTACTTTCCCCAAGAATTGTAAAACCCATCTAAGATTTTTCCTCCTGTGAATTAAATGGAAAACTTAAATCATGTTTAAATATCAGTTTATTATTTTCTTTCTCTACTTAAAAAAAAAAATCCACCGTCAGCTCTAATAAATCCAACACAATTAACCTTATTATAGTGATTACCATTCTCACCACTGTAATTGGCTTGCCTCAGCATTTTCATTATGAATCCATATCTTCAAAGGTTTGTAACTCATAGATGATTTTACTCGAAGCTGAAACTTGGCATGGATGGCCAAATGGAAAATCTGGGCGCTGGAGTTGCACCCACAAAAGGGGGGAGGAAGCCCAAGCCGACCCGCTGTATGCTGGAACAGACTAGCGGGTTGCTGTATGTAACTAAGAGCATAGTGATGCCTGTTTCAGCAGGTCCTAGAGGTTATAGAGCAGGCAGTCACTTCTTGGGCTGGGTTTTAATCCAACTTCAGGGTTTTCTGTCCCATCCCTCCTCACAACCAACCATCAATTTATTAAGGAAATATTGAAATTCAATTCCATGCATCCAGGATTTACTGAAAGCCTACTATGTGTCTTTCAGAAGGCTCCAAAAGCTCTCAAAGGTCTTTTGTGTCATCACAGCTGACACTCTTGGCTCCCTTTTAATTTCTGCTTCAAGATGAGACTATGCTAAATAGAATCAGCCTGACAACTCCATAGAGTAATTTGAGAATCAAAAGTAACTATCCCCCTATCTCAGAGAAGAAAAGTAGCTTCTTTGTCTTTTTTCATTTACTAGACTGTAAACTCCATTAAGTCAAAACCTTTTCTCTTTCCCAGTTGCTGAATGGAGTACTCTGCATATTATAGATACTTCTATTTGTAATTATTTAAATTGTCTTATAATTTAGAGCTATAACCGACCTTAGAGATCATCTAGTCCAACCTCTCATTTAAAAGATGAGGCTACTATGGGCAGTTAGGTGACACAGTGAATAGAACACTGGCCTTGAAGTTATGAGGACCTGAGTTCAAAAATCCAGCCTCAGATATTTACTAGCTGCGTAACCCTGAGCAAGTCACTTACCTCTGACTACCTCAAAAAAAAAAAAGAAAAGAAAAAGGAAAAAGAAAGAGAGGAAGAAAGAAAAGGTGAGGATACTGAAGGTAACAGAAGTTAAGTGACTGATCATCTTACATCCCCATTTTACTATACCTTTACATTTTCACTGAAAAATACTTGCCAAGGAATCTTAACCTAAAGCCTAGAGTCTAAGGAAGTATGAATAATCTTACTCTCATCAATGTCCCATTTCACTCCATGGGAACTTACCCTCTCTCCTTGGTGGCCACAAAGAACTTTGTGGGAGGTATGTGGAAGAATACACAGGACTTTGGCAAAACAAAAAGCTGATAGCAAGTCATAGATTAAAGGACCATAGATCTAAAATTGGAAGGGGGATTAGAGGCTATCTAATCTAATTCCTTCTTCTTATTTTAGTTTAAAAAATAAAGTCAAATGAAACAATGACTGTATCTGCACCCGTAGTTCCTCACTTTTCTAAAAAGAGGGAGATATATTTCATCATCTATTCTTTGGGACCAAGATTGTCACTGCAACTACTCAGATTTAAGTTTATTTTTATTTTTATTTTGTTTATGTTATTGTGGTCATTGTGCATATTTTTCCAGGTTCTGCATATTTCATTCTGCATGGGTTCATTCAAGTCTTCCTGTGTTTCTCTGAATTGCTCATATTCATTATTTTTATTGGCACAGTAATACTCCATTGTGTTCATATACCACAATTTGTTTCCATCTGCTTTCCTACAACAAAAAGGTCCATTATGAATATCTGGGTATATGTAGGACATTTCTTTCTGCCTTGGACATCTTTGGGGTATGTACCCAATCTTAGGATCATTGGGTCAAAGAAGATTAAGTTTCATGACTTTTCTCGTATAGTACCAAACTGTTTTCTATAGTATCTGAACCAGTACATATAGCTCCACCAGTGTTGTTAGCATGCTTATTTTCCTGAGACTCTCTATCATGGATTATTTCCACCTTTTTCATTTTTGGCTCTCTGGTTCAGTCCCCTAATCTTGCAGAGAAACAATGATTCTAGGTTTTCCCGAACTCAATGCCTTCTTGTCCCATCTTCTTCTTGATCAGATATCATGGGTCCAAGGCTCTTTCCAGCAGCCCTTCTTTAGAAAGAAAGCTTAGCAAGTACAATTCACAACGGTAGTCTTAGGCTGACCTGAAACAGAGCCCCATCATTATAACAATCATCAACCAACAAGCATCTGGAGTTTATGTTCTAATGCTAAGTGCTGTAGCTAGAAAGAAATAGCAAAAAGAGTTCTTGCCCTCAAAGTGCTTATATTCTAAAGGTATAGACAGCATTTGTATAAATAGGTATCTACTTTACAATACTGAACCAACATAGACACCTATGAATGCACTTACTCCAATGATATCACAAGGGGAGAAAGATCTAGGAACAAACAATATAGCCCCACTTGCCTCCCATTTTTGGCTGGTCTCTTTGATACACCAATGTCACTCATCCTCACAACACTCCACTTAACATTGTGTGTGTGTGTGTGTGTGTGTGTGTGTGTGTGTGTGTATAAACTGTCCTTTTATCCTCTCAGTCTCCTCTAAATGTCACTAAAAAAATTGACAAACCAGTCACCCATCAGATTTAGTGGTTTCCTGCAGTCCCAACCTAGTAGGACCATGCCAAGGGAACCTCTCCTATGGGCTGTGCAAGGAACTATTCTTTCTCTCTTTATTCTCCACGTTGCAGAAGACTGAGTGTGGCCTTCATTCAAGGTGAGATCCAGACTACAACACCATGCCACTAGGCTGGCTTAAACCAATGCACCTGTGAAGACCTGATCTTACTGTGAATTTCCATACCTGTCCATGGCCTCAGTGGCTGGTGAGGCAAAGTGACTTCCTCAGGTTCACACAGCTGGTAAGTGACTGAGGCTAGTTTGAACTCAGGTTCTCCTGACTCCGGGACTGGTACTCTATCCACCGTACCACCCAGCTGCCCCACTAGAGAGCACTTTTGTCACAAATGTTTTAGGATAGAAGTTGGAGGAAATATTACAGAAAGAACTGTATAATAGTAGAAAAAGCACTGATTTCTGGGCCAGATTACCTGGGTTCTTGCTTCCTGTGTAAAGTTGGGCTTCCTTTCTCTGGGCCTCAGTTTCCTTCCCTATTAAAGGAAAGGGTTTAACTGGATGATTTCTGAGGTACTTTCCAACTCTAAATCCTATGATCTTAGGCAAAGTACTCCTGCTGGATTCAAACAATTGGAGTTTCTGGCTTCTAGCCATCAGTGACCATTTTTTACTGTTTAATTAAAAATTGAAGAACAGCTCCAGGTTGCATAGGTTTCTTGTTCAGAACAGAATGTAAGAATTGAAAGAGATCTAGGAAATCCAGTCCAACTCCTTTTCTTTAGAGGGAAAACTGAGCTACTTAAGATGGAGCTGGGTCACTAGAACCCAAGTTTTCTGATTCTTAGTTTAGGTTCCTTTCTAATAGACCACATTCTCTTTTCCCCACCTGACACCCTCCCGACCCCCATTTCCAATGCAGTCTAATGGCCAATAGGGGATGTAATGGCCTTGTCTTGAATTGGCACAGCTATCAGTATTACTACTGGTCACATGATTAGCCAAGTTCTGACTTCAGACAAGAGGAGTTTTCACATAGTTTCTTGGAACAGTTTGTCCTTGAACATACAAGATAAGAAATCACCTTTGGCTTGAGGATTTCACAGGGGAAAATAAAAGGGCAAAGGAAGTGGCTTCTGTAAGAAAAGCCAAGGCATCATACTGTTTGAAAAAAAAAAAACACATCAAATCACAGCAAGAAAGCAGTTGCCTTACTGCAGCATTAACCTCCAGATGAACTGCTTAGAAATCTTAAAAAATTGTGAGCTGGTGCACAGGCTGCCAGTCTTTTTCCCTTGCCCACATACCAGTGAGCTTCTATCTCATGGGTGAAAACAGTGGAAAGAGACTATCCTAGAACTGGAGTCAGAGGACCTGGACTCAAATTCTGGTTCTGCAATTTACTATTTATAGTCATAAAAGTAAGTCATTTTCCTCTGTGGGTCTCAGTTTCCTTGTCTGTAAAATGAGGTTAAACTAGGTAACATTAGAGGTCCCTTTCAGCTCTAAATCTATGATCCTCTCAGCTTTCTGAATCCCTTTCTCAATGTAAAAATCTAATTTTTTATCATCTAATTCACTTTAATTCCCTCTTTGATATTTATTGTCTCTCCAACTTTCATCCTCTCTCTCTTTCTCTGTGTCTCTCTCTTTTTGTATTCTCTCTGTTTCTCCATGTCTCTGACCCTCTCTCCCTTCTTCCACTTCTCACTTCTTGAACCTGATCCTTCATTCCTAAAGTGGTATACATCAAGATTCTCATTTCTGTAGGCTTTAATTTGACAAACCTCTTTTCTGGCTGATCTGAGCTTTCTGATTATATGGGGCATTTAGAGGGGCCAGGGAGAGGAATGGGGAATCTACCTGAAAAACTAAGAGGAAAAAAGAGGGAGTAGAAAAATATAACCAAATAAAAGCAGGAGAGGGGAACTAATAAACAAAACTCTAAAGGGAAAGGAATAGTAAATGAGAAGCAAGGATCAGGGATGAGAAGAAAAGATACAGTGGGAACAAGATTACCTTTAAAAAAAGATTAAAGTAAAATAATTGAAGAAATATAATACTGTGTCTATAGCAGAAGGGAAAAATCATAATTTGTAAAAAATCCTTAGTTATATATACAGATGGAGGAAAACATAAGCCTAAATCTTACAACTTCAAATGTTAATGGATTAAATAATCCAATAAAATGAAAAAGAGTGACAAATTGGCTAAGAAAACAAAATTCTACAACCTCATGCTTTTACAAAGACACATAAAAACAAAGACATACACAAAATAAACCTGAGAGGATAGAAAAAAACTTACTATGCATCAAGTGAATATAAAAAAGCAGGACTTGGCACCATGCAATCAGATAAAGCAAAAACAAGCATTCAAAAGATAAAAGAGATGAATAAGGAAACTATATTATGTTAAAAGGAACATAGATAACAAACCAATACCAGCAATAAATTTATATGTTCCAAATGTCTTAGCATCCAAATTCATAAAGGAAATGTTATCTGGACTTCAAGAAGACATGGATAGTAATACAATAGCAAGAAGAGATTTCAATATTCCTCTATCCATTTTGGATAATTCTAAGAGAAAGATAAACAAAAGGGAAAATATGGAACTGAACAAATTTCTGGAGAAACTAGAATTAAAAGACTTATGGCATCTTTTAAATGAAACAATAAAAAAAATCAATATTTCTCTGTACTACATAGAACATTTATAAAAAACAACCATGAACTAGAAAACAGAGATATTGCAAACAACTGTAAAATGTCAGAAGTAATCAATACATCCTTAACTGAACATAATGCAATAAGAATAGAAATTGGTACAGGGACCACAAACAAAAGACATACACTCAAATGGAGACTTAATAATGAAATCCTGAATAATGAACCAAAGAACAAATCATAGAAACCATTAATAACTACATGGAAGAAAATGATAATGATGAAACAACATGCCAAAATTTCTCAGATGCAGCTAAAACAGTCCTCAGGGAGAAAAATCATCCTTATATTAACAAAATACAAAAAGATTAATAAACTTAACATGCATTTTTAAAAATTAACAAGTCAAAAAATAAACAAAACAGAAAAGAGGACATATTAAAATTTATAGAGAAAGCAGATAAACTAGAAATGAAAAACCATAGAAATTATAAATAAAACTAAAATTTGGTTTTTTGAAAAGATTAATAAATTGATAAATCCTTGGCTAATCTGGCAAAAAATAAGAGTAGAAAATAAAATCAATAAAGTAGAGAATGAGCAAGGTAAAATCACAGTAAAATTAAAATAAATAAAAAGAATTATCAGAGCATATTATGCAAGTTATATGCTAACAAAACTGAACACAGAATAAATAGAAGTCTTAATCCAATCTTAGAAAACAAAATAGATCAAATTGTAAAGGAACTACAAAAGGAAAAAAAATCCTTGGACCTGGAGGATTCTATCAATCACAAAAGAATTCTATCAAATTTTAAAAGAATTATTAGCACCCATACTTCACAAATCATTTTCAAAAACTGAGAAAGTACACTACTTGAGTCCTTTTATGAGAAAAATATGGTCCTATTACCTAAACTAAGAAAAGAAAAAACACAGAAAGAAAACTATAAGCCCATGTCATTAATGAATATTAACTCAAAAAATGTAAACAAAATCCTACCAAACAGTCATTTATCTAAGAAAACAATCATTATGATCAATGAGATTTATACCAGTGATGCAAGTTTAGTTCATAATTAGGAAAACAATTGACATAATCACATTAAAAGCCAAAACATCCTAAACCATATGATTACCTCAATAGATGCAGGAAAAGCCTTTGACAAAATACATCACTCTTATGCTAAAAACCCTACAAAGCATACACATGCAGGGACTGTTAAAAATACAATAAAAAACACTTATCAAAGTCAAAAGGAAGCATTATATGAAAAGTGGATGACTTAGAACCTTTTCCAAAAATGCAGGAGTGAAGCAATGATTCCCACTCTCCCCACTATTATTTGATATAGTATTGGAAATGTCAACAATAGCAGTAAGACAAGATAAAGGACTTAAAGGAAAAAGAGGAGATAAAACCATCCCTGTTTACTGATATGACAGTTTACTTGAAAAACCCCAGAAAAGCAGCAAAGATACTAACTGATATAATTAATAAATGAGCAAAATTGAAAGCTACAAAATAAATCCTCAAGAGTCAATAGCATTTCTATGTAACAATAGCAAAACACAGGAAACAATGATAGAAAGGCAAATCCTAACCCAAATAATGACCATATGTACCAAATATCTGGGGATCAATCTCCCAAAGCACACAAAAGACTTCTTTGTTTTTGTTATTGCTTGTCCTTTATTCTCAAAGAGGACCATGATATCACAAGGGTAATGTCTTGACTTGCAAATGAACTGAATTTGAGAGGCAAAGCTGTGCAAACTTGTCAGCCTCACTTTCTCCTCCAGAGTCATTAAAGTCCAGTGGCAAGACAAAAATCGAGATGACTGATGATGGCCTGGGATGCAATGGATGATAGGAAAAGACTGAAAAGGGAGATGAGCACAGGCCCCATGAATTAGAGGAAAGGATAAACCCCATCACACACCAAGGACTCCTACAGGGCAGAGATACAGAGACAGATTGAAAACGAGTGTTGTTCCTATAATTCAATGGATCACAGGAATGCTACATCTGGCTTCATATCAACCTTATATCTTTTGGATAAGAAACTCGGAGACAACCCATAGCTTGAAAAACCTGAAAAACCATTCCAAAGCATTCCTTAAATGATTAAGGAATAACCTAAATAGCTGAATGAATATTTGGTGCTCAATGTAATAATAATAATAATGATGATACTATAAAAATTAATTTATATTTTTAATACTATATCCAATCAAATTATCAAGAGGATACTTTACAGAGGTTGATCAAATAATAACAAAATTCATTTGAAAAAATAAAACATCTAGAATATTAAGGGAAATGATAAAAAGAAGTAAGGATGAAGGGGGAATAGTGCTTCAAGACCTCAAACTATATTATGAAAGAGCAGTCATGAAAACTATTTAGTATTGGTTAAAAAAAAAAATGAGTTAGACCAATTGAATGCACTAGATAAAGGAGATTCTGAAACAATAGAACTCAATAACCCAGTGTTTGGAAAAGTAGAAAACATAATTTACCTGGGGAAAAATCTCTCTATTTGATAAAAACTGCTTGGAAAACTGGAAAGCAGTATAGCAGAAATTAGACTTAGACCAACACCTTATGCTACATTCCACAATATATTCTAAAAAGATATGTGACCTTAATATTAAAGATTCTACTACGAAATGATTAAAAGAGAAAGAGATCATGTACCTCTCACAGCTATGGATAAGAGATGTATTCTTAGCCAAACAAGAGAAAGAGGCAATTACAAAAGATAAAATAGATAATTTTAATTACTTGAAACTGAATAGCTTTTGCTCAGACAACATTAATGCATCTAGGATAAGAAGGGAGGTAGTCAAATGGGAAAAAAATCTTTGCATCAAAGTTCTCTGATAAGTGTTTGGTATCCAAGATATATAAACAAATACTAAATACATATGACTAATGTATGGTTTGTCCTTCATTCTTCAAGAGGACCATGACATCAGAGAGGTGATGACATGACTTGCAGTTGACTTTGATTTGAGTGAGGGAGGGCTGTGCAAGGTCACCAGACTCACTTTCTCCTCCAGAGCCATCTGGATCCAGTGGCCAGATATCGATCAGGATGACTGAAGATGGCCCAGGATACAGTGGGAGACTTTGGCCCTTTTAAGCTAGGTCTTTTCAAGCTCTCACTCTGAGTGAGGCAACACCCATTCAGTAGATTGGCCTGTTTAAGAAGTGAACCAAGGGATGGTCCCTTGAATAAAAAAAAGTCAAACTTCCCTGAGGGAAGACCCTCAGGATTGCTGGCCATCAGAGAAGCAGTTGCTCTTTACATTAACTGAGCCAGGAGGGCCCAAAAATAACCATTAAGTAGTGCTTGGGCAGGGACCTATTGCTCTCCAGTCCCTGAGATCCAGAGTGAAATGGGTTTAAGGCTTGGTCTTTGAGAAAGATATCTAGCCAGTAAACCCCAAGTTAACCAGGCAGCTTCAGGAAGAGGAAGAGAGATAGGGAGCAGATGAGGGAGAAGAAGAGGGAGCGTTGCCCAACTGGAGCTGTGCATCTGGGTTAGCTATTTTCCAATGGATAGATGGTCAAAGGATATAAACAAACAGTTCTCAAAGGAACTGCAAAGTATTCACAACTATATGGAAAAAATACTTCAAATAATTAATAATAATAATAGAAGTGCAAATCAAAACTACTCTGAGATTTTGTCTTACATCTTATAAATTGGTAAAAATCACAAAAAATAGCAACAACAATGGGAAAATAAGGACACTGATGCATTGTTTTTGGATCTGTGAAATGGTAAAACTACTTTGGAAAGCAATTTGGAATTATTCAAATAAAATGACTAAAATGTGCATACCCTTCGAACCACTGACTCTGTTACTGGGCTTATACCCCCAAGGAAGTCACTGATAAAAAAAAAATCCTCATATGTTTGAAAACATTTTTAGCAGCACTTTTTGTGATAGCTAAGAATTGGAAGTAAAGTAGATGCTCATTGATTGGGAAATGGGCAAAAAAAATTGTGGTACACAAATGTAATGGAATCCTGCTGTATCATAAGAAATGATGCGTATATTGAATATGGTTGGTTGGTTGGTTGCTGTCCTTGTCTTGGAAGAGGACCAAAATGAAATCACCATTGTAAAGTGAAATTTCAGTGTGTCCAACTGTGGCTGATCAAACCAATACAAGCTCAGAATGCTCTACCACAGGTTGGGCACTGATAGCCCGTGTGAATATTTGAGGTGAATATCCCAAATTTGCGCATCCTGTGTTTACTTTGTGCTGTCTCAATTCTGCTTTGCTCAAAGAGCACAGCACCTTTTCTTATGTGGGCATGCCATGCTGAGCAGTCCTGTGCCAGTGTCTCCCATGTTGCACAGTCAAATCAAAAGTTCTTGAGAGAGACCTTGGGAGTATCCTTGCATTGCTTCTTCTGACCACCATGTGACTGCCTGCCCCATCCTAGTTCTCCATAAAATAGTCTTTGGCAAACGTACATTTTGCATTCGAACAATGTGGCCAGTCCATTGGTGTTGTGCTCTCTGAAGCATAGTCTGAGCAGTTCAGCTCCAGCAAGGACTTCAGTGTCTGGTACCTTATCCTGACAGGTGATCTTCAGAATCTTCCTAAGACAGTTCAAGTGGAAACAATTCAGTTTCCTGGCATGGTGTTGGTAGACTGTCCATATTTCACAGGCATACAGCAATGAGGTCAGCACAGTGCCTCTATAGATCTTCAATTTGGTAGTCCCAGACTTTTCTTCAAAGCCTCTCAAACACTGAGCTAACTCTGGCATGCGTGCATCAATCTCATTGTCAATGTGTACATCCCTGGAAAGTATACTACCAAGGGAAGTGAACTTATCCACAGCAGTCAAAACTTCTCCATTTGTTGTAACCAATGGTTCCACATTTGGATGGTGTGGTGGTGGCTGATGGAGCACCTGTGTTTTCTTGATGTTAATTATTAGACCAAAATTTGCACAGGCAGCAGAGAATTGATCCATACTTTGTTGCATCTCAGCTTCAGAAGCTGCATTGAGTGAATAATCATCTGCAAACAGAAAATCATGCAGCATCACTCCCTCCACTTTGGTCTTGGCTTGGAGCCTTCTCAAATTGAATATAAAGAAGCTTGGAAAGAGTTCTATGAACTGATGCAGAGCAAAGAAAGCACATAAAAAGCACAGCAATGTAAATGGAGAAAACAGTGACACACTAAAAATTCAAAAATAAATGTAACAAAATTATAAAGATCAAGATGGACTAGAATGAAAAGATATGAAAAGAGACCTCCAACTTATCCCTTGGTAGAGATGGGAGATCCATAGGTATAACACATTGCATGTTTTCAGATCTTCTCCATTTATCAATCAGTTATGCGGATATTTTTTCATTTCAAAAAAAAGCAACTATTTGTCACATGAGATGGCGCTTGAGGAGGGAGGTGGCAGGGACACATGAGATGCTATAATGATCCAAGAAACAGAAAACATAAATTAATTTTTTTTTAAAAGTGACTGAGACCATGGAAGTCCTACCAAAAAGTTCACAGAGTTCAAAAGTTATAGATTACAATCATCTTTTGGCAATAACTAAGAGCTGTTGCTTTGCCAGCTACTGTTAAGATCAAAGTATGAAACAAAATCATGGAATTTAGAATTGGAAATGACTTTAAATTCATCAAGTCCAACACCCTCATTTTACAGAAGAGAAAACTGAAGCTCAGAGAACTCTTTCCTCTAGGTTGTAGTAGGTCAGAGGTACCAAATATTGAGATCTGACCCAGATGAAAATGCAATTGGGAAATATTTAACAAAATAAATAAAATACAATATAACGTAAATAATATTAGTATGTGGTTGTTTAAGTCAGTACATGACCGCAGGGATCCTTACGTGTGGTTAGTAGCCTCCATTTTCTACTTAAGTTGGACACTACTAGACTAGATGATCTCCGAGTTCTTTTTTGGCTCTATATTTTTGTTGCCACAGTAACTTATCTATGGTCACATAAGTATAGCTATTCCTTCTATATCATGACTTTCCTCATTAGTTTCAATACATCACAGGTTGGCATAAGAAATTAAATGGGAATTTTTCTGGGAGTTTTGTGGAAGCTGCTGAGGACACAGAGAAAATAGAAACTCAGAAATACATAAAAATATATGTATAGTATTATATAATATCAAAATACTTTATCTTTTTTCAGACTTCTTCTCTCATATAAAGGGAGGGCCAAAAAAATTGTATGTGGCTTTTTCAGATCGTAGGAGCATTGCGCATTAGGGGCACAAGCCCTGCAATGTGGAAGGGATAGCTATAGTAAGTTCCAGAGCTAGCATTTGATACCCCAGTCCCTCTGACTCTCAGTCTATAGAATTTTTCTCTGTACCATTTTGGCTTCCATTTGCTCAGAGCACTCATGACCATCCAGCCAGTTTCTGTATGCAGAGAAAAAATATTCCAGGTAAATGGGGAGAAGAAATGAATACATAAAAGTTGGGTAACATTGAGGATTGTAGACCACAAAAATTCTGGGGAACAAAATGGTCAATAGCAGCTTAATCTGTAGCGTTCAAGTTCCCCAAGTAGTTATAGACAAATGACAATCTCCCTGAATCTTTATTTCCTTATCTGTCAAATGGGTGATAACATTTTTATGACCTACTTTACAGACTGGTGGTGAAGAAAATGCTTTGCAAACCTTAAATGCTATAGAACTGTGAGTTACTTTTTACTATCGGTAAGTTATTGGGTTTTATCCTTAGGGTAGGATTATAGGATTTGGAATTTAAATGGACTTTAAAATAATCTAATCCAAGTCTTATTTTATAGATGAGAAAATTGAGACCAAAAGAGAACTTACACAAGACTGTTCAGTTACTAAATGGTAGAACCAGTATTCAAACCCATGTATACTGACTTTAAATCCTGTGCTTTTACCCAGTATATACTCTGTATATTCATTATTGTTTACAGGTTGTCTCCAACATTAGTTTGTGAGTTCCTTGAGTGCAGGAACTGTTCTTGCCTTTCTTTGCATGCCCAGGGCCTAGCACAGTTCCTGACACATAGTAGGTGCTTAATAAATGCTTGTCAATTGATTGATCTGTTCCAGTGCACCTTGCCAACCAAGCCAAGGAAGCAAACTGTGTCCCCTGACTCCAAAGCTAATCCACTAGGCAGTGTTGGATTTTGTCCCATGGCTCTATCTGCCACTCAGGTTTAGCAAGTTTGTTAGGGCAAACTTGCTGAAAGGATCACGATCAGGGGAAGCATTGCTGGCTGCAGCCTTTTCGAGACCACCAGCATCTTCACTGTCTGTGCCCGTTTTCTCCAGTGAGAACTAGAAGATTTCATCACCCTAGCCGTGGAGCCTGGGAACTAAGCATCTTACTTATCTTGACAACAGCTTCTAGGCATTCTGCCTTTATCTGAATTTGGGTGGTAACTTTCCTAGGGAAGTCTTACTTAACAGATACTTTTGAAAGACCTAAAGGCTTTGGAGGGTTAGCTCTTTGCTTAGGAAGAGCTGGGTTTGGATACTGCTTCAGGTACCTACTAGCTGTGTGACCCTGACTTAACCCCCTAAGCCTCAGTTTCCTCAGCTGTAAAATGGGAATAACAATAACATCTCTGCAACAGTGTTGTTGTGAAGGTGAAATGAGATAATGTACATCAGGTGCATTGCAATCCCTACATAATTATATAGTTGTCAGCTGTTGTCTTATACTCAGCAAGGTGTGAATGAGTAGGGTGGAGAAACTCCCCTCAGACCTTGGTGGTAGCAGCCCAAGAGTCTTATGAGTAGCAGCACTCCCTACATTCCCAGCCCTGCTTCTGCTTGGCCATCCCCTAACATAACATCATATATTCATAGCTTAAAAGGATCTGAGAGGGCATCTAATCCAACTCCATCATTTTTCAAAAGACCAAAGTCCAGAAATGACTTGCCCAAGATCACACAGCTTCTAAGTAGGAAAGCAGGGATTTGAATCCAGATCCTATGGCTCCAAATCTAGCACATTTTCCCCTATATTATGATGCCTCTCATTCAGAAGACTCTGGTGGAGAAGTCATCCCTTCCACTGCCAGTAACAAATATCACTGACAGGCAGGACAGGTAAAGCAAGGCATGATGGTAGGAGAAGGAAAGTCTGTTTCAGGCTACTTGGAGGGCTCCAAGTCATGTTAAACTGCTCTTTGTTCATTTGTTCAGATCACTGTGTAATCAGAGCAATAACTCTTTGTGGAGAGAAACCAGGGTTAGGATGAGAGTCATGCAAATATCAACCAGTCAGTCAATGAACATTTATGAAGCATCTGCTATGTCCTGAGCATTGTGCTAAGTGTTAGGGATATAAAGAAAGACAAACAATAAACATTACCTGTTCTCAAGAAGCTCAGTCTAATGGAAGGAGGAATGCAATACCCCTTGCACTCAAGCTGCTAATGTTCTATGGAGAGACAACCTGTACCTAGAAAACTGAATATGGAACATACACAAGGTATTTCCTGGGGAGAGAGCATTCAGCTGGGGGATCAGGATAAGCTTCCTATAGGAAGTGACATGAGCTAAACTTGGAAGGAAACTAGGGAGTCCATGACTGGAGGTGAGGAGGGGCTTCATTCCAGGCATGGGTGACATCATGCACAAAGGCATAAGAGATAGAAGATGGAACATAAAGTAGGGGGGCAAGAAGGCCAGTATGACTAGATCATAGAATGCATGAAGAAAAGCTCTATGGAATAAGCCTGGACAGGCAGGGGCTGCCATGTGCAAGAGTGAATGCTATTGTTCTGCCCCAGAGGGCAGACCTAGGAGGAGCAGGTGCAGGTTGTGGATAAGCAGCTTTAGGAATGATGTATGAAACAACTTCCTTATAACTGGAACTATTCAGAAGGAGAGGGAAGAGTGACTTACACATTCCTGGAGGTCTTTAAGCAGAAGCTAAAGGATGGTTTTTCAGGGATGCCATAACTGAGATTCTGTATGGTCATAGGTTGGATTAGATGACCTCTGGGATCTCCTCCAGCTCAGAGATTCTGTTTCTCAGTTTTCTCAAGCCAAGTAATCATTTTCTAAGTAAACAGGGAAAATGTGATCTGATGATTATAAGACTGGAAATCCAGACCCAGAAGACCATTATAAATCCTACTATTCATTCACTTGATGACCTTACTTACATACCAACTTGTCCATGTGTCAATTTCTGGTTACATGAAACAGGAATAATATTGATTGTTACAAATGGAAAGGTTGGTTATTTTAAAGCAGTTATCTCCAAAGGGCAGGTTGCCAAGGGCGAGGGGGGGATAGGAAGGTCATTTGCATGTCATTCTTGCTACAATAGTATACTGTGGGGCTTATCTCTTGCCAACCACCCTTATCCCCAACTTTCTGATATCAGTCCTCTAGCCCATGCCCTTTTCTCTTTGAGCTCTCAAATTCTATCCTTTGGATAAGGCATCAGCCCCAAGGGCATTTTGTAAGCTGATACTGGGTACCCATAGTATCACTTGCATATGTGCCATTGGGAAGATTCACCCCCATCCTTGCCCCCATTACCTCCTAAATCACCTCATAGTGGTGGCAGATGCCATTCAGAAAGTGAACTCTGAAGCAGTGACTGGTGAGTAAGACTTGCCTTCCTCTTTTCATTTTGAGTGAAATAGAATGAATAGCACAGGATAAAAGGCAAAGACAGATTATGATCCTCACTGCCAATCTCATTACATTATCTTTCCCTGTGAACCAATCTCTCTTTCAAACTTCCATATTACTGTTGAGGGTACCATCATCCTATTCTCCCAAGTTCATATCTTCAGTGTCCTTCAGCTCCTCACTCTTCCTCATTTCCCTGTCACTCCAAAACACCTTTTCTGTTCTTTGCCTATTCTTTTCTCCCTCCTGATCCCCCTCTACAAACTTAAACGAAACCCTTGAAACCACTGTAGGCTCTGAGAGGTGAGCTTTTTGCTCCCCTTGTCCCAGATCTAGCTTTCTACCTTACTTCTTGGCCAACTCCAATCATACTGTCATACCAGCTCCCCTTTATATGCTGTCTTCCTCTATTAGAACATAAGCCTCTTAAAGGCAGGGACTGTCTTGTTTGTTGAGTTCCTGACACACAGTAAATACTTAATAACTCTTAAGTCTCTCAATCTGTCTGTCTGTCTCTCTCACTCCCCTCCCCACCTCTCCATTTATCTGTCTAATAGGTCATTTCCCCATGTGTTCAATCAGTTGCCAAATCTTATTATTTCTACTTCTCCAACACCTTTTTCATCTGTTCCGTCCTCTCTGTTCATACACAGCAACCACTCTAGTTCAGACCTTCACTTCACTTCTCTCTTGTATTATTGCAATAACTTTCCTATTGGTCTCCCTCCTTCAAGTTCTTACTTCAATCTATCCATTACGTAGCAGTCAAAGTGATAAATCTAAAGTGTCCATCTGACCGTGAGGCTGGATTTGAACTCAGGTCTTCCTAACTCTAGAACCAGTTTTCTATCTACTAAGCCACCTAGCTTGCCTGACCATGCTATTCTCCTACTCAACAAAATTTGGGGGCTTCTTGTAGATGCTAGAATTAAATATTTCATTTCAATTTCATATTTCAAAATGTCTATCTTTGTATTTTATATTGTGCATAATTATTAATATAGTAATACAATTCACTATGGCTCAATGTTCTTGATAGTAATACAAATCTAGTTTCAGACACTAGCTATGTGACCCTGGACAAGTTACTTAACGTCTGTTTGCCTTAATCCACTGGAAAAAGATATGGTAAACCACTCTAGTATCTCTGCCAAGAAAATCCCATGCACAGTAATACAAGTACACAGAGTATCATAAAAGTACCATTTTGAGCTATTAAGATTTAAAGCAGAACTAAGACTTTTGGGACCCAATGTATAGTTTATTAAGTGAACACACACATAGGAGGTACATGCTCAAAATTTTTTACTGATGTGGGTGAACAATTTTTAAAAGTTTGGAGACCACTTATTTAAAGAAGTAACATTGCTATAAGAGTTAGAGAGTCTAAGGTCAAAGACAAGGACATTGGCCCATATTGAATAAAATGAAATTTAATAAAAATATATGTAAGCACACAAAGGGAGAGATATGGCTAATTAAGCAGTTCATCTAAAAATATCTTGGGTTTTCAATGGATCGCAAATTCAGTATGAGCCAACAGAATGATATGGCATTTAGGAAAACTACTTTAGTCTGAGGCTGTGTTGAAAGGAAAACAACTTCCAGAAATGAGGCTGCCCTAGTCACACTGTATTCTATGCTGTTTAAAATATATTTCAAGCATTATGTTCAAGTCTAGGTACCATATTTTAGGAAGAACACTGGTAAACCAATTGCCAGAGGAAAGAAACCAGAATGGCCAAAAACATTAAACTCTTTGCTTTGTTTTCCTCTTTTATAAAATAGGTATTATAAAATATTTATCCATCAGACTGTGAGTTCCCTGAGAGCAAAGGCAGTCTTTTGCCCTTCTTTGTATCCATAGTGCTTAGCACAGTGCCTGGCATATAGCAGGAACTTAATAAAAGTTTGTTGACCGAAGGACCACAGTAGGATCAAATGAGAAGAAAAATACAAAATACTTCGCAAACCTTAAAAATATTTTAAGTGCTAGCTAATGAGGACTGGTTGAAGAAGATGAAGATGTTTAAACTGGAGAAGATTTAGTGAGAACACTATAGCTGTCAGAAAGGATTTTGAGACTGGTCTTATGGAAGAAGGACAGACTTGTTCTGCTTGGTCTCAAGGGGTAGGACCAGGAGCCTTGGATAGAAATTGCAAGGAGGAAAAAAGGTTTTAGTCATGAACCTTTCTGTTGCTGGAGGCCTTCAGGCAAAACATGAATAAAAACTTACCATATTTGTTGTAGAGGGTGTTTTTAGGTATGGATCGAACTATATTGTAGTGTGAGGCCCTCTGTATCTTTTATCCCCTCTGGAGCTATCTCCACCTTGTCTTAAATTCAAATTCAAGTTCATTGAGGAACTAATACTCTAGGTTTAAAATACTTTGTGGGTCTATACTGCTAAAACTATAGCTCATGAGCACTCACAGATGTGGTTACCTTTCCTCTAGTCAGCCAGAAGACACAATCACCTCAAAGCAAAGACATTTACTGAAATAGCATAGTAGAAACAGGAACAACAAAGCATTCCCTCTTAAACTTAGTGTGTACTCTCTCACAAATACACATAGAACCAGTGCCCACATACAGTACTTGAGAGGCATACGTGTTGGGCAAACACATGACCCAGGCAGCTCACACTTCCAGAAATGCATCCAGTTTGTTTTCTCTTCTCACGGCATCCTTACATTATCTTTCCTTGGGCTCAGTGTTTCTGCTGGGTGATGTCATTCTGATGGGCCCTGTGGATCTGTTTCTCTCCAATCTCAACTTAATTCCACAGCTGGACTCTCAACTGATTTCCTACTGGATCTGGCAGCTCCTAATAAGCAAGTTTCATCACTGCAAGATGACACTAAAAATAGGTGTGTAGGGGGAGATGACTGGCGCCAGGTGAGTTTCCAATCTTCTTTCCCTTTGGCAGAATCTTTTCCTGTCTGTTCTGTGACTTTGTGGTACACTCTGTTCTCTGCCACCTAGGCAAATTACATCATAACCCTCACCATTTCAGTTTCCTCATCTCTAAAATGAAGCAGTCCTACTAGATGAACTCTAAGATTAAAACTAGAAAGGCTTTTAGTGTAAGTTTAAATCTTAGGTCTGACACTACCTGTATGACCATGAACAAGTTACTTAACATCTCAGAGCCCCAATTTTTCATTAGTAAAATCGAGATTATAGTACCTGTAGACACCAGGTTGTTGTGAGAATTGCATAAGGTGGTATATATAAAGTGTTCTGGTCACTTTAAGGTGCTACATAAATGTCACCTACTGTCCATCTCAGAACAAATTTATGAGGTAAGTAAAACAACTATTCTTGACCCTGGATAATTATAACCACCAAAAGAAGATGAGGCATTCATGTAGTAAAGATGAAAACCAACAGATGTTGAGTAGTACATTGGTATCTTCTAAGTGCAGGAAATATCAGTGGAAGACTTCTACCTCACTGGGTGTATATTCTATGGAAATTGGGGGGGGCGGGGAATAGGCACAAAATTGCACAGAATTATAATTATGGAGAGATTGTCATCTACACTGGTATAAGTGTATCCATACTTGATGAAATGATGACTCCATCAAAGAATAGAGTCGATATTAGTGTCTATGTGAGAAGGAATAATTTTCATTCTACAAACATCTATTTTTATTTGGCAACCTTGAATATGGGTGTGGTCCCACGTTCTTGAAGTTTACACCAATGGAGAACAAGCTCTGGTAGCTTCTAGCATACTGACAAAGCTTTGAGCATGAGCTGACAACTTCTGTCATAAGAGGACCAGCCTAGCTGAGTTAATGGAAGCTCATCACTAGCAATTTGGGTGATCACCACTGGGTGATGATTCTTTCTTTTTTCTTTTCTTTCTTTCTTTTTCTTTTTCTTTTTTTTTTTTTACTATAAAGCAACTCACAAAAATAATGTATTAAGGTGTAGATGAGTTATAGCCCTAAGTAGAGGGAATATCCAAAATGATGAAATCTGAGGTCTTTTAAAGTTCTAATTATTGAAGTTACTAATGTGTTTTGACCTTTCCTAGATCTCTAAGGTCTCTGCTAGATAACTTCTAAGTCTGTGATCCGATTGTAAAGGAAATATACAAATATATTCCTATTTCTTTAACTCTGAAGAAGTTCCTCAATCAAATTCATGGAATTATGGCTAGCTGTTGAACCTGCCCTGGAGACCTTTATAAAAGTAAGGTACAATTCTGAGGAGAGTAAGTGGAGAGAATTATCCCTGCCAGCCTAGAAGAGAGCCAACTATTGAGGAGAACTCCAGCTCTTTCCCTTTTCCCTTGAGCTTCTTCTAGAGTACATAAGGCATGAAAAATCTGGAAAGGGGAAAGGTTCAAACGCCAAAATACCAAAGGAGAAAACTTCAGTGAAAATCAAGTTTGCAAGTATAAAACATACAGAAGGAAAAATGAATAAGAACTAAAATGAGGCCAAAATTCTAAAAACAAACATTACACTTCGAAGATGAATGAACCAAAAATTCCTGATCAAAAAAAATTCTTCTACCTTCCCTGATAATATGGAAAAGAGAGGAAGAAATTCCAGAGTTATTCAAAAGAGAATTGTTTTGGTTAGAGGAAAATATTAGGAATCGAATTGTTAGGAATCAGAATTTTTACAAATTAACATTAGAATAAAGAATTTATAAGACACAATAAACTCCCTGCCCAATAATGTAGAGGCTCTAAAAGGGAAAGCAACAACATAATAATGTAGAAGTAAAAGAAAAGTTGGTAATAGAGAACTGAAAGGAAATATTAAAAGAACACGACTGGCAATTGATCTTGAAGAACAGATGCATAAAGATAACTTAAGGATAAAAAGTATCCTAGAAGAACCTGATAATTTTTTTTAAAGTGAATTCCATACCGTAGGAAACATTATCATAACACTATCTAAAACTTTTGAAAAAGACAATAAAGCACTGGTCTATTAAGTCCATAAACCACTGCTCCCCCCCACCCCAAAACACCCACACTGAAACATTCAGGCAAATTATAGTTAAATTTCACAATTTTAATAACAAACAACAAATCTTACATGTTATAAAGCCCTTTGGATATGAATTAAAGCTACTTTTGATAACTCAGAATTATTTCATAGTCATGAGAAACTGAAAGAGAGAATGGGATAGTCTATTATAAAGAGATAAAAGACTCAAGTTGTAACTCAAAATATGATTTTAAATATTAATAATATAAGATGAACCTTCAGTAAGTTGAGATATTTTTGCAAAAAGAAGAGCAACAACAGTTGAGAAGATTTGACTTATAAACACTCCAAAACAACAAAAGCACAAAAGTAAATAAATACAATTATTGCAAAGAGACCAAGTTATGAAATTTTAATATGACATCATATATTTTGATCACCTTTTTGAAAAAAGAAGGTTGAACTGAGGACTAAAAGAGAAAACAAAGTGAGATTATCAAGAGACAAAAATTACTCAGGAGGCTGAAAAGATTTAAGTAGAACTTAAAGAATATAGAGAAGGGAAAGAAGAAAATCCAAAATACTCCATCAATCAAATTTCAAAGCCTTCTACAAATGAATCAATATCATTTGTGAGAGGAATGATAAAATTAAAAGATGCATGGATGGGGAGAGGCAAGGTTAGAAACAAAGGGGACCTGGAGAGCAAGGTTAGAAACAAAGGGGAGCTGGAGATGCACCTCCACTAAGTCCATAGGTGAACAGTGCAGAGATAATGACTTCTTTAACCAAGGGCAGAGATTGTGGAAGAATAGTATAAAAACAATAGGGGGAGAGACAGGGATGGAAGTAATGGAAGAAGGCTCTCACCCTGGAAAGAGAAAGGAAAAGTAGACCCTAAAGAACATTTTCATGGAGGGTAGGGAGAGGTATGTTTGGGAAAAGAAACAAGAACTTTATATTAGTGAAATCTTGGAGAAATTTGCACATTAGAAGACAATAATCTGTAAGAGGGGATTATCCCTCCCAAAACTGTCCCCAGAAGAGGAAATATGAGTGCCCAGGGGTAGCCAACAACTAGAGTGGTATAGATCCAGAAATAGAATCCCTGGCCTTGGGAGTACTGAATGAGTAAAAATGGAATGGACTGCTTTAGGCAGTAGTGGTATTTTTCACACTAGAGGTCTTGAAGCACAAGGGCTTGTTCTTGTTCAAGTTAGGGTCAGATTGGGTGGTGGTCTTTGAGCTCCTTTCCAATTCTGTGATTCTTTGAGGCTTCTCAATGGTCTATAAACATTTGAAAATTTTAATTTCTTGATCCCAAAACATATTTTCCAAGAGTTTTGATAGTGTTCCTCTGTGTTTTCTTTGGCAGTGAAATCAGCAAGTATCAAAGCATATGTTGATTTAATTTGAAGTTATCTTTTCAAATTCTTTATTATTGTTATTATTTTACTTCATCTTCTGTAACAGATGTTGCCATGTGAACTGCAGTTATCTTCCTGGTGGTCTGTTTGCTTCTGCTTATCTTGGACATACTAAATGAAATCAGCATGTGTCCTAGGCAAGCATGTTTCTGGTTGTCTTTGGGTGCTTGAAACCAATTTCATTAACTGTTTTTATTACAAGGAGGACTTCTGAATCACTCTTCCATTTTGCTGTGACTTCTTCATGTCTTCTAGTTTCATTTGTAGTGATGGTATCAAAACGGAGTTGGTTCTCTAGTAAAACATCTGCTCATTGACCAATGGACAAAAGATTGTATATTTAGCCCACTATCAGTTAAATTAATATTTGTAGATGGTCTAAGAACTGTGGCATACTTAGCTATCCTCTGCTTAAACAGAAGGACCATTTTGTGTTTTGGACTTGGCATGAGTGTCAATGGCCGCCAAAAATTCAGCACTCAAGAGCCATAATGGTAGCTTTCTACATTTAATTAGGTTGATCCTTATTAATGAAAGTTCATATTTCTGTAGGACTCAAGCTCACAAAGTACTTTCATTACAACGGTCTTCTGTGGTGGGTGATATACAGATTAGTATTCCCATTTTACAGATGAGGAAACTGAGGGTCAGGGAGCTTAAGTAGCTTGTCCATAGTCATAGGCTCAAAGTATAAAACTAGAGATGGAAGGGATTTTCAGGGTCAAGTAGTCCAACAGTTCTTAAAGTGTGGGCTAGAGACACACATCTCCAAAACTCTTACAGAGGTTTATGAAATCAAATTATATAATTATTTTCATAATAATGATAAGATGTTTTAATTTCTAATATGGTAAACACCAGTACATATAATCCATATAACAAAACACTTTGGGGTCCTCAATTTTTAAGAATGTAAAAGACAAAAAAAATTTTTAGAACCACTGGTTTAATTCAACTTCCTCATAAGGCAGTTGAGGAAACTGAGGCCCAAAGATATTAAGTGAATTGCCCAGGGTAACAGAAGCAAAAGTAGGAGAATCAGAATTTAAACCCATATCTCCCCTTTTTTTTACTGAAGCAAAAATGCAGTGAACTACATTGTCAATTGTTCAGCTACTAAGTTTTAGAAGCTGAATTAAACTTCTTTCCTCAAGACCTCTTAACTATCATCAGTCGTTAGGTCCTCACACAAGCTTTTCCAGCTTGGAAGCATCTTGCCAAAGATCGTACTCTTCCTTGAGAATCCAGGGTCCCAAAGCTCAAGTTTTTGTTTAACAAAGAGAGTCATCAAAACCTTCCTATGGAAAACACTATCATGGTGTTAGGGCTAGTGTTGGAGTCGGAAGACTTGGAGGATTCCTATCATTTACCACCTCTGTACCCTTGAATATGTCAATCAACCTTTTGAGTATCAGTTTCGCCATTTGTAAAACTTGGGCAATGAATATGTATATTGCTTATTTCATGAAGCTGTTGTTTAGATTAAGTGATATAATGTAGGTAGAATGCTTCATAACTATAAACTAATACATACATGCATAGATGTGGCTTATTCTCTATTATTAGAGAATGGAGAACCATAGTTTCTTGGTCTTAGGGATTGACCCTATGTTTCTTCTAGGCAGTGTCAAAGCATCTAAAAGGAGATCTTATAACGCTGCAAGGAGGTGATACATAAACATAGGTTTGGACACCCAAACAGATCAAAACATCGGTTGCATAAGACCTGACAGCAAATGGTGAATCATTGCCGTGTAATGGAAAAATTAAGATTGGTCACTAGTAATACATAAATGGGTCATCACAGTGAGTCAGAGGGTCCCACCCTCTTTCAGAGCCTCCTAAATGTATCTGCTTGCGGTTGATTCATCGTTTACCTTTGAGCTTTGTCTTCCTTTCTTCTATATCGATACTTTACAATGCCGTTCTATGGGCGACACTGATTTCCCAGAGCAGCCAGACCTAATGCAGAGGTGGGCTATTTGGAAACTGAGTATATATATATACATACATACATACATATATATATATATATATATACATACATACATACATATATATATATATATATATACATATATGTGTGTGTTTATATGTGTGTGTGTATCTACCTGCACTTAGGATGAATAATTGTTTTATTCTACTGTCTGTTGCCCTGAAGATAAGAGATATCCATAAAGGACTGGAAGACAGCTGCCTTCTGGAAGTTACTAGGGAACCAATATAGAATTAATAGTCAATCAGGAATTGTTCCATCTGTGTGACATAGTCTAGTGAGGCCATTCAAATCTAGGCCCCTATAGCATGCCACTTTTTATTCAAAAAAAATCTAAAACTAACAGAATTTTGGCCCTTACTCTATACTCTACATATATCTCATTTCTGTGAGATGTTCAAAAAAATGTGGAAAAACAAATGAGAAATTTGCCCTATATAATAACAATCTCGCATGTTTTTATAGTATCTTAGCTTTTTACAAAATAAATTCATATTGATATCTTTTTTAATGTCACATTTCCTAACGATTCTTCCTCCCCCTCCCAAAGATTTTTCCCTTATAATAAGCAATAAAAAAACAAGGGGGAAGTGTTCAGCAAAACTAACCAATATAATGAAAAATGTCTGAAATATGAAATATTTCACATCCTTAGTCCCCTACTTCGACAAAGAAGTTAGGGAGAAGGGGCTAAGTTCATTTTCATGTCTCTTCTTTGGAGCTAAGTACGGTCATTTAAGTCTCACAGCATTCAGTTCAGCCTAGAGTTTTCAAAGTACTTTCCCATACATTTCCCCCATTGATCAAAATACCTCATGAGGCAGGCTGGGCAAGGACCATGATTCTCATGTGATTCATGGCCTTTCTCTCCGTCTCATCTACTGTCATCATCCTTAAAGACTTCAGTATTCATAATGATGGCCCCTTGGATACACTGGCTATCCAATTCCTCAAACTCCTCAACTCCAACACCAAACTTGTCTCCCCCACACTAGCCACACACCAGTGACTGGATACAGTTCATAACGAATGAAATTCTTGCTCTAGTACCAGTTAGACTAGATGGTCTCTGAAGTTCCTTTCAACTCTGGAATTCTGAGAGTCAGTTTAGGTTTTCCCATCATAGGCTAACTATACCACTTCCAAAGTCCTGACTTTTGAAATTCTGTTCTTCTACAAAAATTTTTCTGCTTCCACTTCTCCAACTCCATCATTCACACTAAAACTCCTCTTTGCCCTCGTCTGACCTCTGTTTCTTTGACTCTTATGTACTCTTCCAGTCCTTCTTCCCAACTCTGAGCTTTCTTTGTTTAACCACAGTTCTTGATGTAGAAAGGGCTTCATAAATACTTGACTTGATTCCATGCCCAGCTTTGAGAGGCACCATCTTGTAATTAAAAGACTACAGGATTTAGAGGTAGAGGGTGTGGGTTCAAACTCTGACTCTGCGAAGCCTGTATGGCCTTGGGCAAGTCCCTTCAATTTTATATGACTCAGTTTCCTCATTTGTAAAAAACAAGAAAAGAGGGGAGGGGTTGGATCAGATAACCACTAAGACTCCTTCCAACTCTAAAACCTGTGATCTTATGACCCTATGATGAATCCTTCATGATTAATTAATTAGCCACCATCCTCGAAACTCTTGCTTCCCTGATTTGCTCTATTCTTGGCATTCTCAAGCCCTTGTAATTCTTACCAGCTGATTCCTCTGTTCCTACCTCTATGCTGCTTTAGGTGAGTGGAGAAAGTCATGGAATTGATTACGTTCACCCTATACAAATTATGTGAAGAGATGCATAGCACTCCCAAATCTTCCTTCTACTCAACTCTCATTGTTTCCCTTTCTCATTCCTAACATTGACCATCCCAAAGCTTTCCCCACATCAACCTCCCCCCCATAGTATATGAATGAGACTACTACTACATTGAGAAGACTGAGGCCCTGCCAAGAAGAATCACCTCCCGCTTCACTCAGCCCTCCTCCACTTCTCCAAAATTCTTAGGGCTATCTTTCATTCTTTCATGCTTCCAAACTGATTCAGTGATTAGTCAGTACTCTTGGGCTCTTCTTTCCTTAAATTCTTATGTTTTTCTTTTAAAATTTTCTCACACATAATCATCCTGAAATACAGGCATTTCAATACTCAAAGAACTCTCAAGAAAGGATTATATAGGAACTGAACTTACATATAGTTCATTCTTTAAAGTGTGTACTAAATTTAACAAGATGGTGACAACATCCCTATTTGGCTTCCCACCTAAACTTTTTTTCCTGTGTATTAAAAAATGTTTTTATTGGCACTCCTTTCTTTCTTTTTTCTTTTCTGTCATTGCTTCTTAACTCACCTCCACCCTGCAACAGAAGTCCTCTTTTGTAATGAATAAGTAAAGCCAAACAAATCAACTCGTTGGCCATGTCTAAAAAGTGAATCTCATTCTGCACTTCTGGGTCATCATCTCCCTGCCAAACTTTGTCACCAGTCTTTTGAATCTTGGGTTCTTCCTGGGTACTGGGCAATAGAGGGCTGATGGACTGGATCCTACTAATTAAACACATACAATTTTATATGGAGAGAATGAAAGAGAGAGATACACAAAGATAGAGACAGAAACAAAGACAGAGGAGACGAGAGAGAGAGAGAATATAAATACCAAAGGAAATTCCTTGCTTAATAATACTACTATATTAAAAATAACTAGTATGGTGAAAACCAGGCTTCTTAGCAATAATCACAAAACATGAGATATAAAAATATTACTGAAAGGAGAATGGCACTAGGTATTTTAATTGGGCTCATTTGGGTCCCTCTTGACAAAGAGAAAAAAGGTTAGAAATGAAAAGAAAAAGACTTCTGGTCACTCTTCTGTAAGAAGAGTAGCCTTCTATCTACCATTACCCAAAGAGAAAATGATGCTCCCTCCCAAACTCTCCTCTGGAAGAAAAGACAGGCCAGGCAAAGCAAAGGCAAAACTGCTTTGCTCTCCTGCCTAGGTAAAAGTACAGATAAATAGATAAGCAAGCAGAAGAGAATTTATTAAGCACTTACTATGTGTCAGGAGCTGTTCTAAGGGCTGAAGACACAACTATAAGCAAACAAGATAGCCTCTGCCCTCAAGAAACTGACATTATAATGGAGGAAGAGAATACATACAAAAAGGAGAAGTGGAAAGGGCTAGGGATGAGAAGGGTACAAACATAGGTGAAAAGAGGAGAAAGCATGAGGTGTAGCATCCATGCTGAAGTTTCTCAGTTTGGCAACAAAGAAATAGAGAAAGGTCAAGCAGAAGATGACCTCCAAAGGACTGTGCCTGAAAGCCTCTCCTGCTGCTTCCATTATGGTCAGGCTACATATTCCTAGACATGTTTCTTCTTGCTGGGATCTTGGCTTGCTCAGGCCTGCCCTCTTGACAAACTAGAGGCAATGCTGTGTATCTTCTACGTTTCTAGCTCTGCCAAAGTTGGAAGTTTCCCCTGTGTTTTCCATGAGATAAGTCAGTTTTGATTCAATGTGAGTGCTACCCTGTTCATGGCTGAAAGCTGCCTCCTCAACATTGTTGAGTTTGAGGTTCCACTTGTTTTATAATGATGATAATGATAATAATAATAACTGGCATTTAAATAGCATTTTAAAGTTTGCAAAATACTGCCTCACAGGTAAGTGCCATAGTTTTTGTTATCTCCCTTTTACAGGTGAGCAAATCAAGGTTTATGGCAGTTAAGGTCATGACCACATCAGTAAGATCTGAACCAAGGTCTTTTCTCCCCCAGGTCTTGTACTCTACTATGGCATATTGCCTCTCAGATAGCCAAGCATGGGAAGGAGGAGGCCTTATAACCCACCCCACCATTCCAAACAGCAAGAAGGTAATTGGGTATCAGCAGCTAATTAAAATATTGCCACTCCTCTTATTCAAGGGTTGATGATACCAGTGACCATGTTCTCCATACCATGGCTAAGCAATTGGGATCCTAATGAAGAGATAACCCTCCTTCTCCTCACTAAAGCTAATCTTTTACTTGTACCTTAGAGCTCATTTTCTTGGGGAGCCTTCATCTCCTCAGGACCTTGTTCCAGTCATCATTCCCAACCCCATCTCCACTTCATATGTCTTCAATCTCTCCCTCTACATTGAGTCATTTTCATCTCCCTAGAAAACATACTTAGATCTTCCCAGTCCTATAAAAGAAAAAAAAAAGCCTTGACCTTTCCACCTCATCCAGGTCTCAATCCATTTTTCTCCGTCCCTTCTGACTAAACTTCTTGAGAAAGTTGTATAAATACAATGCTTCTATTTTCTCTCCATTCTTTATCTCCTCAACCCCTTTCAGTCTGTCTGCTCTTCTCACTATTCTACTGAAACTAGTCTCTAATGTCATCAATGAGACCTTATTACCAATTTTAGTGACATTTTCTGTCTTCCTCCTCCTACCTTTTTTGTGGATATTTACACTTTTTCCTTCTCCTTACGCTTTCCTCCCTTGACTGCTAAGACTAGCCTTATTGACTCACCTATCTTCTTATTTCATTCCATTCCCATCTCCTTTGCTGTTTCATTATTTCCTTCGCATTCTGCCCTTTGCTTCTGTTTCTTGTTCTCTCTAGAATCTATCCCTTGATAATCTCATTCATTTCCACAGCTTTGACTCTCATCTCATTATAGATGGCCACAAAACTTTTCTTTTCAACACCTGAATCCCAGTCCAGACCCATATCTCCAACTGCTTACAAGATATCTCTACTAAGACATCCTACTGACACTTCAAAGTCAGCACATCCAATATCAAGGTTACTATCTTTCCTCCAGTCAAAGGAACATATAAATCAGAGCAGGATCATCGGATCAAACTTCAAACTGGAAGGGACTTTAGAGGTCAACATGTGCTACTCCCTCATTTTATAGCTGAGGAAACTGAGGCCCAGAGAGATGATGTAAATTTCCCAGGGTGACAAGACAGTAAGTGATGGATCTAAGAAGCTTGTAAACCCCCTCTTACTTCTGACTTCCATATAGTATTCCTGCCAGTGGCATTGCCATTTACTCCATTTCCAATGTTTGAAAGCTTAGTATTATCTTTGACTCTTCTCTCTCCCTCTCCTCTCACCTCTCTTCAGGTTCTGAATCCTTTGGATTCTTAGCTCTTTATTCCCAAAGGTAGTGTGGCATAGAGGATAGAGTTCTGGATTACAAATTAGGAAGATCTGAATTTAAATCCCGCTTCAACATGAGCTGTGGGACCCTGGGCAAGTCCTTTAATCTCTCTGGTCTCTGACAGTGTTGTCTAGGAGTTATTTGCCAAATAAAAGATGAATGCCTGTCTCATTTGATAGAAAGAATTCCTGTGGTGGGAGTTCTCTACTACTGATAAAATCACAAACCACCTGTTTAATCAGGTGTCACTTGCAGGCACTAAAATGGAGAACGATCCTTGGGAGAAACAACACAGTCTAGGGGAAAGAATATGAGAGCTGGAGCTGAGACCTTGGCAAAGTCAAACAACTTCTTTAGGACTTTGCTTCCTCATCTCTAAAACTGAAAATTTTCAGCAAACATTTGAATTTGGTGTGTGAAGAGCCCTTTGCTAGGTGCTGGGGGAGATACAAAGTTGAATTTTATAAGACACTTTCCCTCCCTCAAGGATTGTATAGACTAGGTCTCTAGGGGGCTGGGAGAAGGGGAAAACAGCACAAGACACAAACACAGATAACTAGAACATGGACATTACAAGACTGATAAATTAGATAATTGCGATATGAAGTAGAGAGAAAGGTCATTCGTGCTGTGTGTAGTGTGGGAGGAAGGCTAACAACAACTTAGATTTATACAGTACATTATGGTTTGCGAAGCCTTTACATATGTTATCTCATTTGTTTCTCATAATAGTAATGTGAAAGAGGGTCTACAGTCACTATTATCATTATACTCATTTTACAGTTGGGGACACTGGGGCTCAGAGACATTAAGTGATTCAACTGGGGGTAACACGCCTAACAAGTGTAGAATGTGTTATTCAAACCCAGGGCTTTGCTGACTCAAGGTACAGCTCTTTCTTTTATACTAGATAGCCTCTCACAGTAGGGATAGTAGGAAAAGTTTCAAGGATGAGGTGGCATTTAAGCTGAGCTTTAAAGGCTGGAATTCAATGGCTGAGGGAAAGAAAGGAGAACATTTGAGGCACAAGGAAGGTTGAGCAAAGATACAGAGGAGAGAGAGCTCAGGGTGTTGGAGTTTGTCTTGTTTTGTTTTAGGAAGGAGGATGGTTAGAGAGGGATTCAATTTGGCTAAAAGGAAGAGTACATGGAGAGGAGTAAAATGAGATACAGCTTTAAAAAAGGACGAGACTGCGAAGAGACTTGAATGTCTGAACTTTAGAGGCTGAACTTTACTCTGTGGGCAACAGAGAGTCATTGAAGATTTTTGACTAGAGGAGTGATGTGACCAAATCCATGAATAAAAAAGATTATTCTGTCTGTGGTTATAAAGGGCTTTTTGCTAAGTGAAGGTCCATTCTTTCCATAATCTATGATTCACACTTAGAATAAGTAATTCTATCACATCTGGATATTTAGAAGAGTCTTGCTATTTTTTCCTCATCTGTTAAGACTAGGAGAAAGACAATTTAACCTCATGGCTATGCATGTATGTTGATTGCCAGTACTTGTTGCTAAGGTAGGGGTGGTGGTTGATGCTCTGTGTGGCAGATAAGAAATACATGAGAAACACCCAGCAAGCCTCTCCTGTTTAGAAGAGCTGTCATGCTTCAGTGAATCTACATCCTGTACCCACATGGACTAGTGGTTTCTATTTACACATTATGGAAAGTCACTACTCATTATTGCAAGACCAGTCTACGAGGAAGAAGGTGTGGTACACTGGAAAGAACCTTGGACTTGGCAGTCAGGTAGACATGGATTCAAGTCCAGACTCAAATGATTTCCTAGCTTGTGAATTTCACTAGTACCTCATTCTTTTCCTCTGTAAAATGGGTCTCATCTCATGGAGTTGTTGTGAAGGTCAAATGAGATAATGAATAGAAAATGCTTTGTATATTGTAAAGCACTAGAAAAATGTTAATACGAATTGAGAGACACATTCAAAGTACATGACCCATAATGGTGGGGGGTGGCAGAACTTTGCAGTAGAATAGTGTGTGACTGCCTTCCTCCAGATGCTCTGCTGTCATCTCTTCACGTCTGCACCAGCTGCATCATGCTATTGAGTAGATTCCTCAAGATGGGAGGAGATGTCTCCACTTGCTAGTGTTGAAGTAACAAAAAGACCCACCAGAGAGGTTGTTTCAGACAGGATTCTTGTGTTTCATCATCTTTGTGGATTCTTAAGATATGATTTATGGAGAACAGATGTTTTCCATGGGCAGTGGAAAAGAGAGAGGGTGTATTGAGCTTTGGAATATAGTTATAAATTATGATTGTTATTTAACACCAGCATTCCACCAGAGTGGAAGGAGTACTTGACTAATAATGATAGCTCACATTTCTAGAGTAATTTAATGCTAGTAACTGCTGTCCTCAAAACAACCCTGGAAATAGGCAATGTGATAATTATTGTTCCCTCTCCAACCCTTCTCCTGAAACTGAGGCTAAGAGGGATCAGGTGGCTTAGGGTTATGGGCTCACAGAATCACAGATTTATAATGGCAAGAATTCTTGGAAGCCAGTGGGTCTAACTTTCTCATTTTTAGAGATGAGGAAGCTGATTGCCTAGAGTGGTCAAGGAATTGCTCAAGGAAACAGGTAAAAGGTAATAAGTTACAGATTCAGAACCTGAATCCAGAATTCAGGCTGCCAAGTCCAATCAGCACCCTTTGGACTGCATACCTCCCTCTTCATAGACAGAGCAAGACTTCAGACTACCTTCTGGTGATGCTCAAGCTCAGTGCTCTTTCCACGGCTAAGAGTCAAACAACCAGCACTTGTTAAAGGTGGGATTAACAGTCAAGAGATCTGGGTGCTAATTCTGGCTTTGTCACTTAATAGTAAGTTTGAATAAGGCTATTCTCTTCTTTGGGACTTGGTTCCCTCCTGTGTAAAAGACCAAATGATCTCTGTGTCCCCTTCTAGCTCTGACATCCTACTATTCCAAGAAACCAAGTCATTTTGTTCTTTCCGTTCTTCCCCAATAAATTCAGGGCAAAGCCACACAACAACCCATTATGTAAGACAGAGAGCAGACTTCTTAATAAAGACTTCCCAGCACAATCTGGGAGTGGACATGGTAAAGGCAGGGTACCCAGGTGTAGGTCCTCACTATTCCACTCTTTTCCTCCTCCCTAGTTGGCAGATAAGTAACCCAGTGGATTAGAACCTTGGACCTGGAGTCAGGTAGATGGAAGTTCAAATCCAGCCTCAGACACTTACTAACTGTGTGACCTTGGGCAAGTCACTTAACCTCTGTCTGCCTCAGTTCCCTCAAGTACAAAGTAAGGACAATAATAGTACCTACTTCCTAGGGTTGTTTTGAGGATCAAATGAGATATTTGTAAAGCACTTAGGATAGTCCCTGGTGTATAATAAGCCCTTAATAAACCCATCCTTCCTTCCTTCCTTAGTTACTTCTCTCCTTCCTTCCTTTCCTCCTTGTTTTAGATTAAAGGCAATGTCTAGGTGAAGAGTCCTATAAGGTTGCTCGGTGTGAAACAGAATTGATATTCTTTGGAGAGAACTGTGGTTTCCATGGTGAAGAGAAACCTTGGCATTCACATAATCACTGAATTTCAGAGTCTGGAAGGGATGTTGGCACATAGAAAAAGGCATTGATATTAGAGGACATGTGGTTCTACCCTTTCGTTTTACAGATACAAAAACTGAAGCTTCCAGACAGGAAGTGACTTACCTAAGATCACACTGCTAGCAAGTGGCAGAGTTGGGATTTGAATCATCTTCCGTATAGCAATTATCACAACCTAGGATAAGTCCAGGAGGTTGATCTACTGAGTGGCCTAGAGTTTTCTCTCACTCATGTCTAGGGCTAGAAGGAATTTGGAGGTCATCTAGTCCAATCCTCTAATTTTACAGATGAAGAAACTGAGGCCTATGAAGGAGAAGTGACTAGTCTAAGATCACATAAATATAACCAGTAATTCTGTCTTTACGCACACTGACCCAATCCCTAGTGATACCTTAATCTCAAACCCTCTGGTGTTGAATCATTGGAGATTCTTAAGATCCTCTGTCTCCCCTTGAGACTGGCTTTCTTAATGGATACCTATGAGACCTTGGACAAATCACTTAACGTCTTTGCCCTTTAGATTTCTTATTTATAAAATAAGGATGATATTTGTACCGACCTCATAGGGTTATTCTGCGGAAAGCATTTGTAGGAGAAGCAAACATAAAAAGGTTTGGCTATATGGCCAAATTCTTTGATAGATAATAGGACCCATTTGGGGCAGCTGGGCCAATAGCACATAATCAGTGAGTGGAGGAGCTAGGATTTGAGCCCTGCTCTCCTAATACTAGGTCTAGTGAGATTTACCCTCATTCCATGCTGTTTCTTGCTATACCTTCCTGTACTTCATTGACTTGATTTAAAAAAAAAAATGCTTTAAAAGAACCTTGACTCAGATAATGGGAATACTGAAGTCATACCAACTAGATCAGGCCCACTTAGGCCTGAACTTGTCCACTTTGAAAGCAGAAAGGGCCCTTTGGAGACTCAAAGGCACAGCTAGTGGCATATGTGTCTTTTTTCTAGCCCCACCTGGGGCAGAAAGCAAAAGAAGCACTGGGGCACTCTCCCCAGGCAGGCCTCCTGCATTGGGGCTTAGTCACTATTTGCGTTATGCTCAGGTTACTTACAGGCAAGTCTGCTTCCATGTCTCTGGAAGCTTTGCTTCCTGCCTCTCTTGTCCTCCCCGGGACTAATTGATTTAACCCTCTGAGGCAAAGTTTTGAAGGCCCATTCATGAGTGCCACTGAACTATCAACACTTGGATGTGCCCAGTCTGAGATTTTGTTATTACTGAGGCTGGATGAGCTGGCACAAAATGGAGAATAATCATTGGGAAACTCTCATATTAAGCTGAAACCTGTTTTTTTATTATTTCCTTCTCTTTCTTTTCTCTTAGGACAAGCAGAAGGCTAAGTTTGCCTAACAGGAAGTTAGGTAGTACACCACATAGAGCGCTAGACCTAGAATCACGAAGACCTACGCCCAAATTCAGCTTCAAACATTGCCTAGCTGAGTGGCCCTGGACAAGGCCCTTGACCTCTCTGCCTCAGTTTCCTCAACTGTAAAATGAAGATAATTATAAAATGAGGAAAATAATAGAACCTACTTCCTAGGGCTGTTGTGAGGATAAAATGAGATAATATTTTTAAAGTACATAGCAAAGTGCCTGGCACATAATAGGTGTTTAATAAATGTTAAACTCTTCCTGGTGTCAGAAGAGACACTGTTCTTGGTGTCAGAAGATGGGATCTGAGTCTTGGCTCTGGCATTAACTAGTTCTCTCACCTTGGGAAAGTTGCTTTCCCTCTCTGGGCCTCAGTTTCTTTATCTATAGCCTGGAAAGGTTGGATTAAAAGATCTCTAAGGTCTCATTTAGCTCCAATCTTCAGGTGAATGATTTTTATTTCTCTTCTAATTCAGTTCCTGTATTCCCAGCAACCAAGAACACTCCTTTCGCCCCCCCAGCCCCCAGATTAATCTGCAGCTGAGGATTTTGACATTTTATCCCTCTGCAGTATAGTTGTATTGAGAACTATTGGTCTGCTTTTTAAACTCCCATCCACATTAGTTTTTTATTGATAAATTTTTGTTTTGGTCACCTTCATTTCTGTATATAGCCTTTCCCCTTCCCTACCCAAAGAACCCACCTTTGCAATAAAGGAGAGAAAAGGCAGTAACACTAATCAACTCATTAGCTGAGTTTAAGTTCCACCCTCATAGTCCTCCATCTCTACAGAGGGGAGAAAGGTCCTTTTATTCATCTCTGAGACCAACCATGGTCATATAATCATTATTCATATGTTCAAAGCGTTGCATTTGGGTTTTGTTCTTTCTGTTTACATTATTGTAATGATCCGTTTACATTTTTGGTTCTGTTTGCCTCCTTTTGCCTCCATTCCTATGCTGTTATGTCTCCCCATGCTTCTCTATTATCTCCATTTTCATCATTTATGACTTAGTCATGTTCCATGACATTTACGTATCACAGTTTGCTTAGCTATCCCTCAGTTGATTGGCAGCTACTTTATTCCCAGCTCTCTGCTGCTGCCTAAAAATCAACTATTTTGATGTTTATGGGAACTTCCATGATGTCTTTGACCTTTTTAGGGGTATATGCCTTGTAGTGAGATCTCTGAATCCAAAGGTATGAACATTTGAGTCACTTTCTTCTCATAAATATCTTTCTAGAATGATTGAGACACTTCACAGCCCAACCAACATTGTATCATTGTGCTTGAATGTTCCCGTCTTTACCATTTGCTTATTAACCCCATTTTATAGAAGAGAAAACAGAAGCCCAGGGTTGGAAAGTGAATTTCCTGTGGTCAAAAAGAGAGTGAGTGGTAGAGGCAGAAGTGGAGCCTGTTCTCAAGTCCCCCGATCCCTGTTCAACACCATACTCTTCGCACCCCACTATCTGCCCCCTCCATTTCTTACCCCTTCTACACTTAAAAATATATATACAATGCCAACACTTAATCTATAGGTAATGAATTTTTACCTTGCCAATGCAAAAAGATTCCCAATTCTATATAATTCTCTTCTCTCTTGTATTTCATTATTTCAGGGATCTGTGATTTCCCTGGCATGGGTCTTACCTTCACTGTCCCTCAATCAATTTGTATTAAGATGACCTTAAAGAGTTACTGCGGTCACTTCTCCCCTCCCCCAGACCAGCTGGGAATGAGCTTCTGTGAACTCAGTCAAACTGGTCCTCAAGCAATGAGTACAGTCCATCCTGATATAACAAGACTTGGCCAGTTTGAGTTTGTCCTTTACTGGCCCACCCTTTGCTAATCCAAAATCACCTTTAGGCACAATGAGAAACCAAAGTAGAAAGCATACTGCTCTTGTAGTAGGAGGACCCAGACTCAGATCCTACCCCTGATACTACCTGTATAACCTGTGATAATTTTTTTTGTTGTTCAATTGTTTCAATCATGTCTGACTCTTTGTGATCCCATCTGGATTTTGTTGTTGGTTTTTTTTTTGCAAAGATACTGGAGTAGTTTGCCATTTCCATTTCAAACTCATTTTACAGAGGAGGAAACTAAAGCAAACAGAGTGAAATGACTTGTCCAGGATCACATAACTAGGCAGTGTCTGAGGCTAGATTTGAATTCAGGAAGATGAATCTTCCTGATCCCAGGCCTGGCACTCTGTGCACTGTGCCACCTAGATGCCATAGTAGAACAGATTTGGAGGACATCAAGTCTAACCTCTGCATTTTACAGATGAGGAAATCAAGGCACAGATTAGCTCAGGGTTCTATAGCTAGTAAGTGTTTAAGGCAGAACTGATCCAAGGCCAGCACCCTATTTCCTATATTCTCTACAGGGGTGTGTATGCTGGAGCCAGTTGATAGTTAAATATTTAATACAAGCATTGACACCTCAGAAATTGGCAAATACTACAAATTAGGGCTTGATTGATTGCTTTACTGCTTTTCTAGACTCAAGAAAGTTAAGTAATGTTAATAAAATGTTAATAGTGCAGATTAAACTTAAAAATATGTCATATAATTTTTTTTTCTAGAGAGAGAGTGATTCAGCATTTGCCAGCATATGCCTGCTACACTGCTTCTTCCTTCCTGTGCCTTAGGTTTCTCATTTGTTAAAAGAAAAAGTGGCATTTTGATATTCTATGAGATCTTTTCCATCTCTAGATCCAGGATCCTATAACTTTAGCAAAGTGAATATTGTCTTATGTTTTTCTTCCTCTCATTCCTTCTCATTTCTCTCATTTCTTCCTCTCATCCTCTCATCCTCACCTTTGGGAGCTCCTAGCTAGCAGAGGCTGGGATCTTATCCTTCTCTGTGCTCCCTAGCTCCCCAGAACTGGGTAGCACCAAGACTCCATGCACTGAAGGGATAAAACCTGGCAGTAAAAACTTGTTGAATGAATGAGTCAAGTTGCACTTTGGTGACCACAGACGGTGATTACTTAGGAAGGGAAGCCAAATGACAACTTTGTGTCACCTGCCCCAGTTCAAGGCCAGAAACACCCTTGACTTTGCTAGATAGAACATGCCAGACTCTCCTCTTCTGTCCATTCTTATGTCTTCCTGGGAGGGGCCCTGCATTCACTCAAATGAGTATAAACGACAGCCTCTGAAATGATGTAAATTGAAAGCAAACCTTCCCATTATTATCATTAATAATAGTAATCCAAATGCATTTTTTTAAAAATCGTATGCTGGACCAAGGGGGAATTCATAGGGGGAATTTGCTGAGCACAGGGGAAGAAAGATCTGCTGACATGAGAGACAGAGAACTGTTCCTTCCCTCTGTAGGACCTTGTGTCCTCCCAAGGTTCCTGGAGAATGTTTTTTAGCAGGCAGAGGAGCTCTGCTGGCAGCCAGGAGATACATGTGCTTGATTTGTCCATGCTATTCATGAGACTGGGAGCCTAAGCTTTTGAAAGGTCACAGTGGTTAACAAGCATTTATCAAGGGGCCCTGTGGTGTGCTGAGATTCTCATATTGGGGAGAAGAGGAAGGATATAAAAGAAATGGTGACAAACAACTATGATTTAAAAAAACAACGATTCACATTGCCATAAGCCATAGGATTCACAACCTTTTGAGATAAGTATGATTATTCTTGTTTTAGTGAGGAAATTGAGGCCAAGGGACTTGCACAGGGTCACTCAGCTGAGGAAATGGGAGAGTCAGCCTGCTAGGAAGAGAGAAAAGGCCTCATGGTTAGACTTTACGGCAGTCCTAAAATGGCAAGTCAATGAGAGGACCATAAGATTCAGATCCGACAGAGAAGTGGAATAGGTCAGGTCAAGACTCCTGGGAGAGCTGAGTTGACAGGGAAAAGGTGAAGGAAGAGATTTTTATTTATTTGGTGTCAACTGGGGAAGACAACTTTTGTTTATTCTTTCTGGAAGAAAAGTGTTTCTCCAAGTTGTCACCTCTTCCTCCTCATCCAAAATGAAGAATGTCAAAGGGAAAATTGTATTCCTGAGTATGGCTCCCTCAACTCACAGTCACTGGCTGGGTCCCCTTGGGGACATAACTACTTCAGGTTTAAGGTTCCCTATAGTTCCACACTCTTAAAATTACAGCTTACAGTTCCCCACATGTATGTTATACATTAATAGTCAGCCAGATTTCCTTAAAGCAAAGGCATTGACTTTGATGGTATTTTAAGAACAGTAGCTACAAAATATCTCCTCTATTAATCTGGGGTCCAATCTCCCACAGGTATGTACTTCATGGGTGGGAATAATAGATATGTATACATACATATATGTAATTTACTAATAGAGAGGCACACACATAGGGAATGCATATGAGCAGCTTGGCTAGTGCAGAGGACACAGCATCAGTCCTGGAGAGAGGAAGACCTGAGTTTAAATCCAGCCTCAGATACGTACTAGCTGTGTGACCCTGGGCAAATCATTTAACCGTATTTGCTTCAGTTTTCTCATCTGTAAAGTGAGCTGGAGAAAGAAATGACAAACCACTACAGTATCTTTGCCAAGAAAATCCCCAAATGGAATCACAAAGAGTTGGACGCAACTAAAAAACAACTGAACACAACAGCAATGACCTCGCCAATTCACACCTCTGGCACTTGGGGTCCCTTTTGCCTATTGTAGATGCCTGGAGCAGATCTCTGCCTCTTCTGTCAGTACATTTTCCTGCTGCTGCCCCTTTGGTGAGGTGTCATTGTTGAGCAGGTTGCTTGGCTGAGATCCCAGGACCAGTAACTCTGACTCTCCTCCTAATAGACACAATTAACTCCGTCTCAGCTCACACATTTTCTCATGTCTTGGGCTTTAACCAACTGGGCCAAAGTCTGCACTGCTCCCAGCAGTGTCTCCTACTTCTGCAAGATTCCATGGCCAATTGTTGGAGGGTGAGGGGCAGGGGTGGTTAACGAATTAAGAAGAGAGAAATTCCTTGCCTCTCAAGTTAAAGAAGGATTCCTTTGGGGACTTCTTCCATCGGCTCCTCTCCCAGTTCACACCTTAGAACCTTCTCCTTCCTTGACTGATTCCCCAGAGTGTATCTTACTTTTTAAAGTCCCCAGGGGTGTAGCTGATTCTTCAATAAGTCAGTGTTTAGCCACCCTAGAATTCCACTAAGATTGACTGAAAATCTTCTAAGTATCGTGTAAAGTGGTAACAAAGTGTAGATGCTTCTTTGCATTTCTTTTAAGATTACCACACTACCTTTGTCTCTGTTACCTGTCCTAGCTACAGTTTCTTTCACAGAGCTTGGTGGGGAAAATCAACTGATGATTTCCTCTGCACAAAGGTAGCTGGTGGCATGGTGGAGTCAGGGCGATGTGAGTTCAAATCCAGCCTCAGACACCTATAAGCTGGGCATGACTTCCTCTGACTTTTGAGCTAAAGTGAAGTTCTGGAATTCTTTTTATGAGAACTAGCATGGCCTTGGACAAGTTACTTCTCTATGAGCCTCAGTTTCCTTCTTTGTAAAGTAGGGATGATAAGCCTTACTCTGGCTTCCTCACAAAGCCTATTGTGAGGATCACAGGGGATGATGGACCTAAAAGGCCTGGATGAACTTTAAAATGCCTTACATAAGTGAGGGATTATTATATTATTATGCCTCAGCAACTCAGTTCTCTTTGGGTGGTTGGGAGAATTAGTTCAAGAGGTGAAAGGGGCCTCTGAGGCCATTTGATCCAAACCCCTCATATTACCAATGTGTATACTGAAGCCCAGGGGTCACATAGGTAGGGAGTATATGAGGTGAAACAAGGAATCTAGGTCACTTAGGAAAGAAAAAACCTTACAGTTCTCCTTTGCCATGGAGCTCACTGATAACATTCAATGAGCATCTTTGGGAGAGGTACAAAAAAATGGAATGCAACACAGATCTTGCTATAACTGAGCTAACAAAATACTATAGTGGGGGTGGGGATGAGCAGGATATGGCATGAGTACAAATAAAGCTTATTTAAGCTAGAACACAATGAGTGCAAAAGAGAGATTCAGATGAAGATTTCTACCTCCAGCAAAATTAGATAAGAGATCTCTTACAACTAGGGGTGGGGATGGGGGAAGTGTGTGTGTGTGTGTGTGTGTGTGTGTGTGTGTGTGTGTGTGTGTGTGTGTGTGTGTGTGTGTGTGTGTGTGTGTAGAGGTGGTTCAGGGAAGGTTTTACAGAGGAAGAGAAGCACCTCCTGGTGCACCTGAGCATTCTGGGAATAAAAGGAATTTAGCAGACCTGAATAGAAAACAAATACATTCCAAGGAGGGCAGACCTAGAAGCCAGAGAAAACAGGACTTGATTGCTAAACAGCTCTCAGTCCTGTTCACCTGGAATGTAGAATGCAGTACTAATAAGAGATAAGGCTGGAAAGACAGGTTGTAGCCAGAGGCCTTAAATGCTAGTCTGCAAAGTTTGCATTTTATCCTATGGGCAGTAGGGGGCCATCCAAGGTTTTTAAGCAGGGAGGTTGTGTGTAGTTAGTACGGCACTTTATTTTTTTGATAAAATGATAAAATAAGATTATATCTGTAAAGTGCTTCACATGGGGTCTGACATACAGTAGGTGCCTCATAAATGCTTGTCACGTCGCCCTTCCCTTGAATCCTTAGTTTCTTTTAAAGCTCAGCTCCAGCACCACTTTGTATGTGGTCTTTCCTGAACACCCAGTTGTTAGGGCCTTTCCTGTGAATTATCTTGTAGGATAGCTGGCGTTTATATAAATACCTTAAGGTTTGCAAAGCACTTCACAAATGTTATCTCTTTTGTTCCTCACACTCAGCACAGGAGGTAGGTATTGTTATCATCACCATTGTACCGATGAGAAAGCAGAGGCCAACAGAGTCACACAGCTAGGAAGCCGCTGAAGCTGGATCTGACCTCAGCTCCTCCTGGTCCCACACAGGGAGCTCTATCCACCTCTACCTAGTTGCTACCTAGTTTCTCTACAACTTGGCATATGTGACAGAGATCTGAATTGGAGTCAGCAAGGTTTGGGTTAGAATCCTGCCTCAGACAATAACCATGTTGGGCAAGTTGATTAAACTCTCTCAACTTCAGTTTTCTCATCTATAAAATGGGGATAATTAATAGTAGGACTTATCTCAAGGGTAATTGTGAGGATCAAATAAGACAGTGTACCTAAAGCACTACGTGAGTGTGAACTGTTACTATTAAGGTTCTTCCGTTTGTCCTGTCCTGTTCCCAACCAGAAGCACCTGGTGACCACATCCTCTGTTGATTTCTCTGCCCTTGTCTCTCCAAACCCTGAAAAGAGGCTCTGGCTTGAACTCCCTTGTCACATAATGTTATTAGGCATTCCTCAGTCCTACAGATATGGAAAGACAGGTCTGGAAGGGATCTGAGAAACTATTTTGTTCAACCTTCTCCTTTTAGAGAGGAGAAAAGTAAAGCCCAGAAAAAGAGCCATCATGGCTTCATTAAGAACAGGTCATAGGATCATGTATCTCAAAGGGACCCAAAATGTCACTGTTAGACATTTAGTTCAACCTTTTCCTTTTATAGAAGAAGAAACTGGGGTGCAGGGAGACTAACGTCATATTGGTAGCTATATATATAGGGCAGCTGGGTGGTACAGTGGATAGAGTGCTGGATTTGAAGTCAGGAGGCCACATCTTTCTGAGTTCAAATCTGCCCTCAGATACGTCCTAGCTGGGAGACTCTGGGCAGGTAACTTCATCCTGTTTGCCTCAGTTTCCATGTCTGTAAAATGAGCTGGAGGAAAAAATGGCAAACCATTCCAGTATCTTTGCCAAAAAAACCCAAATGGGTTCACGAAGAATCAGACACAACTAAAAATGACTCAACAACAAGATATAGGTGCTAAGTTGGGGTGGGATTTGAACTCAAGTACTCTGGCTCCAGAGCCAGTGTTTTCTCACATTGTACCATTCTGCCTCTCTAAGTGACTTGCCAAATGTCAGAAAGCAACTTTATGGCAGGACCTAGAATAGAACCCAGGTTTCCCAACTCCAAATCCAGTTCTTTTTCTATTACACCTAGAATTCAGGGAAACTGAGGTACAAAGAAATGCAGCTACTTGCACAGAATAGGAATAGATGGTGCTAAGACTGGAAGCCAGATCTTTTCAGTTTCTGACTCCAAATACTTCCTTTTCTGCTTTGAATCCCATCCCTTGTTGCTTTTCCCCACCTAGTTTCCCCCATACCCACTAAATGGAAAGAAAAGTCTAGTCTGGACATCTAAACCATCTGTCAAGCATCTGTGTCGGGAGACAGCCCCAGGATGAGAATTTAGTAAAGGGCACTGCCGAGGCAGAAGGGAGGGGGGCATTTCATAAAATCTCAGCATCTGTTCAGCTTTTTGCAAATCCTGAAATATCACCTTTTAATTGCTTAATTTTCTCCATTCGTTCACTTTATTTAAACTAGCCCTGGGCTATCCAGGCTGGCTTACTTAGAGAACTTTTTACTTTTTAATAATAATACTTAGCATTTATATAATGCTTTTCATGTTCAAAGTACTGTACAGACATTCACTAATTAATCTGAAAGCAAGCTGGCTCTCTGGGCAGGTTTTACCAAGTTCTCAGGCTCCTAATTGTAAGTGGTATTTCTTCTTTGCTTCCCTCACCCCCCCTCCCCTAATCTTGTGTTTCTCCCCCCAAACTTCATCTCTTCTCCTGCTCTCAGGGAGGAAACAAGCATTTATGAAGCATTTACTATGTGCCAGGCATTGTGCTTAAGTGCTTTACAAATATTATCTAATTTGGTCCTCTCAACAACTGTAGGGGGTAGGTGCTATTATTATCCTCTTTTACAGTTGAGGAAACTGAGGCACCCAGAGGTTAAATGACTTGCCCAGGGTAATACAGCTAGTGTCTGAGGTCAGATTTGAACTCAACCCTTTCTTTCCAGTATTCTACCCACTGCACTATTTTGTTAACTCAGGCACTGGGACAAATAATTCTATGTATTGCTTTTGTTTATATGGCCCACTCACAACTCAAGTCTTGGGAGTATCATGGGCTTTTGACTCATAGACAAGGCTTTTGTGCTAGGGGATTCCCAGGAAAACAATTATGGGGTATACAATAGGAACTAACTGAATGCTGCGTGTTTCCAAATGGGGCAGTACCCTCCACTGCCTCAAAGTGATTGTGACTTTATTTTCTCTCAACAGAAGGTAACATGGAAAAAGGCTCAGAGGGTCCCAGTAAAACACAGCTAGGGAGGGAGGGAGCTGGACTATAACCCAAATCTTTTCAGCCTCTGATACTCCTTTGTGCTTTATCTCTGCTCCTTTTTTACCCAGCTTTCAAAGGTAGGACTTGGAGAAAGAAGCCTGACTTCAAGCTCTCATTCTATTACTAAATAGCTATGTGAATTTGGACATGCTGGCATTGAAGGGGAAAGCCCTGGATTTAGAGACAAAGAACCTGTAGTCCATTCCTGGCTTTGCCGCTTACTAGTTGTGACCTTGAGAAAATCCCTTCCCTTATCTGGACTTTGATTTCTTCATCTGCAAAATGAGATGATCTCTAGGATCCTTCCCTGCTGTAAAATTCTATGAGACAAAGTAGATAGTGAACCACAACAATAAAAATCAGCAGCAGCTCATATTTATCTCTAGCAGTGATTTTACTTGAAAGATAAATGATTTTATTAGTGTCAGAGCTCCTTCCACTGGTACAGATGACTCCAGGTAGTATGGGACAGTGGAAAGACTACTGGATGTAAATTTAGAGGATCTGAGTTGGAATCCCAGTTCTGACATTCCTTGTGTGATCTTGAGCAAATGACTTGCTGAGCCTCTGTTTCCTTCTCTGTAAAATGAAGTAGTTGAATTAGACGACCTCTAAGGTCCCTTTCAGATCGAAATTTATGATCCTATGGTGAAAGGTCCCCTCTAGCAGTGATCCAATATCACTTTCTCTCTCTGGGACTTGGTGTCATTATCTATAAAATGAGGTGATTGAATGAGATGAATTCAGTGGTCTCAGGTCCTCTTTAGATTTGATTCCAAGTCATTTTCCCTCTCTGGGCCTCTGCATTTAGAGGCAGAGATGCTGGGTTAAAGTCCTGACTCTGCCACTTAGTCCCAATATGACTTTAGGCAAGTTATCTTAACCTCTCTGGCCTCAGTTTCCCCTTCAGTAAAATGGAGGGTTTAGACTACATGTCCTCTGATGTCCCTTCCAGCTTTAAATCTATGAACCTATGAAATGTACCATTTACCTTGCCAGGATGTTGCTAAGAAACTGTTATATCCACTGAAATGGAAAGATATTCTGCTGACTATTTTTCTTGGCTTTTTATTTTTTAATAAAGAAAATACAGGTTCTTATTTTATGAAACAATATTCTTCCAGTGTCATTGCAAGCCTATGAGTCATGGCATGCTACAGTTTCCAAAGTTGAGGATGACCCAAAAGGAAATGGGTAGTTGGTGGGAGCAAGCAGGCAACAACACATTACAAATGAGGAATTACAGGAGAAGTGATGTCTTGCAAAGATGTCATCAGAGAAGGACCAAGAGGGAAAAAAAGGATGGATGAGTCATGTAGCAAGAAGGAGTGATGATTGGGGAACAGCCCACATTCACTGATGGTAGCTACACAATATCAAGAGAAAGTCTGTGTGCTCCCAGCACACAGACAAGAATGAATGAACTAGGCAGATGTGATTGGGTTAAGTATCTTCATCAACAGACTCCTACAGCCATTGATATACTGAGCAAATGCTTATAAATTTTCAAACTCTTGCCAGGTGACAACAAATTTTTGCACTTCCTCTCATCTTCAATTTGCATCTCTTTCTATGGCAAGAAGTAAGAGCTGGTACAAAACAATGTGGCCAGGAAGCTTCCCAAAAAGTTGAAAGTTAAAAGAGAATAAAATCAACCCCGTGCCATGGCGATACGGAAAGAAGACTAGAGTAGGAGCACCTGAATTTGAAACTTGGCCCTGTCCATTACAAGCCTTGTGACCAGGGGGGTGAATGTGTGGTAAAATCATTGAACTTCTCTGGGCCTCAGTTTTCTCATTCATAAAATGAAAGACTCGATGACTTCTAAGGTCCCCTTAAAATCCCTGATATTGTGATGCAAAAGTCATAGCTCAAGTCCCCAAGGAATACAGATAAAACAACCTGGGGAGGAGGGCTGTGGTTGGGACCACTATTCACAACTTACAAAAGCCCAGAGGGAGCATGTCTTTTAGGTGTGTTGTTATTTCCTATACCTACATTGATGACAAATTTATATTTTCCTGAGCATCTTACAGTCTACAAAGCATGTTCACCTATATGATCTCAGACCTTGAGAACAACAGTGCTAGGAGTTAGGTATGGCAGCCTGTCAGTAAACAGACATTTATTAAGAGCTAACTATGTGTCAGGTGTGATGCCAAATGATGAGGAAGCAAAGAAAGGAGAATACATGGTTCCTATCCTCAAGGAATTCACATTCCAATGGGGAGAGATGATGTGCAAAGGACAATGTACTACTACATGCTAGACATATAGTAAATGGAATGTAATCTTCTAAGATCTAGGAATCTAATCTTCTAAGGGGAAGGTACTAGCAGTGGGGAAAGACCAGGAAAGGCCTCCTGCAGACAGTAGGATTTGACTTTTGAAGGAAGCCAGAAGGCAGAGGAGAGAAGGGAGAGTATTTCAGGAATGGGGGGATAGTCAGGGAAAAACTTAGAGTAGAAAGATACAGGGTTGTGTAAGAGGAATAGCAAGGAGGCCAGTTAGGATTGAAAAAGATAAGGAAAGGCTCTATTTTATCATATTCATATTTACATTTTGAATTCCAAATTGTCTCCCTCTCCAGCTGCTCCCTCTTCCATTGAGAAGGCAAACAATATGATGCCTATAATATATGTGAGGTCATGTGAAACATATTTCCATATTAGCCAGGTTGCAGAAAAAATCAAGAAAAACAAAGTGAAAAATATGCTTCAATCTGTACTCAGAGTTCAGTCATTCTCTCTCTAGATAGTATTTTTCATCATGAATCCTCTGAGATCACTGTTGATCAATGATTACAGTAGCTAAGTTTTTCGCAGTTGCTAATCGTTACAATACTGCTGCTACTGTGGACAATGATATTCTGGTTTTATTCACTTCACTTTTAATCAGTGCCTACAGATCTACCCAGGTTCTTCTGAACCCATTCTGTTTTTCTTACACCACAATAGTATTCCATCATAGTCATATACTACAACTTGTTTGGCCAGAACCCAAGTGATGGATATCCCCTCAATTTCCAACTCTTCACCAGCACAAAAAGAGTTGCTATGCCTATTTTTGTATAAATGAGTCCTTTCCCTTTTACCTAAGAAAAACAAACAACAACTGATTTAGCATTCGATCCTGGAGGTAATAGGGAGTCATTGGAGTTTATGAATAGGGAGGTAACATAGTCTGATCTATACTTTAGAAAGATTACTTTGTTAGCTGAGCGGAGGATGGATGGAGTGGGAGGCTCTTGAAGCAGGAAGAAGGCTGCTGCTCTCTGGGCCTCCCAGAAACCCAGTAGTTAGGATGAGATGATGAACCATAGGGGTGAATGTGTGAACAGAGAGAAGGGATACCCATTATTGTTGTTGTTCAGTGTGTCCAACTCCTCATGACTCCATTTGGTTTTTGTTTTTTTTGGCAAAGATGCCGGAGTGGTTTGCCATTTCCTTTTCCAGCTCATTTTACAGATGAGGAAACTGAGGCAAATAGGGTTAAGTGATTTGCTCAGGGTCACACAACCAAGTGTGTGAGGCCACATTTGAACTCAGAAAGATGAGTCTTCCTGACTCCAGGCCTGGCACTCTATGCACTGTCCCACCTAGTTGCCCACCCATTATTAGCTGCATGATCTTCATAAAATGAGCATAATAATACCAATATTGAAGAAACTGAGATGTAGATGTTCAGTGACTTGCCCAAGTTCACACAGCAAATAGCAATACTTTTTGGGGGAGGATGGGGGTTTGGCTTGTAATTTCATCATTGCTAGGAGGGCATGTGAGGAACATACTCAATACTTTTTCTACAGCTTATAGTCTTAAGAGAGTTGACTGGGGTAGAGCAACTTGCCCAGAGTCAGATAGCAAGGATGTGACCAAGGCAGGATTTGAATTCAGGTCTTCCTGACTCCACGGGCAGCTCTTTATCCACTACACCATGCTGCCCTGTTACAAAAATAATAATGAAAACATTTGCAAAAGGCTGTTATCTATATAGCATTTTATGGTTTACAGAGCATACACTTAATCCTTACAATACTGAGATGGGCTATTAAGAGATTATGGGATGTAATTTTATAGATTAAGAAATTAAAGATTGAAAAGCAAAGTGATTTGCCTTTCATCACAGAAGTAGGAAGAGACGATGGGTAGGACCCAAAGTCAGATCTTCCGGGTCCAAAGTCAGTGCACTAGAGTATGGTCCATTATACTTTCTGCAGATTGGAGAATATCTGGGTCTGACTGCTGGCACAGCTAGCTACAGGGTAGTAGAGACAAAGATGAACAGAATAGCGCATTCTTCTCATAATATTCCATACTCCACAGATCCCTGAGCAGACAAACTCAGCCTTCAATAATTGGTCTTGACCTCCAAATAGATATTTTCTTTCTGGATGATTTCAGGAGTTTCTGAGTTCTTGGCCCATATCTAAATGTACCTTAAACTATAACCTCTACAAATTCCCTAATAGCTTTAGCTTAGTGATTTCTCATTAATCACTACACACTCCTACAACGGGTAAGGCCATGAACAAAGAAAATTACTCCCATGATGATGATGGGGAACTCAGAGTTCTGACTCTGATAGCCAACAAATCTTGAAAAGACATTCTTGAGGCTATAACTGGCAATGCAGCGTTCTGGTCATCAGACAGGATCAGGGCCTGGTCATCATTAATTCCTATACTTTCCAGAAAGTCAATTAGATTCTGGATTGAAATGAGATCAGTTTGTCTGGGGGTCTTATGAACTTAATTAATGATGAATTCATAAGATGAGAACCAGGCATACCCCTGACAACTCTGATTGGATGGAGCCTCTGTATTAAGAGAATACTTCAAACCTGTCCTTCTGGAATCCAGTCTAATAGCTATGCAGCCCCCAATGGCTAATCCAAAGGAACTCATGCCAACTAGGCAGTATCTGATCCCTCTAGAATGTTGGTTAGGGGAAGGACTCCTTGTTCTATGGACAAGTATGCCGCTGGTAAGCTAGTGGCAAATATGCCACTGGGCCACAAAATGGGAGAGGGGGTAGAGGGATGTAGAAAGGGCCCATGGTGAGAGAGCCATCTTTTTTAATTTCTCACATCTATAGTTTGAGTTGACTGAGCATCTTTTCCTCACCAATAGATATCAAGTGTCTAAATTATTGATCTTTTAGACTGAGACGAAGTCCTATATCTGAAGGACACTTGTTTATTCTACAGAGAACACAAAAACCTCCAGTTAGTAGGAGCCATGCTGGTATGGGTACCACTTACACACAAAGTTGGAAAAGTGCCAGTTTAACCATAAAGAGACAGAATTCTTTGAAGTACATTGTATGTCACAGTGAGTTGAAAATGGAAACTTAGAAAGTGGAGGCCATACCAATGTAAGTAGGCCCTATGATCATGAAGGATCTCTGGTGGATTTGGGGCGTGGTTCACTGAATATGATCATTCATTGTGGATTGCTAATTTCCCCTTTCACAAATGTCCTGAATTCTCTTCTCCCCCTCCTCCCTATCCCTCTAAGAACTTTCAGCAGAAGTATATAACCAAGATAGCATTCAAGGAGCTCAAAAAGAATTTTCCTGCTGTTGCTTTCCTAATTTAGTTTAAGCCACAGCACCCCTTTATGATAAAAGCAGATGCCTCCTTGAGATGTAGCATGATGAAGAGGAAAGAGCTCTGGTTCTGGAATCAGACGACCTGAATTCAAATTCTAAGTACCACTGTGACCCTGCGTAAGTCATTTAACTTCTCTACAATCCTTCTTACATTTTCCTCATCTGTAAAAGGGAAAGTTTAAACTAAATGACCTCTAAAGTCCCTTGTGCCAATATTGCTCTCTCAAAAGTCACTAATGACCTCTTAATTTCCAAACTGAATGACTTTTTTTGTAATTTTCATCCTTCTTGACCTCTCTTCAGCCTGTGAAATTATGGGTCCCACTCTTCTTGATACATTCTTCTCTCTAGGTTTCTATGATTCTGCTCACTCCTGGTTCTCTGCTTACCAATGTCACATTTCCTTCTCTGTATCCTTTGCTGAATCTTCCCATGTGCTGTCCACTAATCATGGGATTCCCCCAAGTCTCTCTCCTGGGCTCTCTTCTCTTTGCTTCTGTACTATTTGACATCATGATCTAATCGACTTCCAGGGTTTCAATTACGTCTATCCAGATGACTCTCAGATTTGGTTGTCCAGTTTCTCTCCCTACCACCAGTCTCCCATCTTCAATTACCTTTCAGATATCTCAAATAGGGTATCCTATGGCCATTTAAACTCAATGTATCCAAAACTGAACTTATAATCTTCCCTCCCTGGAACCCCCCTGCAAAAAACTCCCACCCCTCTTCTTTATTTCTCTATTACTGTCAATGGTACCATGATCCTGCCAGTCACCTAGACCCATAATCTAATGTCATCATTCTCTCATTCTCCATGTCCAAGAAGTTACCAAGCCCTGTCATTTCTACCATAGTAACATATATTATATATGCCCCCTTCCTCTTCTGACATTGTAATCACTCAGCTGTCAAATTGATCTTCCTAAAATGAAGTCTGACCAAATCACACTCTCCCCCTTCCCCAACCCCCCACTATTCAATCCAGTAGCTCCCTATCACCTCTGGGATCAAATATACAATCTTTTGACCTTTAGAGTCCTTCACAACCAGGCTTTTTCCTATTTTTCCAGTCTTCTTACACCTTACCCCTTTTCCATGTACTCTACAATCCAGTGGCACTGGCTTTATTGCTATTCTTTTCACATGACACTCTATTTCTCAACTTCAAGTGTTTTCAGTGGATCTTCCCCATGCCTCGAAATCTCTCTCTTCTCATTTCTACTCCCTTACTTCTTCCAAGTCTCAGCTGAAGCTGTACCTTCTGCAAAGAAGCTTTTTCTGATCTCCCTAAAAGCTGAAGCCTTTTCTCTGACATTATTCTCTGCTTCTCTTGGCATGTGTGTGCACGCATGTGTATATGTATATATATATATATATATGTATATACATATATGTATATACATATATATGTATATATATATAGTTTGCACATGGCTGTTTACATATTGTCCCCACCTCTAGATCGTGAGCTCCTTGAGAGCTTTTTTGCCTTTATTTTTATCCCTAGAGCTTAGTGTGGTGTCTGGCACACAGTAGGAGTTTAATAACTGCAAATGACTGACTGAATGATAACAACTCTGAATTCATGGGCACATGTTCCTCCAACAGGGGCCTACTCTTTTGGACCAATGTGAATTCAGATTATTTCTTCCCTACAATTTCTTCACCAGTGCAGAATTATACAGTCTTCAAAAAAGGATAATTCACAATTAAGGTACCTCTTGAAGTATGCTACCAGAATCTCAAAGAAGTCCCAGATTCAGTGGTGGTCAAGACTAGTCACTACAATCTTAAGCACCTTCAGTTGGCTCCAAGATGCAGAAAGATTTGTGTATGATTAATTCATATTGGAGGGTGACAGAACACGTAATCTGAAGTCTTAACATACAGACCTGAATTTGTGGGTTTTGTTGGGAAGACTTTTCCCAGAGTTCAGCAATCCTGTGGGCCATAGTCAAAGAAAGAGTATTCAGTGATAACTATGGGAAGATACATCTACTCTGACACATTTGCCCTCCCTGTGTGAAGCCTTACCTTCTCTTTCTGATGGACTCTTGAATATCTCTTCCCATTTCTGGGCACGGGCAGATGGAAGGGCTTTAATTTCTTTCAGAATGAGTCTACAGTTTGTTATGTAGAGATATAGAAGAACCTACATTTAGTGGCCCTGGATACAATAGAAATTACACTGCTACTTTTGGTTACATGTGGTCAGCACCTGGATCAAGGACCTCACTGGAAAGTTTGAAGTGCTATTATAGATCTTTTCTTCACTGGTCTTTTGTAGTCTTGGACTTCACTACCAAACTGCACAGGTCCAGTGCTGGGATATCATGGTGGTGGTGGTAGGGAATATTTTGATGGAAGTAGTTCATTTCTTTCCTTTTATGTAGTTTTCTGCTAATATGAAGAAACAGTTACTGATCCCCCTGAAAATATTCCAACTTTATGATCTATCTACCTGTCCAACTTACATCCCTCTGTGGATTACTACTCCCCATTTCTAGTCCTGCATTCTAAGATCCTTCTTGCCAGTGTGACACGTTTAGCACAATGACTGAATGAGAAAGAGGGAGGAAGAAAGGAAGGAAACAAACAAACAAACAAACAAACTTGTACCAAGCACTGTACTAAGCACTGGGAAGGGAAATCTAAGCAAAGAGAAAGATAATTCCTTCCTTCAAGGAGTTTACATTTAATGAGAGCAAGGCTTTGAAGTCCAGAAGACAGGAACAGGATTGGGAGGGAGATGAAGGTATATTGGAGCCCTTCCCAAAAAATGAAGGCTCCAGGAAGAACTCACCAATGGGAAAAGAGGGAGAGTCTTACAGAGGGATGGTAAATGTTGAGAAGTCCTTGGGATGATTAAAAGTTCCAGGGTAAGGAGGCTTTAGGTGCTGAAGGTAATTCCAGGATGATTTAGCTAGGTTTTGAAGTCCAGAAGCCAAGGATTGGTAAGGGAACCATTTTTGTGCTGGAGACACATCTTAGTGTTTCATTAATTGCCATCAGCAAAACTCTCCTTCACCAACAGATAACCACAGAATTCTACTTCCTTGATGCTTTTCCTCACTTCTACCAGAATATATTCTAGCAGAATATACCATTTTCATCAATTACTGATTCTAATAATTTATTTTCTTCCTTCATGCTCTGAGAACCATCCCAGCAAGCTACTACTTCTTGGATGAGTTGGAAGCTACTCTGAAGGACTTGGACATGAAAGCTACCCTAAAGCCTCTCAAGACCTTAAATAAATGCATGGTCAATGGCCACCAAACCCTGGTGAACCCTTTAAGGTCAATGATTAGGTTTGTTTATGAACCTGGAACCTTCAGACCAGATTTCTCTCTCTTAGAAATGGGCTGATGAGAATGTTGTGCTTTTTCCAACAATGCTGATAGTGAATCTGGTAGCCTTTTGCCTAAAGTTCACTAACACTATGGAGAATCACCCAGTATTGTACTCATCGCTATTCTAGAAGACCCATAAATTCTCAGTTCTCCATCCCCTGACCCTTTAACCTCTTCCATCAGTAATGATAAATAAGAAGAGTTCACAGAATCTCAAAGTTGGAAGGGATCCCAAAGGCCATCTAGTACAACCTATACTTGAACAAGAATCCTTTCTATAACAACTCAAGAAATGGTTATTCAGCCTTTGCTCTAAGACCTACAGTGAAGAGGAAACCTGTTTTCAAAGGTGGCCCATTCCATTTTCAGGTAAGTCTAATGCCAGTAAGATTTTCCTTATACCAAGCTAAAATATTCTTCTTTGTAACTTCTCTCCATTGCTCCAAGTTCTGTCCTCTGGGGCTAAGAAAAGTAACTGTAATCTCTCTTCTTTACTTGAACTTAGCTATCATATCACCCTGTGAATCACTTCTAGGTTAAATACTCCCAGGTCTTCCAGCCAATCCTCGACTTCATGGTCAAGGAAGTATTATACTTGGATGCCTTGGGGACATTTCCTGCTTTGGGAAAGCTATGGTCTACATTACGGTGTGTGACAGCTAGCCAAGAACTCTATGCTCTTTACCTGCTGTGTGATCTTTCACCTTTAGGCATTACACTAAACAGATGTAAAAGTTTGGGGGCACTTTCAGAGAGGGAGGAGGTATCCTAATCTCACCAATAACACAGGTATAGAGGTAATAGATGGATGACAGGAGATATCCATAGGCCATGGAGCCTGGACTTTGTAAATTTATCAGACCAATCATGATAGCTGCAGATTTGGTCCCTATGGTTGATTTTGTCTGGTGTCTGACCTTGATCCCTAGGTTCCTATTAATATTTGTTAGATCTTCTTTGTCTGAAACCTTATACTTAGCTTTCCCTAATTTCCCTCATCATAGATCTCCTGAGACCTAGAATCCAAATAAATTATTTATATTCCCTTAGCTCAAGGCACTACCCGCCCTCCTTACAATAGGGAGCTCTAAGTATCCTTGCTACAGAGAAATGTTTGGTGGTCTTCTAAGGAGGAAGAGAACTTGTCGGGGTACAGAGTGGATTAAGAAACTATATGTTTGACATTAATGAGTGGGGGTGGTAAAAAAGCATATTTATAAGTCAATGACATGATTTTTTGGTGTTCAAATCTAGCCTCAGACACTTGCAAAGAGTTAAATTTAGGTTTGATGTAAGAAAAAAACTTAAAACAACAAACAACTTCCTTACAATCAGAGCTATCCAAAAGGAGAATGGGCTATCTCAGGATGTAAGGGGTTTCCTTTCAAACTAACTGTTTGACCCTGGGCAAGTAACTTAACCCTGTTTGTCTCAGCTCCTCAGTTGTAAAATGAGCTGGAGAAGGAAATGGCAAACCACTCCAGTATCCTTCCCAAGAAACCCCCAAAATGGTCACAAAGAGTCAGACATGACTGAAACAATTCAACATCAACAATTACATTTGTATACTTTTTGGAATCAGGTGGCTCAGTCCCTACCAAGTGTCAAAGGTCACTCAGGGGGAGGTCAATTAAACTACCCTGAGTCTTTTTTCCCTTAGGGTTCAGAACTGTAATGTTCTCAGGGAGGTGAGCCCATCTGTTTCTGACTCATTTCCACTCCTTACTCTTAGTTTGATAAATAAAAAGTCAATAAACCTACTACATTTCTTAGCCTCTCTTTGTTGGCATTAAAAATCCAAAAGGAAATAATGGATTCCAACACCATACTTCAAAGAACACTACAAACAGATTTGATTTAAAAACCAGAGCTCATGCTCTATAAGGAAGGGAATACTGGTGGAACTTTGAAAATAATCAAGTAGCTTTCCTTACTCCTAGGCAGGCTCTAATTTGATGGGGGAGAGCTAACTTAGTGGGTTGAAGGTGACTTATAAAAGGATTTTATATATACATATATGTATACAGTATACATACATACATTCATATATATATGTATAGAAAGAATTTGGAAGTGGTAAAAAAAAATGAGATTATCCATTAAGAGAAGATCACAAGGACATATATAAAAACAAAGAATGACAAGAGGGATGATATAAAAATGGAGAGGAAAAGAGAAGTTATAAGATCATACATTAAAGTCAGAAAAAAACTTAGGATTTACCCTTTCCCCCCATTTAAAAGATGAAGAAACCAAGGAACTGAGAGGTGAATGCCTTACCTAAAGTCACAAATATTGAGTGTCTAAGATAGGACTTGAACCCAAGTCTTCTTGGAGCAGCTAGACTAATAGTGGATAGTATGCTAGACAGAAGCAGGAAGATGAGTTCAAATCCTGCCTCAGACCTTTCTTAGTTTGATTTTTTCATCTATAAAGTGGAACTAATGATGGCACCAACCTTACTGGATTATTGTGAAGACTAAATGACCCAATGTGTGTAAAGTAATGTGCAAACCTTAAAGCATCTTTAGTCATACACACACATATTTTATATACACATATACACACATACATATACATACACACACACACATATTTTATATACACATATACACACATACATATACACACACACACACACACACACACACACACACACACACACAACCCTACCTCTTGGTGGAAAAGAGGTAGCTCTACAAAGAAATAGCTCCCATTTTTGTAACCTTCTAAGGTTTACAAAGTACTTCCCTGGCAGAAACCCAGGGAGGTGGACATGGGCAAGAATTACAGTTCTTCAGGGTAGAGAGACGGGCCCTGGACAGGGAGTCAGGAAATATAGGTTATAGCCTCAGCTCTGCTATGTGACCTTAGACAAATCACTGGTCATTTTTGTGTCTTAGTCTTGCCCTTCTATAAAATGAAAGGGTGAAATTAAGTGACCCTTAAGGTGCTTCCTCACTCTGTTGTTCTATGACGTTGGAAGTAGGAAGTCAGAGGATGTTTCCTACCCCTCTCCCCTTTCCCTCTTTCTCCTGTTTCTGTGTGTTATTGTCTTTCCCTGACAACAACAACAATAAAGATGAGGAGGAAGGAAAGAGGCTGACTGACTCCCACTGGGGCTGGGCTCCTGGGCCTGCAGACAGTTGAAGCCCTGAAGGGAAGGGAGGGGATTTTTAGTTTTCCAGTCTAAGCACTGACTAATGGGACTTTCATGTGGAGGGCCATGGCAGACACCATGCCTCATGTGCCATGGGAAACTGGGAGCCGGCTTTCCCATTCAGTTTATAGACCTAGCCTTAAGAGTCAACAGTCATATCTACTAGCCAATTAACTTAGTTTTAATAGTATGTTACAACTGCATAGGCCATTAGATTTCTCAGAACACTTTCACACGGAAAGATGGTATGGTAGAAAGAGCACTGGCCTTGGATTCAGGAGGCCTGGCCTTGAGTTTTGCTTCTGTCACTAACTTATTCTATGACCTTGAGCAAATCATTGATTCATTGATTGGCAATTCATTCAGCAAACTCTAATCAAGCATCTACTATGTTCAAGGCACTATGCCAAGTGCTACAGATACAATAACAAACTCTTTGAGGTTTCCTCAGTTGAAAATTGTGGAGGTTAGATTTTGGTCTCTAACATTCTGTGTTCCGTGTTATAAGGCTCCTTCCAACATTTGCCTCCCACATTTTGTGTTCCAAGGCTCTTTCCAGTTCAGATATCCTATGACTCCAGTTGGCTTATAAGACACTCATCATGGTGTCCAACCACAGTTTGGCTCTTTTCAAATCATGACTTTTATCCTTCTCAAAGATCCAACAGTCAGTAAATCAAAAAATACTACAAGAGGCAATGAGAAAAGTCATGAATGTATGAAGGATAATAATTTGTTAACTAAGCAAGATCTTTTTCCTTCAGTATGTCTATTGCTATGTGAAAATTTTAACTTGACTGGTATATCTGTAATAAAGATGCAATTTGTTAAATTCATATACATTCTTATTCACTCTAGGTCATTTCTGACATTAAAGAAGGCAGAATGACTTAGATGAAACAATTACATAGCACTGATAATAAAAGCATAAATAGTCTTATTAATGTTTTTACCACCTTACCAATGTTTGGCCCCTTCCCTGGCATGCAATGAGCATCACTCTGCTAGTGATATATGGTTGGCCATGAAGTGACTTTGGCAAGTACCCGTTTACTTCTCAACTTCAGTTTCCCTTTTTGTGAAGTAAGAGGTTTGTAGCAATCAATGAGAGATAAGTTACCTCTAGTGTCCCTTCTAAGTTTGAAACTTTATATTCTAAGTCCCTTTACAGCTCTGATATTCTATGTCCCAAGGTCCCTTCCAGCTCTGACGTTCTGTGCTCTGTGTTGTAAGATCTCTTCTGGTTTTAAAATGTTAGCAATCTATATGTGAAGCCTTCCTATGTATATACAAATTTCCCCTTACAGATGGGCAAACATCCTCCAATGTTTCTTTTTCCTCTAAGACCTGTTTCTGCTTGTTTTGCTGCTTATTCTAACTCGTAAATTATTTGACAGATTTTAATTTATCCTGCATATCTTGCTCAACAAAAATGGCTTTTTCTGATGCCACTCAAAGGAAAGTCACTTCGGTCAAAATGATCTATAGCTCCCTAGGAGTGGCAGAACATCAAAGCAGTTAGGTCAGTGATGGGCCCTAGCACCTACCCTTCACATCTCTTCGTGATTGTCAATAGGGGTTGTTATCAGTAGGATCTATTGTCAGGAGAGCAGCCCCCTCATCTCTGTACCTTGGCTTCCCTGGCTTCCTTCAAAAGTCAGTTTAAATCCCACCTTCTACAGGAGGCCCTCTACATCTCCCACTCCTCAGTGCTTTCCTTCCTAAATTACCTTCTATCTACTCTGTGCATATCTTGTATGAACCTATTTATTTACATGTTGTCTCCCCCATCAGAATATGAACTACCATCAAGGCAGGCCTAGCACATAAATAAATACTTATTGACTATGTGACCCTCAAGAACTTCCTTACTACCTTATCTCTGTGCCTGAAATTTCCACTGTAGGAAAATCCATAGGATCATAGATTTGAGCAGTAAAAGGGCCTGAAAAGTAATTGAGTCCAGCTCTCTCATTATACAGATCAAGAAACAGACACAAGTTAAATGATTTCCACTGGGTCATACAGCTAGTAAGTATCTGAAGTAGGATTTAATCCACTAGACTATGTCAGTCTTTGAAAGTCTAGGATCTAATTACAGAAAAGTGGCAATTAGTAGGTGTTGAACCAACTGTAAAAGTACAGCTACTCTAGGAACTTAAGGTACAAACAAGTTTCTGAAGTGAGTTAGAAAGGGGAAAAGACCAAAAGAAGAATAGTGATTGGCCATGGCCTCCAATGACCTTTCAGATTCCATTCACATGTAACTGGATACTAAGGAGGTGTTCATCAACTGAGAAACAGCCAAACAAATAAGCTATATGAATAATATAGATCACTATTATACTATATGAAATTATGAAAGAAAGATTATCAGAGAAAAGTAGAAAGACTTGTATGAAAAGTGAAGTGAGAACATTCATAAATGAACAACATTGCAAAATTGAACAATTTCGAAAGACTTCAGAACTCTCATCAATGCAATGATCAACCATGAGTCCAGAAAATGAATTATGAAGCAGGTTACTCATCTCCTGACAGAGCAATGATGGACTAAACATGGAGTATGAGACATGTCTTCTGGACACAGTCAACAGAGGAATTTATTTTGCTTGACTATGCATATTTTCTGCAAGGATTTTCTCTTTCTTTTTTACTTTGGGGGAAAGGTACAAAGGAAGAAAATAAATGCTTTATAACAGAAAAAAGATATCAATAAAATCTTTTTTTTTTAAAGTCAGTTAGTCAGTCTAGATAAAAATCAAACTTGAAAAGAAATATAAGGGCAGGTAGGTGGCACAGTGAGTAGAGCACCAGCCCTGGAGTCTGAGTTTAAGTCCAGCCTCAAACACTTGACATATTTACTAGCTGTATGACCTTGGGCAAGTCACTTAACCTCAATTGCCTTGCCTCCCCCATCCTCCCATAAAAAGAGAAACCCAGATCCTTAGTGGAGAAGAGGAGATAGAGAGAAACCATGTGAAGCTGGGAGTATAGAAGTTGAGGCAGAGGCAGTCACAGCAAGGAGTGGGGCCAAGGTTAGGACTATAGCAAGAGAGCAAAAGAGATAGAAAATCATTCCCTTGGAGTCGATAGCCCAATGCACACATTGTGCTCCTACCCTAATGCAAGCAAGGCTGGTTTTTTCATTGAGGTATTGCAATCATCCTCAACACTTCATTGGATCAGGAAACTAAGGGCTCTGGCTCATATACTAGTTGGTTGAGTACAAAACAGTCACAAATAACTCCAGGTATGATCTGATTCTTGGAGGATCAGGATGGCAAGGAAGCTTTGCCCACCTAAATCAGCCTGGAGTATCTTCAGTGAATATCCTTGTTGAATATCCTTCCCCTGCTACGGCTAAGTGAATTTTCTTTTCTTAACTCTTGAATGACCTGTGGATATCTCGTTGGGTTCTAATATCTAACCTAAACTCCCAAGGGATTGGCCTGAGTGGGGCTCAGCCTAGAACCACATCTATAGAAGAGAGCACAGCCTCTGTCCTAATATTCCTGGTGTTCAACTGGCCTACACAACCTTGATCTCAGCAGCTAGGCATTCACATATTGGAGGATCAACCACACCCTTGGTGGCCTTTAAAGCTAAATAACTTACAAGCATTTGTGAGAGAAATCTGTCAATTGAGAGTCCTGGTTCTGTTGGTTACTAGCTATGTGATTCCAGGTAAGTCCCTTGCGTACACTTTATCCTTGGTTATCTCCTTTATTAAGTCAGAATGATACTTGGCCTACTTCGTTTACTGGGCTGCTGTGAGGAAAGTGCTTTGTAAATGACAAAATGGATATTAAAATGTGATTATTTTAATAGCGATATCTAGGGAGAATTCATTAAACACAAAGCTCTCTAAAACATTCATTTTCTAATCCTTAAAAAATAAAACAACATAACAAAATCTTGTTAGGTCCTGGTATCCCCCAAAGTGACCATCCTATGTAATATTCCTCAATTTTTTTCAGCCAAATTCCTTGAAAAAATTTTCAATACTAGTTGCCTTAACTTCTCTTCCCACTCTCTTCTAGCTTACAACTGCATCACTCAGCTAAAACTACAATTTCCAAAGTCACCAATGATCTCTTAATTACTAAATCTGATGCCCCTTTCTCAGTTCTCATCTTTCTTGACCTCTTAATAACCTTTGGCTTGGTTGATCACTGCCTCTTTCTGGCTACTCTCTTCTCTTTGGGTTTTAATGATACTGCTTTCCTGGCACCTCATTCACTATTCCTCAGTCTCCTTTGCTGGATCTTTATCAATAACACATCCCCTAACTGGTGGTATACCCCTAAGTTTTGTCTTCTTTTCCCTCTTTTTCTCTCCCTCTCCCTCTTCCTTCCCAACCCTGCCTACCAATATAGAATTATCATCTCTATAATGAGTCCCAACCCTACTCTCTCTTCTCAACTCTAATCCTACATTACCAACTGTGTAAAGGATATTCCAAATTGGATGTCCCGTAACCATCTCAAGCTCAATATTTCTAAAGGAAAATTAATATTCTCTCCTCCCCTCCCCTCCCCTCCATAAATACTCCCACCTTCTGAACTTACCTATTTTTCTTTTTGAGGACAGCACCATTCTTCTAGTCACTTGGGTTTAGAATCTCAATGTCACCCTTGATTCCTCACTCTCATTCACTACAAATATCCAACCAGGTGTCAAATCTTGTTTTAATCTCCACGACATCCTTACATCAGTCTTTTTCTTTGCATTCACCCAGTCACCATTATAGTTCATGCCCTCATTACCTCTCTCCTGAGATTACTGTAAAAGCTTCTTTATCAATTTTCTCCTCTCTTCAATCTATCCTTTATATAGTTGTCAAACTAATTTCCCAGAAAACCCCACAAAATGACCATATTACAATTCTACTCAATAAACTCCAGTGGCTTCCTGCAACCACTAGAAGAAAATACAAATTTGGAGGTATTTAAAGGCCTTCACAACTTGGTCCCAACCTATCTTCATAGCCTTGTTGCACACTATTCACACATTGTGTTTCAGCAAAACTTTTCTGCTTAAAGCTCCTCCTGTCTAGTACTCTATCTCCCACTCTGTGGCTCTGTCTCTCATAACTGGAACATACTCTCTTTCATCACCTTCATTTCTCAGATGTTCTAGTTTCTGTCAAGGTTCAACTCAGTGGCTACATTTCACATGAGGTCTTCCTAATTCCCTATGCTACTAATGCCTCCCCTCCCAACCCCTCCATTTATTTTGTATATGTTTTGCATATATATCTGGTCTACTCTTCCTACTTGCACTTGCAAGTTGAGTCCTCAGGGAAATGATTACACCAGATTCAAAGTACTTTGTAGATCCAAACTCCTAAAACTATAGCTTATGAAACCCCAAATGTAAAGGTACATTCACTTGTCACAATAACCTCAAAGGTGTTTACTAAAATGAAATAGCATGAATAGTAGTAATAAAACATTCCTTCCAAAAACCTGGGGCATATTCTCCCCAAATACACACAGCCATGTGAGGAAAAGAATCATACATAACATACACCAGTAGAGAGGCATACACATAGCCCCCCAATGTCCTTTTTTCTCTTACGATATCTTCCTTCTCTTGTTCCCCAAAATAGCATCTCTTCTCTCCTCCCCTCCCATCCCCTCTCCTTTCCCTCTCATTCTCACTCTCTCCTTTCTGGGTCTGCTCCCTGTGGTACATAGTGTCTCCTATTTGGTAAACTGCTCTCTTGCAAGATGCCATAGAAGGATGGGTGGAGGGAGTAGAAAGAAAGACAAGAGAAATCCCCACTCTGGAAAGGGCACAAGGAAAAGACACAGAACCATTCCCTCTCAAGATCTGAGTTCTTCCAGTTTAGAACTATGTCCAAAGGGCTACAAAACTGTGCATACCCTTTAAAGACCCAGCAATACCATTATTAGGTCTGTATCCCAAAGAGATCAAAGAAAAGGGAAAAGGATTCATATGTATAAAAATATTTATAGCAGCTCTTTTTGTTGTGGCAGAGAATTGGAAATTGAAGGAATGCCCATTAATTGGGGAATAACTAAAAAAGTTGTTGTATATGATTGTGATGGAATACTATTGTGGTATAAGAAACAATAAGCAAGATGGTTTCAGAAAAACCTTGGAATTCTTATACGAACTGATGCAAAGTGATATGAGCAGAACCAGGATAACCTTATCCACGGTAACAGCAATATTGTAAGGATGATCCACTGTGAAAGACCTAGCTACTCTGATCAAGAAAATGATGCAAGATGATTCCAAAGGACCCATGATGAAAAATATTATTTACCTCCAGAGAGAGAATGAATAAATTCTGAATGCAGATTGAAACATCCTTTTTTTCTACTTTATTTTTTTTCCTTCTTTTGTCTGTTTTCTTTTGTAACATGGCTAATATGGTAATATGTTTTACATGATTTCACATGTATAATCAATATTAAACTGCTTTGATTTTAGCTGTTTTTTCTGCCATAGTGTGCTGCCTATATATGAACTAGGAGAATTTCTCCATCATCCTGTTGATACACTTTAACAGGGGAGTTCAGAGAGGTTATCATTTCCCTAGCAAAGATGAGCAGTCTTTATCCTTTCAGCAGATCATATTCCTAGAAAAGTTACTTTAAGAAAAAAGGATGTAAGTTGAATCTGTTTTGCTCAAGGTGACACAATCCAGAAAGCATTAAGGGATCATTTTACAAGCTATCTAGGGAAAGAAAAATACCCAAAGAATGGGGAAAAAAACCACAGACAGTATTAATACTCCCCAAAGGCAATCTATAGGGCATCAGAAATTACTGACCCTTGTGCATACTTTCTAATGTGTATGAGACTAATCAACACATATATAGAGGGTATCATTCATGAGAATCTAAGAAGAAAGTAGAAAAGTTTTCACAGATAACTTTCTACCTTAGAGCACATTTTTGCTGTCCACATAACTGACTCCTTAAAAAAAAAAGAGAAAACAAAATTCCACTGTTTATTCATTTGAACCATATTTTATTGGCATAGAGAACTCCCAGTAAGGAAAATCCCTCTGTCAAAGCTGATCAAAACCTACTCTGCAATTTATAGCTTCTGAGAGTTACTTGTGACACTGAGAGTTTAAGTGACTTGTTCAGGATTATCCAGTCAGCAAGTGCTGGGTCATCTTGACTGCTATTCATTACACCACCTTGCCTCTCAGTTACAGAACTAATCTCAAGTCAACATCCACTTTTGCTAGCTAGTTAACCTAGTTTTAATAGTATATTACACTACTGATTACAAAAATTTATTGTGTATTTAAAAAAAAAAACAAAACACATGCAATAAAGCACAACCTTAAATGCTCTGCTCCAACAAGGAATCTCTCATGGTTATGTTAAGATCATAGATGATTTCTTGATAGACACAACCATGGAGATAGCTCTGGTAAATAACCCTCTAATTAACGTCATGAGGTCCCAAACAGGGAGAAGTATACTCAACAAAGGTGTTTACAAATATCATGGAGATGTCCTCCAGAGAGTCCCAAAGAAGGAGAACGCCTTCTAGGTGGTGAGTTCCTACAAAGGCTTCTGTTTATGGATGATATTTTGTGGATTTCATCAAGCCCAAGGACTTTCTAGTACCTCCTCAAAAGGAATCTTTTGATTTAGTTATACATAGAGGAAAAACTAAATGGATGAAAACTGCATTCTGTTCAGATAATGACATACATATGAAAGTTAAGTCCATCAAATTAGTATGTCAGAACATGTATGTGGGACAGGAAATGAAGACTGCAAATTCAATCCTGAGTTGAAGAGGAGGAAGAAAGTGGCCAAAATACATTTTGAAAGTCTTGCAGTGTTTTTGATGATCTCCAATTATTCTCCAGCACAAGAGACCAGACCTTTTCAATTAGGGAGGAGGAGATGAAGGAGAAAGGGCCCCTTGGTTGTCCTGTGTCTTCCATTGCCTGTTGGTAATAATTGTAACAAATTTGCATAGTTAAAATTTAGTGGCCTTGGTAGAGATAGATGAGGTGATCTTTGTCTTTCTTTTGTTCTTAGGGAATGGGATTAATGTAGGATTTAAAGCCCTTTACAACCTAGCCAAACCCTACCTTTCTAGTCTCTCTGTACATTGAACTCCCTTACATACTCTTCGAGCCGGTAAAACTGGCCCCCTTTGCTGTTCCTCAAATAAGACATTATTTCTTGACTCCACGCATTTTCGCTGGCTATTCCCTGTGCATGAAATACTCTCCTTCTTCTCCATCTCCTGGCTTCCCTAGCTTCTTTCAAGTCCCAGAAAAACCCTTTCTCAATCCCTCTTAGTTCTAGTACCTTCCCTCTGTTAATTATTTCCTGTTTATCCTGTATATAATTGATTTGTACATAACTGCTTTCAATGTGGTCTCCCTCATTAGACTGTAAGTTCCTTGAGATCAGGGACTATCTTTTGCCTTTCTTTGTCTCCCTAGCACTGAGCACAGTGCCTGGTCAGATGTTAATAAATACTTATTAACTGACTGTGATGGATAGTTTATCATTTGATAGTATTTCTATTTGTTTACATTCTTTTAAAAGTAATTTAAAATAACATATAGAAAAACCTGGAAAGAATGTGAATAAAATGGAAAAGGAAAATAGTCAAAGATAGTTATGGAATATGGCTCTAAATCAAAGGTGGGAAAAGGAAATGGAGAAAATTGTACAGAGATTGCAACTTGAGACAAGATGCTACCTTAAAGCAAATTCAATATCTGAAAACACTGAGTTCTCACTTTATGGTTCCATAAGGACTTGTTGAATTTAATTATTGTGATAGCTTTCTAACAGGTATTCCTATCTCTTCTCTTTCACACTTGACAACCCAACAGCTAGATGGTATAGTAAAGAGAAGAGTGAGGAGCACTTAATTTGAGGACCTCAATTCACATCCTGTCTCAGACACTTCATGGGGATGGGTCACTTAACTTATCTAAACCTCAAATTTTCCCATATATAAAATTGGGATAATTATAACACCTACTTCCCAGGGCTGTTGTGAGGATCTAATGAGATAATTATTGTAAAGGCACAGTGCCTGGCACATAGTAAGTGCTATATTAATATTGTTTTTATGATTACAATAAAATAACATATGCAGAGTACTTTGCAAACCTAATCATGTTATATAATTACTGTTTTCCAGTTTGTACAACTGTTTAATATTCTCCTTTGTTCAATTCCCAATTTCATGTCTAGCATCTTTAGTTTTACCTCTGTTTTCTTGGCCTCATATTGGTGGCTCCCAACTTAACATGTAATAATAGCTAATATTTATATAAAGTTTTCAGGTTTCCAAAACATTTTGCATCAATTATCTTTTTTAATCTTTACAACAGCCCTGTTAGGTAGGTGCTATAAATATTCTTCTTTTATACATGTGACTGTTGGGGTTATGATCTGAGGCAGGATTTGAACTCAGGTATTCCATACTTCAAGACCAACACTGTAATCACCGAGTCTATGAACACTGGCAAAGAATGGACTACCAAAAGAAGCTGTGGTATTTTCTTGCCTAGATTCTTTTGAAGGTCTCTGGAGCTCGGGAATGGACTGGATGAGTTTTCCCAGTCCCAGGACTCTGTGATCCCTCTATCCTTCCTGTCTCTGTACGCATCTTAATTGTGATCAATGAGATATGATAGAATTGTAGGGATAAATCATGATGATTGGGGGTCTGTGATGGCAGGACCAACATTCAGACTTGGATATCTCTGGTTTTTCCAAGACTGTCTGATTGGATCATAAGAATAAGAGACAGGATGGACCACCAAAAGAGGAAACCTAGGCCCAGAAAGGTTTGAGTGACTTGTTCTAAGTCACATAGCCGAGCCAAGTCTCCCCCAAATTTTGTTTTCTTTCCAATAGGCTATACTACTTCTCAGAATATCTACAACAAAATCCCTCTTGAATGAGGACAGGGCCTCCAAAACCAACCTACCTTTTACCAAAACCCACTCTCTATTGAATAGCAACAATTAATAATTAATAGTGATGTCATGGAAAGAACATGGAATCAGGTCTTTTTATTAGACCTAGATGTGAATTTGAGTTGTTGCCTCTTATTGGGCAAATTATTTCATCTCTTTGGTTCTCAGTTTCCTCACCTATAAAATGAGGAGATAGGACTCAATGATCTCAAAGTTCCTTGTAATTAAATCTATGATCTTAAAGTTTGAGAAGTTAGAAGTGTATATTTTATTATTCCCATTTAACAGATTGAGAGGTGACGTAGAATAATGGCTAGAAAGCTAACCTATGAGTCAAAAAGACCTAGGCCGGGGTGAGGAACCTATGGCCCCAAGGCCACAGGTGGCTTTCCATGTCCTCTAGTGCAGCTCTTTGACTGACTCCAAACTTCACAGAACAAATCCCCTTAATAAAAGGATTTGTTCTGAAAAACTATTTCTCAGTCAAAAGACCATACCCAAGGACACAGAAGACCACATGTGGCCTCAAGGCCACAAGTTCCCCACTTCTGACCCAGGCTGAAGCCCTACCTCTAACAATGTGGACAATTCACTTAACCTCTCAATGCCCCAGACAACTCTCTAAGAACAGTTGCTGACTTGCACTGGTAGAGGAAGCTTCCTCACTGAGAGCTCTCTATACTGATTAAATCATAGGTCCAGAATAAAAATAATGATAATTTAAAAATTGGAGACTGGAAATCCAAGAGAAGTTAAATGACCAACCCAAAGTCATGTAACTCAGTCAGTGCTGGAAGCAAGATTCAAACCTAGGTCTTCTGAACCTCAATCCCAGGCTCTCAGAGTTTCCAGGGTACTTCAATGAATCCTAAGTCTCTAGAGTATTAAGGAAAACCCCCCTACAAAACCTCAAACATAACAAAACAACTAACAAGTAAGCTTTCTTTTCTCAGAGATGTGTCATCCAGTATTGAAGAGTATCAATGAGAGCAAAAAACAGATGAAGTCATTTTCCTTCTAGGCCACAAGAACCAGAGCAAAGCGTCTGGTCCCAGAAATCCTACAGGTATCTTTCTATTTGTTGCCTCCCAGAAATGCTAGTCAGACAGCAGCCTTGAAGATCCCTGATCTGGGTATATCCCTAGATCTGTTATGACAGACTTAAAGCAAGTCTCGACTCATACAAGCTGCTATTTTCTCAGGGAGCTTATCCCTTAAGCCTTAGATTGGTTTATAATTTTTAGTCTTCCTTCACTACCTTTGGCAGGACGGTGTAGTGGAAAGGATGCTGGCTTTGGAGTCAGAGGCCCAAGGTCCCAGCTCTGTCTTTGGTGCTCAATGCCTGTGTGTGACCTTAGGCAAACTGCTGAAGTGCTGTGGGCCTCCCAGCTGCTAGTGGTACGTCTAACAACAGGGTTGGCCTAGGGGGCTCTTCCAGCTCCAAGCCTCGGGTCCTTGTCTCCAACACTTTTAGAGTGGCATACCTGTAGGCTTGTCCCTGACGGTCTACATTTGAAGTCAGTTTAAATCCTGGCTCTGAAAGACTCTTACAATTCACTTTCTATCACTTAGTCTCAGATTGCACAAGTGGATATAATTATCCTTGAAATAGCTATCTTCCTGCTGGATGGAAGGAAAGTACTTTATAAAATTTTAAAAATTTATTTTATTTTTAAGTTATGGAATAAAACAAGCATTTCCCCTAACATAGTATAATAAAAAAAAAGATGGTTGCATATGAAACTGCAACTCTATTATGTACAATTCGCTGTTCCTTTTAAATATATAATAAAGCTATGTAAATTTATTTTTTTTCATGTTTTTCTCCTTCCCCCGCCCTAGAGATGGCTACCATTAAATACAAATATGTATATGTATATGCGTGTGTATATGTGTATATACACATATGTATACAATGTAAAATAATTTTATTTATCAATTCTTTCTCTGGATGCAAGTATCTTCTAGTATCTTCCTACATATGTAGTTAATTTGGGTATTATAAAAAAAGTACTTTGAAAATATACATGGAATCACAGTATTTTAGAATCAAAAAGGCCTCAATGGCCATCTAACCCAACCTATACACAAAACGAATCCCCACTATACATTCCCAAGAAGTGGTTGCCCAGCCTCTGCTTACAGGCCTTCAATGAGGAGTTACTCCCAGTCTTCTGAGGCTGCCCATTACACATTGGGATAGCTCTGATTGTAAGGGAGATTTTTGTTACAAGTAAATTTGCCTCTCTTCAACTTTAACCATTCCTCTTGGTTCTGCCCTCCAAGGCCAAACAGAATGAATGTAATCCCTCTTTCACATGACTTGTCTTTCAAACATTTGAAAGTAGCTATCATGATCCCCTGAGGTCTCACCTCTCCAGGCTAAATATCCCCAATTCTTTCAATTGACCAATATGGGCCATTGGTAGCTAAGTGGCAAAATGGCAAAATGGATATAAAGCATTGGGCTTGGAGTCAGAAAGGCTTGAATTCAAATTCAGCCTCAGACACTTATCAACTCTGTGACCCTGGACAAGGTACTTAATCTCTGGTTGCCTCCATTTTTTCATCAGTAAAATGGGGATAATAATAGCACCTACCTGTGAGAATCAAATGAGATAATAGTTATAAAGCTCTTAGCACAGTACCTGGCACATGCTGGGCTCTCTATAAATGTAAGCTATTATTATATGGCATGGACTCAAGGCTCTTCATCATGCTGGTTACCCTTCTCTGTATACTCTACAGTTCATCAATGGATTCCCCAATGGTGGTACCCAAAACTGAACATAATACTTCAGATGTAGTCTGACCAGGTCACCTGAGGTACTATTTCTTTCCTCCTGATTCTTGAAAGCTATGCTTCTCAGGACCGCATTAACTTCTTTTGGCCTCCACAACACCTTGCTATCTCATTGATCTCACAGTCTACAAAAAACAGCAGATCTTTTTCCAATAAACTATTTTCTAATCATGCCTCACCACCCTCACTCATCTTAAACTTGGTAAGCTGATTTTATTGAAGCCAAGTATAAGATTTTACATTCATCCTTACTCATTATCATCCCAGTGCTCTGGCTTCTCAAGATCTTTTTAGGTCTGGAATCTGTTATCTGGTTTACTAGCCATTCCTCCCAGCTTTGTGAAATCTGCCAATTTAATGAGCATGTCATACATGCCTTTGCAATAATAAAAATGCTAAATAGCACAGAACCAAGCACAGATCACTGGGGTGCTCCACTGGACTCCTGCTGAGTTGATATCAAACCATTAAGGATGACCCTTTAAATACATCCATCCAGCCAATTCTGAATCCATCTAATTTTAATATCATTCAACTCACATTTCTCTAATAGCAAGATTGTTGTTGTTCAATCGTTTCCTTGTGATTCTATCAGAGGTTTTCTTGGCAGAGATGCTGGAGTTGTTTTCCCTTTCTTTCTCCAGCTCATTTTACGGATGAAGAAATTGAGGCAAACAAGGTTAAGTGACTTGCTCAGGGTCATGCAGCTAGTAAGTGTCTGAGGCTGGATTTGAATGCAGTGGCATAGTGGGAGACTTCAGGGTCACACTAGCACTGGTCCTACAGTCAGCAGATGTAAGTTTCAGTCCTGGTTCTGAAACTTCCTAGCTGTGTGACCCTGGGCAAATAACTTAATTTCATTGACCTAAGTTTCCTTATCTGTAAAACGGAGATAATTATAATTTTATTACCTATTTTATAGGCTGTTTAAAGAAAAGTAGTTTGTGTTTTTTTAAATAATATTTTATTTTCCCCTAATTCCATGCAAAACCAATTTTTAACATTCATTTAAAAAAATTTTTGAGTTCCAAATTCTCTCCTTCCCTCATTCCTGGGAATGAGCAATGTGATATAGGTTATACATTTGCAAGCATATAAAACCATATTGGTCACTTTGTGGAAGAAAACCCAAACAAAAAAGAAGAAAGAAAGTGAAAAATAGTATGATTTGATCTGCATGTAGACTCCATCAGTTCTCTCTCTGGAGGAGGATAGCATTTTTCATCATGAGTCCTTTGGGATTGTCTTGGATCATTGCATTGCTGAGAATAGCTCAGTCATTCATAGTTGTTCATCATACTATGTTGCTGTTACCGAGTACAATGTTCTCCTGGTACTTGCATCAGTTCATGCAAGTCTTTCCAGGTTTTTCTGAAATCATCCAGATTGTCATTTGTTAAAGTACAATAGTATTCCATTACAATCACATACCACAACAATTCACCAATTAATGGGCATCCCCTCAATTTCCAATTCTTTGCCACTACAAAAAGAGCTGCTATAAATATTTTTATATAAATTGGTTCTTTTCCTTTTCTAAAAAAAATCTTTTTGGGATGCAGATCTATCAGTTGGATCCTGGATCCAAGGATATACACAGTTTTATAGCCCTTTGGACATAGTTCTAAATTGCTCTCCAGAATGGTTGGATCAGTTCACAACTCTACCAAAGGTGCATTGATGTCCCAATTTTCCCTCATTCCCTCCAACATTTATCATTTAAGGAAAGTAGTTTGTAAACCTCAAACCACTATAGAAATGGCAGCCATTCTATCAGCTATAGCTGGATAGAATGAGGGACAGCTCTTCAAATAGATAAGGTAGTCAGTCTAGTTAGAAATGTCTCTGGAGAAGTTTGTCTTTAATGATGCTACCACTTATCCTTCCCTTTTTTTCCCTCTGTCTCCCCAAAGCTCTCAGTTTTCTGAAGCTACCTCTTGCTCTTACAGGCAGCAGTAATGGGAAAGATAGGGTTATGGACCAGAAGAACCAAGACACAGGAGAAACATATAGGAACAAGTGAAGGGGATGGTCTGGGTTAGGAAGTATGGAGAAACTAAAGGTCAAGAGAGCAGGGAACCAAAGTGAGGCAGGCAGCCAGAAGTCAAAGAGTATGCAAATATTGAAGGTTAGGATGAAATAAGAGGACAAAGTCAGACAAGAAGATAGGATGAGATAAGAAAGACCATAAGAGATAAGAAGAGCTAGAAATGGATACATCTGCCTTGAAGAGGAAGTTTTCTTATAGCCTAACATCTTGTTTTCCTAGAGCTTAGAAACCCAAGGCCTGAAGGTTATTTGTGAAGCTTTCTCTCACCCCTGGAAGGGTAGATTTGGGAATTCCTCTACTTCCTCATGCCCATTGAAATTTGCCTGTCCTGTGTCTGCTATTTGCCAGATACTCTTTTGGCAATCCAGGCATTTATTGGTACTTGTATTTAATTGGTTATAATTCATTCAGCAATCCTTTATTGAGCCTCTGCTTCCTTGGACAAGGTTTTGAGGGGGATACAAAGATGAACAGAACCCAGTCACTGGGTCTCCATACTAATCAATAAGAAAAATATATAACCTAATATCTGCAACATACAATGTAAAATATTTAAGAAATGCTATCAATGCAATAGAATTATAGAATGGAAATTAACTTCAAGATCATCTAAATTATACCTCTCATTTTACATATGAGATAAAGATCCAGAGAGGGAAATTCACTCTCCAATGTCATCCATCTAGTTTCTCTGATGAGACTGGAACTTAAGAGCCTTGTTGTCCCTCCAAATAATGTTTTTGCATTTATTGTAAATCTTCTTTTGCCTTTAATTAAGGGAGTAAATCTAATGGTGGATATTCGAGATGCCTGGTCAGACTAGTGCAGTATATATTTAAGAGCAGGAATGTCTTTCAGTGACATTCAAATCCTATCATGAGGACTACCAGCTCCACAGTCTTTGCCTAGGGCTAAGTCTGAGTCTAGACTCTGTTGTTTCAAGTTTCATTACTGTGCTCAGTGAAATGTGGAGGCATTCAAAACTAATTCCAGTGTGGTTCCTAATAGAAGAATACCTGCTTAACCACTACCTCTGTAAACCACTTCCTTTTGTTATAGCTCTTCAGAATTAAGCTAGACTTGTAGGAGTAAGGGAAAAAGGGAAAGGCCGACTGAATGAAGTTGCATCTATTGGATTCATTCAATAAATATTTCTGGAGTCCCTACTATGTACCTAAGCATATGCTAGGCCTATGTAAATGCAATGATACTGAGAACTCACTCTTCCAGAACAAGACCTGCTACATACCCCCTTCAGGGATCTAGGAATATCAGAGTGCTTAAAAAACTCTCTAATGCTGTCAGCTCCATCCCCTATTCTGGTTAGTTTGTCCCACTATTGGTTGCTAATAATTAACACCCCAGTTCTACTTATCCTTTACCATTCACTAACTTTTTCAAAGGGATATTTATTCTGAAGATATTGCAAGAATAGAAGTGCCAACTTTTGTGAGCACACTTTCCCCTATACCACTCTAGTGTGCCAAGTACACAAAAGTGAACCAAAGACTACTTTGCTTCTTCTTTCATAGAGTTTATCCAGTAAGGGAAATAGTGAGGGAGGTAGTGTTAAATGATAAAAAGCTCAGCCTCAGAATCAGGACAATGGGCATTCAGATCCCACCTCTAACACAGTGGTCATTTGACCCTGAACAAGCCAGATAATATCCCAGCACCAAAGGCAACTCTCTAAAAATGTAAATTGTGGGACTATTGCTAATTTGCATAGGTAGAGAGATCATCCTCCCTAGGAACTCCCAGAACTCTCAAGTTTGTATAGAAGAAAAGGGGAAGGGAGGAGATTAAATAAGTAATAATGATGGTTCACATTTGTTTAGGACCTTAAGGTTTTTGAAGTGCTTTATCTCTGTCATCTCACTTGATTGTCCACAACAACACTATTCTCCCCATTTTTATGTTTGCTTACATGTAAACAAACCAGTATAATATAATGAAGATATAATGTAAAGAGATGCTTTGTGATACAATGGAAAGAGCACGGGACTTGGGTTCAGATCCTGGCTCTGATGCTCCCTCTTTCTGAGACTCTATAAAATGTACCACCCACTCACAGGGTTGTGGTGAGGAAAGCCCATTACAATCCTCAGAGTGCTATGGAATGAATGGATATATATAAACATTCCTGTTATCATCTATCAATAAGATAGAACCAAAAGGGTACACCAAAGCCACTTTTCCAAAACCTTTCATCTCCCTTCAAACTTTCCACAACGTCCCCTCCACCAAACTCTTAACTGAAAGCTTTGTCTCATATTTCACTGAAAAAAAATTGAGGTAATTTGCAGAAAGTTTCTCCTTCCTTCCTCATCACATACCATCCAAATATCTTCTGCCACATCTCCTCCTCTACTCTTGTTTCATGAGGAGAAGTGAGGCTGGTGACCTGCACAGCCCTCCCTCACTCAAAACATAGTCAAGTGCAAGTCATGTCATCATTTCTCTGATGGCATGGTCTTCTTTGGCAACGAAGGACGAACATTGTTTCATATGAAGATGTAGCCTTTCTTTCAGAGGTAAACCCCTCTACCTGCACAAGTGGCCCCATTCTATCCTATCTCCTCCAGTAGATTGCTCCCTCTTATCATTCCCATTCTCATTTATCTTCAGTCTCTTCAGGTCTACTGGCTGTTTACCAACTGCCTTTAAACAATACCACGTCTCTCCCATTCTCAGAAAAAAAAAAAAACAACCAAAAACCTGACTTGATCCATCTCTCTGCCTCTATACCATTTCAGTGATCTCATCAATTCTCATGGTTTTAGTTTTCATCTCTACTCACAGATTGTCGTGTCCATCCTTCGTTTTCAAAGAAGACTAAGGCATCAGAGAAATGATGACATGACTTGAACTTGAGTTTGTTTTGAGTGACGGAGGGCTATGTAGGTCACCAGCCTCACTTCTCCAGAGCCATCTGAATCCAGTGACCAGATATTCATCAGGATAACTAGAGATGGCCCAGGATGATGCAGATGATTCTCAATTTGAATTGTCCAGGTCTTTCCTTTTTCCTGACTTCCAGTCTTAAACTACTTAATAAACATCTTGAATCTGATGGGGTACAGATCCAAGCAGAGATCTTCATCCCTTACCCCAAAAGAATTTGAGTTCTATTTGTCCATAGGCCCTGGAAAACCCCACCTTGAACTCTCTTTGAATCTTCCCACTGGATTTGGCTTTTTATGCCCAAATCTGTTACCCTTAACCTAGCCTAGCCCTCTATTGTCTGTTACTTCCTGGTTGCCTCCAATTACTTCCCACCCTTGATCCTATCAAAATCCCATTTTCTTGGTTCCTGTTATTTGACCTCTAGTCACCCCAGTCTACAGACCACTCCCATCAAGACCCTCCTTGGACTCCTCCTCCAGTCACCTCAGACTACTTGACCACCCCTAGATCCTTCCCATAGTCTTTCTGTATATAAGATCCATCTTGTTTCCACGAAGGTGCTCAGATTCAATCTAGCTCAGTTTCTATCTGACCTGCTTGTCAATACAAGCATTACAAATGCTCAGATTCCTTAAGAGTTTACCCAAAATGGTGGGTCTTAAATAAACTTTGTTTTTCTTTGACCAAAAGAAGGTTTGAGTTGAATTCATTCAGGTAGGACCCGGCATGTCAGGATTTTGGGGTCCTGAGCACCCCTAAACCTCAACAAACCTAATACCTCATAGATATGTTAAACTCTTCATGTCCAAAACTGAACTCATCATTTTTCTCCCCAAATTCTCTCTTCTTAACTTCTCTATTATTATTGAGGGAACCATCCTCCCAGTCATCCAGGCTTGCAATCTACATGCCATTCTTGACTCCTCACTCTCATCCCCATATCCCCCAATAATAGCCAAGTCCTGTAGTTTTTCCTTTGTAACAGCTCTTGTATATTTTCCTTTCTCTCTTCTTACACCACTCACCACCCTGTTTCAGGCTAGACAGTAATGTTGACACAAGGCCAGTGAAACTACATCCTTTCTAAAGTACTTATTGGGTCCTTCCTGATTCTCTTAGGCTTGCTTGTCAGAAGGTGTGGTAATGTGGCTGGCTGCTTCCTGGAATGGGTGTTCATCTTTCATATTATCTTTCTTGTTTCTTAGATCAGTGCTGGCTGACTAGTATATGCTTGTTGCATGAATGAGTTCAGGGAAATGTTTACGTACAGAGTTCCTGAGTTTCCTATCCTATTGGTATGCAAATAATTTGACTGTAAGAAAAGCCAGGCTTCCTGCAGGGAAAAATTTCTTTTACCAACCCTAACTTTCACTTTGACTACCTGTTAGCTTTCACACTGCTACACAATTAACTGTCTTTGCCACTGCTCTGCTTGTCTTAGACAACATTTGGGGAATATCTAGCTGATCCAACTGTCAGTGGAAATGACAAGGGGAAGAAATATTCTAAGTATCTCTTGTGTATTGAGTCCTCTAGGGCACTAGGGTAATATGAAATTTATATAAGAAGACTGGATCCAAAGCCAAGAAATCTGGCCTCAAATCCTGGTTCTGTGTGACCCTGGGCAACTTAATTCACCTCTATGAGTTCTAGTTTTTCATTTATAAATTATGAGTGATGTACCTATTAGACTGGCAAACATGACAGAACAGGAAAATGATAAATGTTGGAGAGGATGTGGGAGAGTTGGAACACTAATGCATTGTTGGTGGAGCTGTGAGTTCATCCAACCATTCTGGAGAGTAGTTTGAAACTATGCCCAAAGGGCTACAAAAATGCGCACACCTTTTGACCCAGCAATACCGCTTCTAGGACTGTATCCCCACGAGATCCTAAAAATGGGAAAGGGTCCCACATGTACAAAAATATCTACAGCAGCACTCTTTGTAGTGGCCAAAAACTGGAAATGAAAGGGATGCCCATCAATTGGGGAATGGCTGAATAAATTATGGTATATGAATGTAATGGAATACTATTAGGGCATAAGAAATGATGAACAAGAAGACTTCAGAGAGGCCTGGAAAGACTTATATGACCTGATGCTGAGCAAAAGGAGCAGAACCAGGAGAACTTTGTGCACAGCAACGACTACAGTGTGTGAGAGTTTTTTTCTGGTAGACTTGCACCTTCATAGCAATGCAAGGACATAAAAAAAAATTCCCAATGGTCTTCTAAGGCAAAATGCCTTCCACATTCAGAAAAAGAACTGTGGAATTCAATCGCAGAATGTAGCAGCTCATTTGTGTGTGTGTCTGTGTGTCTGTGTGTTATGTTTTGCTTTGTTATATAATTTCTCCCATTTATTTTAGTTCTTCTACACAGCATGACTATAATGAAAATGTATTCAATTGGAATATATGTGTAGATCTTATATAGAATTGTATGCTGTCTTGGGGAGGGAGGGGGGTGGGTGGGAGGTAGGTAAGGGGAAAAAAAATCTAAGTTTTATGGTTGTGATTGTAGAGCATTAAATATAAATAAAATGAATATATTTTTTAAAAATTATGTGATGATACTATATCTATTTAATAATACTATAACTCTTGTCTCAGAGTCACCCCAAAACTTCTGGGCTCCCAAACAGATCATGGGAGCTGAGTCAATGGGACCATGTTATCTCTTTGCTTCATTCAGTCCCTTACTAGAACTAGTCTAGGAAATCTCCATGTCAAGCTCAGCTAAAACTCATGCCAAAAGAATGTGGAGACAATCTGTAGGTAGAAGTCCACTATTTAAATGCAATCTTCTCTTGTCATTGTTACTGTTCTTTTTTATATACTGAAATGTTCAAACTTGTTGAAAATTAAGTTCATAATAAAAAACATTAAAGAATTTTGAAAGGCAAATTTGTTCAAAATAGTAATTGAGAATTCCCTTATATTTTGTTTGTTCCCTACTATTAAGTAAGCACACACTAATATGGTTGGTTGGTTGGTTGTTGTCCTTCATTCTCAAAGAGAACCAAAATGACATCACCATGGTAAAATCAAGTTTCAATGTGTGGCTGTGACTGATCAGACAAATATGAGCTCAGAACACTCTACTGCAGACTGGGCACAGATAATCCACTTGAACATTTCAGGTGGATACCCCAAATTTGCACATCCTACATTTCCTCTAAGCTGTTTTAATTCGGCTTTGCTCATAGAGCATAGCACCCTTTCTAATGTGGGCCTGTGCCAGTGTCTCCTATGTCACATAATCAAATCCAGAGTTCTTGGGAAAGACCTTGAGAGTATCCTTGTATCATTTCTTCTGGCCACCATGTGATCACCTGCCCTCTGCAAGTTCTCCATAAAATAGTGTTTTTGGCAAGCATACATTTTGCATTAGAACAATGTGGCCAGCCCATAGGAGTTGCACTCTCTGAAGCATAGTTTGAATGCTTGGCAGTTCAGCTCAAGCAAGGACCTCAGTGTCTGGTACCTTATCCTGACAGGTGATCTTCAGAATACTCCTAAGACAGTTCAAGTGGAAGTGATTCAGTTTCCTGCCATGGCACTGGTAGACTGTCCATGTTTCACAAGCATATAACAATGAGGTCAGCGCAACGACTCTGTTGACCTTCAGTTTGGTGGTCAGTCTAATACCTCTTCTCTCCCAAACCTTTCTTCAGAGCCTCCCAAACACTGAGCTAGCTCTGGCAATGCATGCATAAACCTCATTGTCAATGTGTACATCCCTGAAAAGTACACTACCAAGGGAAGTGAACTTATCCACAGCATTCAGAATTTCTCCATTTGTTGTAACTGATAGTACCATGTATAGATGGTGTGGTGGTGGCTGATGGAGCATCTGTGTTTTCTTGGTGTAAATTATTTAGGCCAAAATTAGCACAGGCAGCAGAGAATTGATCCATACTTTGTTGTATCTCAGCTTCAAAGGCTACACTGAGTGCATAATCATCTGCAAACAGAAAATCATGCACCAACACTCCCTCCACTTTGGTCTTGCCTTGTAGCCTTTTCAAATTGAAGAATTTACCATCAGTGCGGTAGCTGACCTTCATCTTCATTGAAAGCACTTGACAACATGGCTGAAAACATCATGCTAAAAAGCATGGGAGCAAGCACACAGCCCTGTTTCACTCCATTGGTGACTGGAAAGGCACGAGAGCATTGTCCACTATGCAGAACCCCAACAAGCATGCCATCATGAAATTAATGTACAATACTGATGAGCTTCTCTGGGCAACCAAATTTTGACATAATTTTCCATAAGCCCTCATGACTAACAGTGTCAAAGATCTTGGTCAGATCTACAAATGCTCCTGGCATTTCTCCTAGAGTTGTCAGGCAGCAAACACCATATCGACTGTTCCTTGGTACTATGGAAGTGTTCAGCCCATCTCTCTAGGATCATATCCTTCTCATTAATCAATGTGGTTCCATCAGCACTGAGTAGTTGTGATGCACCATAGGTTTTTGGTTCATAAATAGCTTTCAGGGCATCATAAAATCTCTTTGGATAGTTACTATCAGCATAAAACTGAATTTCATCTGGCTTCTTACTGAGCCAGGAATCCTGTATCTCTCTAAACTTTGCCTTGTACTTTACTTTTATGGAATTAAAGCTGCTTTCTTAGAGGTAGATGGACTATCCTGGTGGTAAATCTGTGGAATTCATGTTTTTCATTTAGCTGCTTCTGAATTTCCCCATTATTTTTATCAAACCAGTCTTGGTGTTTGCAAGTGTTCTGACCCAGATGAGCAAATGCAGTGCTGTACACCAAATTTCTGAAAGCTGCCCACTCCTTTCTGCTTCATTGTGGCCAACTGTGTGTTGGTTCAACTTTCCCTCCAAGTTAGCAGCAAACTGTTCAAACTCAGAAAAGAGTTCTAATTTGTTGACATTAATTCTTCTGGTAGTCATTTTGCATTGGAGGCGGCACTTTAGATGAATGCAAATATTTAGCTCAGAAAGGATAAGTCTATAATCAGTCCAGCACTCTGCACCACACATTGCCTTTGTCACTCTCACATCTTGTCTGTCTCTTTTCCTTGCAATCATATAGTCTGTTAGATGCCAATGTTTGCTGTGGGGGTGCATCCATGAAGTTTTATTGCATTTAGGTAAATGGAAAACAGTGTTAGTGATGAGGTCAAGCAATGCACAAGTCTTCAGCAGTAAATGATCACTGCTGTTGCTGTTTCCCACTCCATTTCTCCCTAGGACTCCCTGCCAAGTCTGGTAGTCTGAGCCTACTCTAGTATTATTAAAGTCACCCAGCATTATAAGCTTGTTCTCTTTTGACTAATTGATAATAAAGGTCTCTAGGTCTTCATAAAATTTTTCTTTGACCTCATCAGGATTTGTCATGGTGGAAGCAAAGGCACTGATGATAGTAGCATGGCATTTTCCTACAAGTGGCAATCACATTGTCATGAGTCTGTTATTCACTTCTTTTTGCAGGCACATGTAGGTTTTGCAATCAAAACTAATCTAGTCAACACTTATTTAGTTTGCACACCTAATCACCTCCTTATTCTGCACCTATTGTGTTGTCATTATAAATCTAAATAATAATAATAACAACAATAACTGACATTACCTGTAATATTTTCATCCCTGCACTGTTGTTAATAATTTGGATTGTGCTAATTAGTATACACAGCAACTTCCTTGCCTACACTCTTCAGAGGAATTTGAGCAAATGTTATTATATTAGTCAAAATCTTTATTAAATCAGAATGGGGCAGCTAGGTGGCACAGTGACTTGAGGTCAGGAAGATTCATTGTTCTTGAGTTCAAATCCAGCATTAGACACTTACTAGCGGTGTATTCTGCCTGGGCAAGTCACTTTACCCTGTTTACCTCAGTTTCTCATCTGTAAAATGAGTTGGAGAAGGAAATGCCAAACCACTCCAGTATCTTTGCCAAGAAAACCCCAAATGGAGTCATGAAGAGTCCAACACAACTGAAAAATGACTAAACAGGAATCTCTGAAGCTCACTGCTGGTCAACAGTCAGTATAATCCTATTGCCACATCTTTGCCTGTTTGTGTACCCTCACTGCTCTCAATGTATCAGGCAAGGGAAGAAGGGTCAAGCCTGATAAATTCCACTCTCAGGTTGGATTATCATCCTTGATCACAGAGGGATTCATAGAATTTCGTAGTTGGAAGGGATCTGATAGTCATTTAGTCCAACCCACAGCAAAAATAAATCCCTGCTACAACATACCTGCTGAGGTGTCTCTGACTTCCAGGTTAGGAAAAATGTGATATGATGGAGGAGAGTGCAAGATTTGAAGTCAAAGGACTGATATTCAAATTCTGACTGTGCAACTTAGCATCTCTTTGTCCTCAGGTAAATCACTCAACCTCCCTGGGCCTGTTTTCTCATCTGTACAATGAAAGAATTGGACTTGATAACCACCAAAGCCTGTTCCAACTCTAAATGGGTCAACTTAAGTCAATAAGCATTTATTAAAGATTTAATATGTACCAGGTACTGATTATACTACCTTTTCCACTGAAAATTTTTCATCCCAATTTCCCTCCCTGATTCATAGATAATGTTTATGGTATCAAGCCCTTAGAGATCATCCAGTCCAACCCTTCATTTTAAAAAAGAAATAAACTTGAGGTATAGAGAAGTCATGTGACTTGCCCAAGGTAACAAGGCTAGTAAATGCTAGGATATGAACCCAGCTCTTTAAAAACCAAAAAAGTTTTCATGAATGTCTTTCTACATTCTCATAGTTTCCCCCAGTATCTCTTCCCCTCCCAGAGAACCATCTCACACACCAACTAGTATTTTTAAAGACAAGAAACAGAGAAGAGGGAAAAAGCAACACAACCAATCATTACACTGCAATAGTCTGAAACTATGTGCAATAAGTAACAACTATAGATCTTCTACTTCCACAGAAGGGTGGATTGTGAATTTTTTTTAATGGATAATGCTTGATTTGCATAATTTTGCTATGTTCACTTAGTGTGTGCATGTGTGCGTTCTTTCCATTTACATCGTTGAAGCTATTGTATACGTTGTTTTCTTGTCTCTGTTTACATTAGTTTCAGGAAATCTTTTCATGCTTCTCTGTACTCATCACATTCATCATTTGTTACATCACAGTAACATTCCAGTACATCCATGTACCCCGATTTGTTCAGCCATTTCCCAAGCAATAGGCAGGTCTATTTTATTTTCAGTTCATTGCTATCACAAAAAGTGACCCTTTAAACAGTGCAGATGTGGACAGCCCAGCTGTTCTAATTCTAAGTGCTCCTTCTTCTGCACCACCTTGATTCCCAACTAGTCTTTACCAAATAAATATAATCTGACTCTCATTCACCTTAAGCAGCATACAAATGTTACCCTTCAAAACAGCACTGAATTCAAATACCCTTTGACTCGGAAATCCTGTTACTGGACATCTACTTCAAGAAAGTCAAAGAAAAACAGATTGCATATATATTTGACTACTATTAAAAATTATATTTATGTGTTTGTTAATTTTTCCATGCATTTATAATCTCTCCCTCTTATTATACCTGCATCACCTCTGAAACAAAAAAGAAAATAAAAAAAGAAACCCCCAAAACAAGACAACCCTCATCATAAATATGTATAAACCAGCAAAACAAATTCTCACATTGACCATATCCAAAAATGCATGTCTCTACATTTTAAGTTCACCACCTTTTTTCAGGAGGTGAGTGGTATGTTTCAGCTTCAGACCTCTGGACTTGTGGTTTATTATTGCATTGATGAGAGATCTGAAGTCTTTCAAACTTCTTTTGGTTTACAACGAAGTCATTGTATAAATTGTTCTCATACTTTTCCTCACTTCACTTCATTAGTTCATTCAAGTCTTCCCAGTTTCCTCTGAAATTGTTATTTTGTCACTTCTTATAATATGATAATATTCCATTACATTTATGTACCATGATTTATTTAGTCATTTCCCAGTTGAACACCTTATTAATTTTCTAATTTTTGGCTACTATGACAACAGGTAGTATAAATATAGAGTATCTCCAAAGTCTTTTGAAACACGGTTTTTTGTCATTTCCTTTTTCTTTGAACTCTTTGGAAGTTTAGGCATAGTGACCTTGTAGCTGGTCAAAGAATATGGATAGTTTATTCAATTTTTTTTGGTGGGGGGGGAGGAACATAGTTCCAATTTGCTTTCCAGAGTGGGTGGGCCAATTCACAGCTCCCTCAACAGTGCTCCAGTGTGCCTGGTTTTTCAGCAGCCTCTCCAACATTTGCCATTTTTTTTCTCCAACTCCTTTAGTCTGATGAGTGTGAGATGAAACCTCAAAGTCACTTTGATTTGTATTTCTCTAATTGCTAGCAATTTAGAGCATTTTATATGGTTGTTGATAGGTTGATTTACTTCCTTTAAAAATTACTTGTTCTGTTTTATAGAACTTAATAAAATAATAATTCATTTTTTAGACATAAACTAGATGATACTAGTTTATGTACTAACACACACACACACACACACACACACACACACACACGTTTGTTTCATTAAATATTTTTCCAGTTACCTTTTTTTAAAGATTTTTATTTAAAGTTTTGAGTTGCAAATCTTGTCTCTTTCTCCTCTCCCCCCTTACCTGAGAGGGTAAGCAATCTGATAAAGGTTATACATGTGCAATTGTGTATAACATTTCCATATTAGTCATTTTGTACAAGAAGATTCAAATAAAAAGAAAAAATGAAAGTGAAAAATAGCATGCTTCTGTCTATATTTCAACAATATTAGTTCTTTTTCTGGAGGTGGATAATGTACTTCATTAGCCCTTTGGGATTTTCTTGGAACATTGTATTGCTGAGAATAGTTAAGTCATTCACAGTTCTACAATGAACAATATGGCTGTTACTATGTACAGTATTCTTGTGGTTCTGTTCACTTCACTACGCATCAGTTCATGTAAGTCTTTCCAGATTTTTCTGAAAACATTCTGCCTGTCATTTCTTATAGCACAACAATATTCCATTATAATCATATACCACAGCTTATTTAGGCATTCTCCAAATGATGACCATTCCTCTGAGTTCCAATTCTTAGCCACCACAAAAAAGAGCTGTTATAAATATTTTTGTACAAATAGGCCCTTTTCCTTTTTTTTTTGGATGTCTTTAGGATATACACCTAGGAGTGGTATTGCTGGATCAAAGGGTATGTATAGTTTTATAGCCATTTGAACATAGTTCCAAATTGCTCTCCAGTATGGCTGGATCAGTTCACAATTCCACCAACAGGGCATTAGTGTCCCTCATCCCCTCCAACATCCAACACTTTCCTTTTTTTTGTCATCTTCATCAATCTGATAGGTGTGAGAAGCTACCTCAGAGTTATTTTATTTTGCATTTCTCTAATCAAAAGTAATTTAGAGCATTTTTTATGACTATAGATAGTTTTGATTTCTTTGTCTAAAAACTGCCTATTCATATCCTTTGACCATTCATCAAGTAGGGAATGACTTGTAGTTTTATAAATTTGAGTCAGTTCTCTATATATTTGAGAAATGAGGCCTTTAACAGAGATGCTTATTGCAAAATCCCCCCCGCTCAAGTTTTCTATTTTCTTTATAATTTTGGTTGCAAGGATTTTGTTTGTACAAAAACTTTTTCATTTTATATACTCAAATTATCTATTTTACATTTTGTAATGTTCACTATATATTCTTTGGTCCTAAATTATTCCCTTATCCATAAATTGGAGGGATAAATTATTCCATGTTCTCTTAATTTGCTTAAAGCATCCTCCTTTATGTGTAAAACCCATTCCAAAAGCTTGAATCTTTGGGTTTATCATACACTAGATTACTATAGCCATTTACTATAATGCAAATTTGTACCTAATCTATTCTACAGATCCACTACTCTATTTCTTAACCAGTACCAGATTGCTTTGATAATTATGACTTTGTAATGCAGTTTGAGATCTCGTCCCCATTTTTTTTCATTGATTCCCTTCATATCCTTGAGGTTTTATTCTTCCAGATGAATTTTATTATTTTTCCTATCTCTATAAAATAATTTTTGATATTTGGATTGTTATGACACTGAATAAATAGATTAACTTAGATAGAATTATCATTTTTATTACACTGGCTTGGCCTACCCATGAACAATTAATATTTTCTAATTGTATAGATATGACTTTATTTGTGTGAAAAGTGTTTTATAGCTGTGTTCATATAGTTCCTGGGTTTGTGTTGGCATGAAGACTCTAAAGTATTTATATTATCTAGTTATTTTAGATGGAATTTCTCTTTCTATCTCTTTTTGTTAAACTTTGTTGGAAATATATAGAAATACTGATGATTTATATGGGTTTATTTTTAACAAGCAAATTTATTAAAGTTTTTAATAATTTCAAGTAGTTTTTTTATTTTTTAATTAATTTATTTGTTTTCAGTTTCCAACAATCACTTCCATAAGTCTTAAATTTTCTCCCCCTTCTTTCCCTTCCCTCCCTGAGATGATATGCAATCTTTTATGGGTTCTATACATACATTCTTATTAAACACATTTTCACATTAATCATGCTGCATAGAAGAATTAAAATGAGTGGGAGAAACCATGAGAAAAAAACAAAACAAAACATAACATAAGAGAAAATTGTCTGTTTCATTCTGCATTTCAGTTCCATAGTTCTTTCTCTGGATGTGGATGGCATTTTGCCTCGAGTCCTCTGGGAATGTTTGAGGTCCTTGCATTGCTGTGAAGGGCTAAGTCTATCAGAAACAATCCTCATACACTGTGGCTGTTACTGTGTATAATGTTCTCCTGCTTCTGCTCATTTCACTCAGCATCAGTTCAAGTAGTTTTTTAGTTGATTCTACAGTATTTTTCTAAGTATAACAATATCATCTGCAAAGGGTGCTAGCTTTATTTTCTCATTGCCTATTCAAATTCCTTTCATTTCTTTTTCTTCTCTTATTACCAAATCTAACATTTCTAGTATTAAATAATAGAGGTGATAATGGGCATCCTTGCTTCATCCCTCATTGTATTGAGAAGGCTTCTAGCTTATCCCCATTACAGATAATGCTTGCTGATAGTTTAGATAAATATTATTTATCATTTTAAGGTAAGCTCCATTTATTCCTATGATCTCTAATATTTTTAATAGGAAAGGGTGCTATACTTTTTCAAAGGCTTTTTCTGCATCTATTGAGATAATCATGTGATTTCTTTTGGTTTTGCTGTTGATATGATCAATTATGCTGATAGTTTTCCCAATATTGAACCAACTCTGCATTCCTGGTATAAATCCCACCTGGCAATAGTGTATAATCCTTGTGATATATTGCTATAATCTTTTAGCTAGTATTTAAAATTTTGCATCAATATTCATTAGGAAAATTGATCTATAATTTTTCTTCTCTGTTTTGGCTCTTCCTGGTTTAGGTATTGGCACTATATTTGTGTCTTAAAAAGAAGTTGGTAGGACTCCTTTCCCTATTTTTCCAAATAGTTTACATAGTCTTGGGATTAATCTTTCTTTAAATGTTTGATAGAATTCACTTGTGAATCCACCTAGTCCTAGGGATTTTTTGGAAGTTCATTGATGGCCTGTTCAATTTCTTTTTAAAAATTGGATAATTTAAGTATTTTATTTCTTTGTCTATTCATCTGGGTAATTTATCTTTGTAAATATTTATCTATTTCATTTAGATTGTAAAATTTATTGGCATGTATTTGGGCAAAATAGCTCCTCATAATTGTCTTAATTTCCTCATCATTGGGGTGAATTCACCCTTTTTGTTTTTGATACTAGTAATTTGGTTTTCTTCTTTCCTTTTAAAAATCATATTAACCAATGGTTTAATCTATTTTATTGGGGTTTTTTTCATAAAACCAGCTTCCACATTTATTTATTAGTTTAATGATTTTCTTAATTTCAATTTTATTAATCTCTCTGTTGATTTCAGAATTTTCAATTTGGTGTTTTATTGGGGATTTTTAATTTCTTCTTTTTGTAGTTTTTTTAGTTGCATGCCTAATTTATTGTTCTGTTGTTTTCTCTATTTTATTGATGTAAGCAACTAGAGATATAAATTTTCTCCTAAGTACTGCTTTGGTTGCATCCCATAAATTCTGGTATGCTGTCTTATTGTTATCATTTTCTTTAATGAAATTATCAGTTGTTTTTTTGATTTATTCTTTGATCCATTTTTGTTTTAGGATAAGATTATTTAATTTCCAGTGAATTTTTAATCTCTTTCTATTGTCCACTATGAATGTAATTTTATTGCTTTGTAATCTGAAAAGGTATTACTATTTTTGCCTTTCTGTATTTGGTTGTAAGGTTTTTATGTCCTAAAACATGGTCAATTTTTGTGTTGGTGACATGTACTGCTGAGAAAAGGTATATTCCTTTCTATTCCCATTCAATTTTCTCCAGACATCTATCATATCTAACTTTTCCAGAGTTTTAATTCACCTCCTTAATTTCTTTCTTACTTAATTTTTGGTTAGATTCATCCGGTTCTGAGAGGGAAAAGTTGAGATTCCCCATTAGTATAGTTTTATTATATATATTTTCTCCTATAACTCATTCAACTTCTCCAGGAATTTAGATGGTATACCATTTGGTGCATAAATGTTTAGTATTTATATTACTTCATTGTGTATGGTGCCTTTCAGCAAGATATAGTTTCCTTCCTTATCTCTTTTAATTAGATCTATTTTTTCTTTTTCTTTGTCTGAGATCATGATTGCTACCCTTGCTTTCTTTGCTTCAGCTGAAGCATAGTAGATTCTGTTCCAACCACTTACCTTTACCCTGTATAGATCTCTCTGCTTCAAGTGCGTTTCTTGTAAACAACATACTGTAGGTTTCTGGTTTTTAATCCCTTCTGCTACCTGCTTTTTTTTTTTAAAAAAATTCTTTTTAAATTTGTTTTTAGTTTTAAAAATTCACTTTTATAAGATTTTGAGTTCCAAATTTTTTCCACCTCCCTCTTTTCTCCCCTCCCCAAGATGGCATGCAATCTGATATAGGCTATACATGTACAATTATATTAAACATATTTCCACATTAGTCATCTCCTGATGGAAGAGTCAGAACAAAAGGAAAAGACCATGATAAAGAGGAAGCAAAAAGAAGGAAAAGAAAAGAAAGAGAAAAGTTTGTTTTGATCTGCACTCAGCCTACATAGCTTTTTCTCTGGATGTGGTTAGCATTTTCCATCATGAGTCTTTTGTAATTGTCTTAGAGCATTGTATTGCTGAGAAAAGCTAAGTCTATCAAAGTTGCTCCTCACATAATGTTGCTGTTACTATGTTCTTCTGATTTTGCTCACTTCAATTAACATCAGTTTATGTAAGTTTTTCCAGGTTTTTCTGAAATCTGCCTGCTCATCATTTCTTATAGAACAATAGTATTCTATTATATTCATATACCACAACTTGTTCAGCCATTCCTCAATTGATGGGTGTCCCCTCAATTTTCAATTTGTGACCACCACAAAAAGAGCTGCTATAAATATTTTTGTACATGCAAGTCCTTTTCCCTTTTTTATGATCTCTTTGGAATACAGACCTAGTAGTGCTATTGCTGGATTAAAGGATATTTTGCTTCTGTTTAATGGGTGAATTCATCCCATTCATATTTATAGCTGTAATAACTCATGTGCTATTTTCTTCTTGGTTATCCCCCTCTGTCCTGCTCCCTCCTCACAAGTATTTTACTTCAGATCCCTGCCACTGAGGCAGTAAGACCCAACAATAGGTATAGTTCTTGAAGATGTTGTTCAGGGCATCAATCTGTGGGAGAAGCAATGAACTAGCAGTGTCTCCCACAAGTGCTTCATAGAGGAATGAGCAACAGATGCAGGCAAGATGAACCATACTGTGTCATTTGGACCTAAAGTCACAACATAGATGAAGTGAACTGGGAAGTGGGACAGCAGGTAAGTGAGGTGAGAGCCAACATATTCTGTCTGGAACACTGATGCCCAGATGATCTGGGCTCCCAGTTTCCTGAAGTGGAGAATGACTCTTGTCCCAACACATAGTCTCTGCAGAACATCTTCATGCTTCAAGGACTTGTTCTTGGGATCCAGCTGAAAAGGCTGTGGGGCAACATACCAACAGAGATGTGATAGTGTGAAGAGGTTCATATTCTCAGCAACAATGGCAATGGGCTTCACCTTATCCAGGAAACGCAACTTCTCCTGTGTCTTGGCATACAAGATCTCTACCTCATAGTGATTCATGACTCTTTGTCACTCGTAGGATGCTGTCTCCACTTGCTGTGGCCTCTTTGCTCATGACCTCAAATGTCTTTCTTAATGAGGCCTTCTCTTATCTCCCTCTGTTCTTATTGCCAGGACTTGGATCTCTCACTGTGCTTTTTTTGTACCTCTCTTATGTACTTGTTTGAATTTGTATTAAATGTGTTTGGGTACATGCCTGTCATCTAAGGATCAACCTAATGAAGCACAGAAAGGCTCATCCTGTGTGGACTGGCCCTCAGGGGATGAAGTTTTGGCCACAATAATTTATGAAAACCATATAGTAAGGTATGGAGAGGTTGCCATATCCATCGGAAGAGGGAAAACAGACAGATAAAAATCAGATATACTTGAATTATCAACAAGGGCAAATCTCTAGGCAATATTTTTTAAAAGTTGGAATAGTATTATGGCTGATTTCCATGCCTCTGGAGCCAGGGACAATTAAATAAAAAATTGGCTTAGTGATATTTAAGATGGGATTCCTTAGAAAAGTCAGAAAAGAGATATATGTGTTCTTCCTGCTGTGGGCACAGTGAGCTGGTGTGCCAAGGACAGAGAGTCCCCCAACTCTGAGAGGCCCCCTCAGCAAAAAGGATCTATCCTTGGAGCATGTCAAGGCTAGAGGCTGGAAACAAGCCAATCTATGGGATATTTTTAAAAGGAACTAACTCTTCATATAACATTTTACTCTTCAGTCTTAAATCTTGGGACCTACTCAACAGAAACATCATCTGCAGAACACAAAGCATCCAAAGCATGAATTGATGAATCCCCTGAAGCAAGGCAAGACAATGTGCCAAAAAGTGGATGAAGTAGACTAAATGAATGCTCTGCAGATGGATGGTCATTTATGGGAAAGACCCATGCTCCCCAAATACCTGCAGCCCAAAGGGCCATTGAAAGCCAGGAATCAGCCATGTTTTAATTATCCTTCCTGAACATTAAAAGCTATGCTGGGGGGAAAAAAAAGGAGGAGATTTTTATTCTTTCAGATACAAATATGATTTCTTAAAATGTTGATGGGGCTGTTAGTATTAGTAAGATAGACAACAGTACTTCACTATGTTTTATCCAAACGCTGCAAATACTCATAAAAGGTTAAAGAGAAAATATCTCATGCGCTATACATGATGCTATTATTTTGTGAAGCTGTCAGCTTCAAAAACATTTTTTTCCCTGCACCATTAACTAGTGATATGATATAGGATAAGTGTTTCTCCATCTTTGGCTTCCATTTTTCCAACAACAAAACAAAGCAACTGGATAAAGATCTTTGCCATCTCTAACACTCTTTGTTCTATGATCTTTCTATGGGAAACTACTGATGGCATTTCCATTTAAGTGAACATGTGTGGCTGAAAAGATGTTGTATGAGCTGAAGGGGTCTGTCTGATACCCTCAGCTTTTTGGCTATGGCCCCTTTTTGTAGGCCTGGGGCTCTCTGGGACTGGGTTTCCTGCCCTCAGTGACTGCCCAGGGTTGTATGCTGGTGACTCTTAACAAGAACATATCTCTCAAAGACTCATATATGTGTGTGTACATACATGTATATGTGTATGTATACATATACACATATATACACACAATCACACATACATATATATGTATGTGCACACACACACACATGCTTGTGTGCACTTGTACATCTTATATTCCTGCCTACAGACTGGTGATTGGCCAGAGAGAAAAAAGGGAAACACTAAAAAGGCCTGAGAGCACCATGACTTCTCTCAAGTTCTGTCTGGTTCTGCTTTTGCTTCTTGTCTTCTCCTCATATCTTCCTTCTCCCCACCCCCAAAGCTCTCTCTGCAACACAGTGACATGTGGACCAAGCTGAGTTTGCTAGCTGTGAACCCGCAGCTTCTCTGAATTCTCACGTCCATTCCTTTCTCTCCACTTACATAGCTACCACTCTAGTTTAGGACTTTATTACCTCTCTCCTGGACTGTACTAGCTTCTCCTGGAAGCACTAGCATCCTAATTGGCTAATTGCTTCATGTCTCTCCCCTCTCCAATCCACTCTCCACACAGATGCCAAAGTTCTACCTTAGAAACATCTCTCTTATACAACCTTTCTGCACCCTCACCCCATGACACTGCCACCACTCTACTTCTGGCCTTTCTCACTTCTTTTCTGGACTACTTCAATAGCCTTCTGCTTGGTCATCCTGTCTTAAGTCTCTCTCTACTCCAATCTATTCTCCAGTGAACTGCAAAAGTGATTTTCCTAAAGCACTGATTTTACCACATGTATTCGCCTGCTTGATAAACTCCAGTGGCTCCCTATTACCTTGAGGAGTAAATATAAACTATTTGATTTTTAAGTCAAATTTTTAAATACATCACAGTCTTAACCCAATCAATATTTTCAGCTATTCCACTTCATATATACTATGGTCCAGCTGATTTGACCTTCTTGCTGTTCCTCTGTCTCCCATCACTGTGATGTGTCCCATTTTTGGAATGCACTTCCTTCTCACTCTTACTTCTTGGAATTCCTTGTTTATTTTAAGGGAAAGGAACAATCTTTTCAAATACCACTTTCTACATGAAGCCTACCCCAATACATCCAGTTTCAAGTATTACCCACCTCTATCACCTTGTATTTGCTTTGTGTTTGTTCTCTCACCTCATTGTACGTAAGCTCCTTAAATGCAGGCATTTCTGTCTTTATGTTCCCATCACTTGGTGCATAGTAGTTATTTAATAAATAACTGATTGGTTTAATTAAAGCTATACAAAAAATGAAATGGGTTCTTTTCCACTAGATATATTTGAGTGAAGGCTCGATGACAATTTGTTGTGGTTGTTAACAGAAAATGGGATCCTTTGTTAAAAACGAATTGAACGCGGTGATCTTTGAGGTCCCTTTCAGTTTCGAGATTCTGTGATTTTGAAACACTATGCATGCACAAGGTTCCACAGAATATAGAGCTGGAAGGGGTCTTAGAGATAATTTAATCTATCTTCCCTTCATTTTATAGATGGAGAAACTGAGACCCACAAAGGTTAAGGGACTTAACTCTCCTAAAATCACTCAGGTCATAAATATTAGAGCTAGGACTCAAACTCAGCTTCTCTGGCTGCAGATCCAGTGCTTTGGACTTATATACATGCATTATTTTATTTGATCCTCATAACATCTACAGAGTAGGTAGGGTATATATGATCTCTATTTTATAGATGAGGAACTCGTCTAAGGCCACACACCTAGTAATGGAAAGAGCCAGAATTGGAACCCAAATCTTCCGATTTTTAATGCAAGGCTATCTCATTCCCACTTTATCATTCATGATGTGTGTGGGCAATTGAAGTAATAACCCAAGAGCATAGCTTCCCATATTGCTTGAATAAACACTTATCTGCTTTGATTGTTTCTAGGATTCTTTCTGAATGAATAAATGCTACAGTTAATAAATCTTATTAAATCCTTATTCTCTTTAGGGAGTAGCCCTTCTTTCATAGTGTAACTTTTCCAAGCCACTTGATCCCTTGACATGTGTCTTCCCTGAGTTCCACTGTCTAGGCTGCTCCAATAAACAATAGGTGATAATCATAAGCAAATGAAACTCTTGGAAAGGATGGGCCTTGTGAGTTGGAACTCACGCCATGAAAAGACATTGAAGTGGATCCAGCTTTCTTGAAATGGTGGCTCACTCTACTCAAATATTAAGTCACAAAACAGAACCCTGGGCCTACCCAGTGAATGCTGGCTTCATGTTTCCATTTTACACTTCCTTCTGGTTTGCAAATGTAACGCATTAGTCCATCCGACCTCACAGGCAGAATCCCGGGAGATCTTGATAGAAGGTCAAAGCCAGAAGGTGCTTTTGATGTCTGCTTTTACAGCTCCTTCCTTTGACAGATGAGGAAACTGAAACCCAGAGGAGGGATTTGTAACCCTAGAAATATAGAGTGCTGGAGCTGGAAATGACTTTATCATTCAAAGCAATATGACATAATAAAATGAGCACTGACTTTGAAGTCTCAAGTCCTCGGTTCAAAATTCCTGACTTTAATGAATCCTGGCTCTCCTAATGTGTTCCCTCTCCTCCAAAAGACTGTGAGTGGGCTATGATCTCTTTCTAAAGTCCTCTTCAGTTCTAGAACCCTCTTATCCTGTCAATAAACAAATATTAAGTCAAATTCCCTCATCTATAGAAGACTAAACATTGGCTCTGAGAAGAAAAATGTCACCATGGAACAATAGCATTGACATGTCAATGGAATTTGAAAGTTTATGAAGCACTTTACTCACAATGCCAAAAAACTTATAGGGTTAGTAGTGCAGGCATTATTATAATTGCTTTTTGTTGTTGTTTGGTATCTATGATTTCATTTTTCTTTTTGTTGTTCAATTGTGTCCAACTCTTAGTGATCCCATTTGGGATTTTCTTGGCAAAGATACTGGAGTGGTTTGCCATGTCCTTCTCCAGCTCATTTTACAGATGAAGCCACTAAGGCAAATAGGATTAAGTGACTTACCCAGGGTCACATAGCTAGAGAGTGTCTGAGGCTAGATTTGAATTCAGGTCTTCCTGACTCCATGCCCAGTGCTCCATTGGCTGCACCACCTAGCAGAGAAAAATTCAGTCACTTTCCCATAGTCATATAAGCCTGTAAGTACCAGAGGCAGTATTGAAACCCAAATCTTCCTGGCTCCAACCTAGCTCTCTATTCACTAGGTCATATTGATTCTCCCACTTTACTGATGGGGAAACTGAGACTCACATGACCCAGATTGCTAGTAAATACCAGGATTCCTGTCAAGTGTTCTCATTTGGAATACAATGACCCTTCCATCCTGCACTGCTTCTGTGAATATTGCTTTACACCTCCTGAAAAGGAAATCACCCCATACTATATTCTTTTAGTGGATAGGCAGATTGTGTACAGGGGTGCTATAGAACTCTTGGCCTAAGATTAACTGTCCTGATTGGTGAGACAGCCCTACTTTAACCTTTGATCATTTTCCAACCTGACACCTCTTTAACCCTTTCTACCTCTTGGAACCATAATGAAATCAACATTATCATTGTTTCTGGAAATGGAAAAGATGTCCATCACTTAGTTGCCTCTATTTTCCATCGACAGCTCCTCTTGGTTTTTGATTCCATGGGATCATCATGTCTACCCTAGGATAAAAATGATCAACTGACACCTTGCCATGCATATTGACTCAGCTTTTACTACTCAATACCTTCTCTACTCCCTCCATTGCCTCTCCTCTCTGATTGGAGGGCTAGAGAGTAGAGTATTAAACTCTTTCCAAAACCTTCCTTTTGTAGAGGACTCAGAACTTTGCAGTAACTCTCCTTTTTCCATAAGTGACTCTGCTCAGTTTTGACTTTGTAGGAATATCATGTTCTCATATTGGCAAGTCCCTTGGTGCCTCCCTTACCCACTCTCAACTTTCTTTTATATTGTCTTCTCCCACTAAATTGAAAGCTCCTTGAGGCCAGGGACTGTTCTTATTATTATTTGTGTACCCCCCCCCTCCGCCCCCACAGCACGCATTTCAATGGTTATTGAATTGAATTGAACACTCACTATCAATTGGTTGCCCTGTTGTTACAACCACTATTGCTGATACTTCCCAGAGCAAAACAAGGGCCACTACTCTCTTATATGTGTTGTTTTCACCTGTTAGAATATAGGTTTCTTAAGGACAAGTATTATCTTTTATATTAATAATCTCATCCTCTTTTTTGTTTTACTTTATTTTCTGTTTCCATCTACCTTAATGAATAGACACTGCCTGGGAATATGTCTATGGAATATCTGTTTATAAAAACTACAGACTTGTGACTAAAATGGGAATTTGGACTTCAAAGAGGTAAGAGGTTTTCTAGCTTCAGGATAGACAGTGACACTAAAAGTCCATTGTCAGGTAATATGGATTAAGTATCGCTCAGTGGATGACGGAGAACTGGGTACTGCAAGTTTGGAATGAAATCAACAAATGTTTCAGCTGTTGTTCCTTCTTCACTCTTGAAGAGGACCAATGACATCATAGGGTGATGTCTTGAATTGGATTTAAGGGAGGCAGAGTTGCACAAAGTCATCAGCCTCACTCTCTCTTCCAGTCATCGAAGTCCAGTGGCAAGACAAAAGTCAGGATGACTGGTGTTGGCTTCAGATGCAGTGGATAGACTTTGGCACCTTTGATGTCTGACCAAGCTCTAAGCACTTCACAGTGTTTGCTTCATTCACCTTCATGATCATTGGAAAAAATTATTCTCATTGGCCCATTCCACCAGTGGATGTTCAGAGCCAGAAGTAGAGGAGACCTCGGAAGCTTTCTAGTCCAAATCTTTTACAGATGTAGAAACTGAGGCGTATGGAGGTAAAGTGACTTGTATCACATAGGTAGTAATCAAAAAAGGCTGGATTTGGATCCAAGTCCTTTGACTTTAGTGTTCTTTCCATTGTATTGAGCTGCCTCCAAGGTTTTACACTTGGAAGATCAGGAGCAAAGAAGGCTTGACAGATAGAGGCCCTGTTCCAGGTACCCTAGAAAACTGTTTCTCAAGACACACTATGACATGAAGAATAAAATGTTTAAATTTTCTACTGCAGACCATCAGCCTCTAGTAGCTCAGGAGGCAGGAACTGTACCCTATGAGAAGGAATTATTCAAAGATAAAAAAAACAAGATGCATGGAGAAGGAAGGACTTTATTTAAAATTTTTAATTTAAGAAATCAGAGGAAAAAGAAGGAAAAAAGTTACATGATAACTTTATCATATATTTAAAAGAAATGGTAAGTCATACATAAATTGATTTGCAGTTTCTTGTGCAATCATCTTTTTTTTTATTCTACTATGTTAGGGAAATGCTTGTTTTATTTCATAAATTAAAAATAAAATAAATACAATTTAAAATTTTTTTTAAAAATTCAGAACCTGCTGGTTTAAATTTTTTGCAGACCAGAAAAAACTTGCTCCAGAATCTCAGCCCCCTGCCTCTAGTTTTCATCTTTGCCAGGGCCTTTTTCAACTCCTGGAGATCATTCTTCCAATATATTTCCCCATTCCCCTATCCCCAGCCTGGCTCTCCCAGGCCATACTTCAATGTACTGCTTCCTGCTTTAAGGCAGACCTCATAGTTCCTTACTGAGCTTACCAGTACCTACCATGAGGTTGGACCTTGAAGAGAGGACCTTGAACAATCTAAACACTTACCTTCTTCAATGGACCTCTCTAACTACTGATACTTTACCTGGATTCATTCTGGAGGGGTTAGCCTACTCTTACTCCTTCATATACTACATCCCAGTGATCTGAAATTCCTGGCTGTCAAAGTATAAAACTGATTCTCTATCTCCAATTGCCAATTCTTCTATTTCCATCAACTTCAAACCTACTAGTAGTTTGAACTACTGGTATGTCATGCATAGGAAATAGCAAACAGGGCAGGTGGAGTGTGTGAAAGATAGTAATATGAAATCAGTTTAGAAAGCTCAGATGGAAACAGACTGTGAATGGCTTTATGTGTTAGAAAGAGGAATTGACATTTTATCCTAGAGGCAATAGGTAGCCACTGAAACTTCTTGAGTAGGGAAGTGTCATGGTCAGATCTATGCTAAGATAGTTACCCAATCTGGCAGTTGTGTGAAGGATAGATGGAAGAAAAGTGAGACTGGAGGCAAAGAAACCAATAAGGAAGCTATTTCAATAATACAGTGAAGAAAGGATGAGGGCTTAATGGAGGATGCTGACTATGTAAGTGGAGAGAAGGATCTAGATGAAGGAGATTTGCAGAGGTAAAAATGAACAGAACTTGGCAAATGACTAGATATAAGGGTTAAGGGAAAGAGAATAGTTGAAGATGATTCTGATATTTTGAATCTGAAAAGAATGCAACAGAAATAGGAAAATCAGGAAGAGTGGTAGGCTTTGTGGAAAAGAAAATAGCTTCAGTTGGACAGGTTGCTTTTGAGACATCCTTTGGAGAGTTACAGTCTTCTTGTAGGCAGTTAGGGATGAAGAACTGGAACTCACCAGAGAAATAAAGACTGGTTATGTATATTTGGGAGTCCTTTAAAAAGAGATGATAGTTGAACAAATTATAGTTGATGAGAGTGTTACAGAGAAGAAAACAAGGCTCTGGACTGAGCTGTACATTATACCCACAATTAGGAAAAGGATTATAGATGATAATTTAACAAAGGAGATAGAGGAAGATTACTCAGGTAGGTAGGAGGAGAATCCAGTGTCATAAAAACCCAGAGCTGAAGAAAGCATACAGGAAAAGAATAAACCCTGCAGAAAAGACAACCCTGGCATTGGAGTAAGCAATTAAGAGATGGTTTGTAACCTTGGACAGAATGCTTTCAGTTGAATTGTGGGGTAGAAAGTCAGGTTTAAAGGAGTTGTGAAGAGAATGGGGGTAAGGAAGTATAAATAATGAATGCAGGTAGCTTTCAGTAGGAGTTTGGCTATCAAAGGGAGAAATAAATGAATAAATGAATGAAAAATCATTTATTAAGGATTTATTTTGTGCCAAGCACTATACTAAGTGCTAGGGATACAAACAGAAAAATGTAGAGTTCCTGCTCTCAAAAAACTCATACTGTAATTAAGGGATATACTACACAAAAGAAGGTTCAGCTGCAGGGCTGATTGAAAGATCCTGAAACTCAGTATGCAGAAAGTGATATACATCTTTGGACATAGCCAAAGTGGAGATTTGATTTTTCTAACTATGCATATTGTTACAAAGGTTTTGTTTTTCTTCTCAATAGTGGTGTGAGGAGAATAGAGAGATAGAAAACAAACACTTGTTTATTGAAAAAAAGTAATTTTTTAAAAAGTCCTAAGAGTACATCTATTAGTGGAGTGGGTGGCCGGTCCTACAAATCTTTAGGTTAAATAAGCGGGTGCTAGAATAGGGTTGCATGACATTGAGGAAGAATAGATTTTAAGACCTGAAGAACTGTAGAAAGCAGTAGCAGAGCATATGGTGAGGACTAGTGGTACTTCATATCACCGAAAGGAATAAAATTGTTGACTCCCAACCCATCCAAGTCCTGTGAGCAAGGAGAGAAGGAGGCCTCTGTGCTGGCAGATCTTCCCAGATGAATTCTGTTGAGAAGAAGGGGGAAGGCAAGGTGGATAGGTACCCCCAGTGGGAGTTCAACAGCCAGTCATCCAAAATGGGTTCTGGTTGGAAAGCAAAGGAAGAAGGGCCAGAATCACTACCCGACTATACAAGATGGGACAGATGGGGAACAACTGAAGGAGATGACAGGATCATGTTTGTTTGTTTTTTAGGATGGAAGAAAACTTTCCTTACACTTCTAGACAAGAGAATGAAGCAAGGAGATAAAAACTAGGAGAGATGATAATCAAATGGGCCACCTCCCTGAGAAATTCAGAGGAAATAAGATCAAGTACACAAGCAGCAAGGCTAGCCCAGGCAGGAGGAAAAGAACCTTCTTTCTCTGAAACTGAAACAAAAGAAGAAAGAATAAGGGATGACAATGAAATGCTTTGAAGTGTGACACTGAGGAGCCAAAAGAGCACCCAGTGTGTAACCTCTATTTTCTTAGTGAAGTAGGTTGTGAGGTCTTATGTAGAGAGGGAGGAGATAGATCATTGTCTATATATGGCTTGAGAAGAGAAGAGAAGAGAAAATTTGGAATACATGCTGTGAGGAGTAAAATAGGGAACCAACTAGGAAAATTAATTAAAGGTATGCCACGCAACCCTGGGAGAGGTGAGTTAAGATTAGATAACATAATATTTTTTGATATCTTTTGTTTATATATCACCTACCTTTGGCCTCTACTCAAAGAGCCATCACTTAAAACAAAGAATAAGGCAGGAAGAAAAAAAATCAGTGCAGCAAAACTAACCTGTAGAACATAAACCAAGTCTGGTAGTAAATGTAATATTCTATACCCATGATCCCTTACCTCTTCAAAGAAAGAAAGAAGCTTTATCTTTCCATTTGTTCTTCAAGGACAAGCTTGATTGTTCTAGTTGCATAATAAAGAACATAAATTTTTCTTGAATTTAGTGAGCATATTATATTATTCCTAGCTGTATTCAGCTACATGCAAGTAAGAGCATGGGGTAATCCAGGGTTTTGGTGCTTGGAAAGTGTTAAGAAGTGATGATATAAGCCATCAAGGGTTTGGAGAGTATAAGTTAACTTTATCATCAAGATTTCAAAGAAAGGAAAGGAAGGTCAAAGTAGAGGTAATAGGAAAACAAGGAGGGGTGGAGTGACTAATTCCAAGGTGAAAGAATAGATTTAGGGAGGATGAAACACCAGGAGAGATGGAGAGATAGGAAGTGAAGATCAAAGAAAAGAATTTCAAAGTTCTTCATCATGGAGTTGGAACAAATGTAAGTGATGATGTGATCAATTTCACTTTTTTTCATCCTGTGTGCATATGAAATAGAGTGAAGGGATAGGTCATGGGAGTTGAGGAGGCTAATAAACTGAGAAGCCAGGGTATGTGAGGGCACAATAACACATATATTGAAATCCCTGAGTATAAAGGCAGGGGTTCAGGTAGAGAAGACTGTGAGCTAAGTAGTGAACTTGAGAAAGAAAGGAGATGACCAAGGGACTGGTAGATAATTGACACCAGGATCTGAATAGGATATCTGAATGGGAATAATACTCATGGAGAAGAGGTTGCTGTGGTGGTCAAAGAGAAGGAGTATGGAAATAGCAATGGATAGCTAAGGGTACTATGTCTGGAGAGCTCTAGAGAAGGTACTTAGTACTGGAGAAGGTGGTGGTGGGGTAGAGTGAGAGGGAAAGAGAATAAGCATTTATAAAGTGCCTCCTATGTGCCAGGCATTATGCTACACACTTTTTATGAATAATAATTCATTCGATCCTCACTACAATCCTGAAAGATAAGTGCTATTATTATCCTCATTTTACCGTTGAAGAAACTGAGGCAAATAGAGTTTAAGTGTCCTAGGTCACACAGATAAATTTGTCTTACTGATTCCAGGCCCCACACTCTATCCACCTCACCACCAGGTGCCTTGAGGGAGACAGTGACTTCCAGAGGGAGCCAGGTTTGGGAGCCAGGTTTTCATGATTGCAAGAATACAAAAGGCATGTGAGAGGAAAATGTTTAACATAAAGGACATCTTGTTAACAATAGAACAGGGTTTCTAGGGGGCACAATGGAAAGGCAGGTCATAGAAGTATAGACACATGAAAAGGGAAGAGCTAAAACAGATTGGGATCATAAATTGAGTAGTACTATCAGAACAAAAAAATTCTCAACTATGCAGTCTTTCAATTCCAAATCCCTGTGATTTGGAAAGAAGGAAAAGAGTTTCCTAGCCATATAACAGAAACTGTCATACCTTTCCAATAAGAAGAGACATCATGTTCCATGTCCAAACTTGGATATTGATTTGATTTTCTGTGGGGATGAACTAAGGCTAGGAACTTGATCCAGTATGGGTGACCAAGAGGCCTGGTGGCACGGGGACTGGATTATGAAAGGCATGGTGTCTGGATCTTTGCTGGTTATAGGGTCTCTGATTACTCATGCATCAGCAAGGATAGCCCTTCCTCAAAGCCCAGTCTAGATGTTTGCTTGATTATTACTCCCTAGGCAGAAGGGGGAAGGACATTTTGTCCTGGACTAGCTTAAGAGACCTTATGGTAAAAAGCCTGGTTTTAAGGCCCATGCTGGTAATGGGGCAGAGAATTTTTGCACATAAGTCTATCTTCTTATATGCACCACATATATGTAATATAAAGTGTGTGTATGTGGTATATACAAAGCAAGCACACATTCATGTGTTAAAATGTATATGTACTTTGTACACATCACATGTGTATGTATGTGTGTCTGTATGTATATATACTTGTGTGTATATATATGTATATATATATATGCTTTATATGTATGCATCTATATTACATTCATTTCTCACACTGCTATTGCCTGCTGTTGCCACACTTTCTCTGCAAGAACTCCAGAGACAATGTATTGGAAGAACGCCTTTGGAACACATTCTTGGAGGAGCTGAACTTTTCTAATTAGTGAGATCTTATATCTCTGGATAGACTCCAGACCTGATCATGCTTTTACCCCAGTCATTTGTGTATTCACACTCCTTCATACCTCTTTTTCTGTGAGCTATAACCAATTCAGTACTACCATTGCCTCTAAAAAGTGTATGCCAATTAACTACTCCTGGTGTTCTACTTATAATCCCTGTGACTTTTCCATACCAAAACACTCTTGCCTCCCCTGCTCCTGTGAAGCATTATTCTCCATTAATGGCTCCAATAAACCATAAAGGACCATTGCGGTTGCTATTTCCAACTCCATTCTTCCCTAGGACTCCCTGCCAAGTCTGGTAGTCTCAGCATACTCTAGCATTAAAGTCACCCAGTATTATAAGCTTGTCGTCTTTTGGCACATTGATGATAAGGGTCTCTAGGTCTTCATAAAATTTTTCATTGACTTCATCAGGGTTTGTCATGGTGGGAGCATAGGTACTGATGATGGTGGCATGGTGTTTTCCTGTGAGTGGCAATTGCATTGTCATGAGCCTGTCTTCACTCCTTTTGGCAGGCATAGGAGCTTGCTGATTAGATTAGTTTTGATTGCAAAACCCACACCAGCTTCACAGCACTTGCCTTCACTGTGCCCACTCCAGAAAAAGGTGTATTCAGCTCCAACTTCAGTAAGCTGGCTTTCATTTGCCAACCTTGTTTAACTCAGGGCTGCAATTTGGATGTGATACCTGTTGAGTTCTCTTGTAATAAGAGTAGTTCTTCTTTCAAATCTAGTGGATTTTGTATTGTCTATGTGGTGAGTGGAATCATTTTTGCAGACGTTTTTGTACTATCTTGTGTTATGACCACTTAGTGGGATTCCCTCTCTGCCAAGGTAATCAGGCCAGGGTTGGGTAAGCAGGCAATGTTTAGGGCACCTGTCCTAGCCCCCTTCCTCACATCAAGAGGTGAGCAGTGCAATCCTTAAAAGGCTGCTCAGACACCAGGGGGAGCTGCCAAGGCCCACTGCTGCTTCCAGTGAGAAACGACCCTATGGCCTGGGTTGCCTGTGTGCAGGGTCGTGACTACAGCTCCCAGTGTATCCTCACCTGCTGCTTCATCACTTGCCTGTCGCCACAGGACTTTGAGGCATAATAGTGAAATGGTATGGGTAATGTCTTTTGATTTGTATGTAGACTGGATTTAAGTGATGCAGAGTTGAACGAAGTCATAATCCTCACTCTCTCCCCCTGAGTCATCATAGTCCAGTGGCAGGACAAAGTCAAGATGGCTGGTGATGGCTCAGGATGTAGTGGATGACCTTGGCGTCTTTGGTATCTAACCAAATTCTAAGCTTCGTCATTTACTGCTGAAGACTTGTGCATCACATGACCTTCTCATCACCAACACTGTCTTCCGCTTACCTAAATGCAATAAAACTTCATGGATGCACCCTCACAGCAAACACTGGCATCTAATAGATTATGTGATTGTAAGGAGAAGAGATAGACAAGATATGAGAGTGACAAAGGCAATGTGTGGTGCAGAGTGCTGGACTCATCATAGACCTAGCCTTTACAAGTTAAATATAAGCATTCATCAAAAGTGCCACCCCCAAGGCAAAATAACCACCAGAAGAATTAATGTCAACAAATTGGAGCTCTTCTCTGAGCATGAACAGTATGCTGCTGACTTGGAGGGAAAGTTGAACCAACATACAGTTGGCAACAGTGGAGCAGAAAAGGAGTGGGCAGCTCTCAAGAGATTTGGTGTACAGAACTGCATTTGCTCATTTGGGTCAGAACACTCGCAAACACCAAGACTGGTTTGATGAAAATGATGGGGAAATTCAGAAGCTGCTAAATGAAAAATGTGGATAGTTCATCCACCTCTAAGAAGGCAGCATTTAATTCTATCAAAAACAAAGTACAAGCAAAGCTTAGAGAGATGCAGAATTCCTGGCTCAGTAAGAAGGCAGATGAAATTCAGTTTTATGCTGATAGTAACAATCCAAAGTGTTTTTATGATTCCCTGAAACCTATTTATTGACCAAAAACTTATGGTGCATCACAACTACTCAGTACTGATGGACTCACATTGATTAGTGATAAGGATATGATCCTAGAGAGATGGGCTGAACACTTCCATAGTGTGCTCAATAGATCACCATCAGTCAATGCCAAGGCCATTGACTGTTTACCTCAGGTTGAAGTCAATCCCTCCTTACCTGAACTTCCAACTGAAGAAGAGGTTTTGAGGGCCATTAGGCTCCTTTCATGTGGCAAAGCACCTGGTGCTGATTCTATCACAGCTGAGATTTACAAGGTAGGGGGACCATTGCTCACACAAAAGGTGACTGAAATTTTCCGGGTTATATGGCAAGAGGAGGTTATCTATCCCCCAGGAGTTCAAGGATGCTTCCATTGTCCATCTCCATAAAGGTAAAGGGAATAGATTGTCCTGTAATAATCACAGGGGGATCTCTCTCTTAGTCATTGCTGGCAAAATTCTTGCTAGAGTCATTTTTAATAGGCTGATCCTTCACCTGGAAGATGGGCATATACCTGAGAGTCAGTGTAACTTCAGCAAGGGCTGAAGAACAGCTGATATAGTGTTTGCTACCTGACAACTCCAGTAGAAATGCCAAGAGCAGAACAGAGGTCTGTACACAACATTTGTGGATCTGACCAAGGCCTTTGACACTGTTAGTCATGAGGGCTTATGGAAAATTATGTCAAAATTTGGTTGCCCAGAGAAGCTCATCAGTATTGTACATTAATTTCATGATGGCATGCTTGTTGGGGTTCTGCATAGTGGACAATGCTCTCGTGCCTTTCCAGTCACCAATGGAGTGAAACAGGGCTGTGTGCTTGCTCCCATGCTTTTTAGCATGATGTTTTCAGCCATGCTGTCAAGTGCTTTCAATGAGGATGAACACGGTATCAAGGTCAGCTACCGCACTGATGGTAAATTCTTCAATTTGAAAAGGCTACAAGGCAAGACCAAAGTGGAGGGAGTGTTGGTGCATGATTTTCTGTTTGCAGATGATTATGCACTCAGTGTAGCCTTTGAAGCTGAGATACAACAAAGTATGGATCAATTCTCTGCTGCCTGTGCTAATTTTGGCCTAATAATTTACACCAAGAAAACACAGATGCTCCATCAGCCACCACCACACCATCTATACATGGTACTATTAGTTACAACAAATGGAGAAATTCTGAATGCTGTGGATAAGTTCACTTCCCCTACTTTTCAGGGATGTACACATTGACAATGAGGTTTATGCATGCATTGCCAGAGCTAGCTCAGTGTTTGGGAGGCTCTGAAGAAAGGTTTGGGAGAGAAGAGGTATTAGACTGACCACCAAACTGAAGGTCAACAGAGTCGTGGCGCTGACCTCATTGTTATATGCTTGTGAAACATGGACAGTCTACCAGTGCCATGGCAGGAAACTGAATCACTTCCACTTGAACTGTCTTAGGAGTATTCTGAAGATCACCTGTCAGGATAAGGTACCAGACACTGAGGTCCTTGCTTGAGCTGAACTGCCAAGCATTCAAACTATGCTTCAGAGAGTGCAACTCCTATGGGCTGGCCACATTGTTCTAATGCAAAATGTATGCTTGCCAAAAACACTATTTTATGGAGAACTTGCAGAGGGCAGGTGATCACATGGTGGCCAGAAGAAATGATACAAGGACACTCTCAAGGTCTCTCCCAAGAACTCTGGATTTGACTGGGCAACATGGGACACACTGGCACAGGACCGCTCAGGACAGTGTGCCCACATAAGAAAAGGTGCTGTGCTCTTTGAGCAAAGCAGAATTGAGACAGCACAAAATTTGCAGGATATGCAAATTTGGGATATCCTCCCCAAATATTCAAATGGACTATCTGTGCCCAACCTGTGGTAGAGCTTTCCAAGCTCGTATTGGTTTGATCAGCCACAGTCGCACACACTGAAACTTCACTTTACAATGGTGATGTCATTTTGGTCCTCTTCAAAGACGAAGGACAACAACTAAGACCATGAAGGGTAAGAGGGAGCGAGGGTTGCTTCTGACCATGAGTAATTCTTCATTAAGACAGTTGCACTGTGAGATAACAAAGAATTTCATTATTGAAAGGGGATCCAGAGCAGTTAATGACTCACTGGATATACAAAAGAAAGCATTACCTCTCTCCTTGTTTCTACCTGTGAATTGTACCAGGCTATTTCCTGTAGCATTTATAGAATGGGTAAAATAAGAACGGCCAACTCCATTCTCCTACTCAGGCTGTCATGTAGTTATTTACACATGATAGCAAAAACACATGTCATTCCTAGATAGACTGAGTTTGGTTTTTGACTTCCTCTTTTGTGTCTGTTCTTTCTTGATATGAGATTAATGAATAACATTAAATGAACATGTCCTGACTTGGAAGCAGTCTTGAGAGTTCTAAAGGTCCAGAGGCCTGGAGTTCCATCAAGGTGGAGCTTACTGGTGGCAGGGGAAGCTTCTGAATCAGAGAAAGCAACCACTACCAATACAATTGCTTCAAGATGGCCATTTTACCAGTAGACATGTAAAAGGAGTTGTGTGGACAGTTCCAAACCAAGGTGAAGTTTAAAATGCCTGATTAGCAGATCTACAAACTACTTTATGTTTAAATGAGGTTTAAACAAAACAGCAGATTGTAACTGATTATAACAGTTATATATGTAACAGTTAAGTCCCAATTCCTGTTAATTCCGTTAATGCATGCTGTCTTTTATGTTTAATCTTTCTTTTGCACGTAACAAAGTTACTTGTTCCTTAGTGACTCGTACTATATGCTATATACCTTTTTATTCTCCCCTTTTGGGGGAAACCCTAGATGTGAGCCAAAAGGAAAACCCTGTAGAACAAGAGTCATTAGTTCTTAACACTGGGTCCATAGAATATGCACAGATAGATTTTAGAGAGTTTGTGAACTGGAATGGGGAAAAAATTAATTTTTGTAATCATATGTATTTTAATAGGCATCTAAAATATACTTTTGGAAGAGATATATAAACTTCGGCAGAATTTCAAAATGATACCTGATGAAAAAAAAGATTAAGAATTCCTGATATAGAAAGTAAATAGGGCCACGAATAGACCTTTTAGAGAATACTCAATTTAAGGAGTCAAGAAAGGAAGATAATGTATCCTTCCACTTCACGGAGAAGCTTGAGGCCATTTGATAGAAATTCCTTTACCTTTCTCTACTCAAAACTCTTCCCCATCATCACCTATTTTATCCTCCTTCCCTCCTCTTCTGCTCCTTGTTCTTACACCTATGCACTTGATCATTTTCCCTCAGGCATCCACTAGTATCTCACTTTATCAACTAGTCCCTCTTATGCATCATCGATTTCTTGCTTTCATTGGCTTCTTCCCATGAACCTGTAAATAGATTTAGATTTCTTTAATACTAGTAAAAAAAATTCTTTCACTCTTTAGCCCTTCCAACTAGGGTCTCATGTCTCTTCTCCCCTTCATTTTCAAACTTCATGAAAGAATAGTGTATATGCAGGTGACTGCTAGCATCACATTTACCTTTATCCACATTGAATTGAAGCATCCAAGATCTCAGTGGTATCCACACTAAAAATGATGCCATTTTTAACCCCTCTCCACCTTGTCTTTCTGTGTGATTCTTGTACATTTTCCCCCCTCAGTCTTTAAGTTGGAATATACCCTACATGCCCAAAGCCTTTTTCTGGTTCTTTTACTTCCTTTGGGATATTCAGAGGTATAAGTAAAGTGGGCAACTGAGGCTTTGACCCAAGAAAATTGAAGGGTAAAAAAAATTACTGAACTTAGGACCTACTAACCAAGAATTAATTAAAATAGAAGCCACCAGTTGGCCAGCATTGTTAATACTGCTCATCTGTGCAAAATATATAACTCACTATAATAATTAATCCCTCTTCCATTTAGTAGAATATATTTTAAATACTTGTATTATTTTGGGGGAGGTGTATGGCATGGTAGATAATATACTGAGTCAGGAGTCAGGAAGGTGTAGATTTATGTCCTACATTGTATGCTTACTATTTCACCCTGAACAAGTCATTTAACCCCTCATTTTCCTCATCATTAAAATGGGCATAATAATAGAATGTAATGGGAATGCTGTGAGGATTAAATGAGATAATATATATGAAGCACTTTTCAACCTTTAAAGCACTATATAATTGTTGAGAATTATTATTTTCAAATCATGAATTACAAAGTTAATCTCAAGGTATATTTTGAGCTGCTCAGAATTGTTAGGTATAGCTCTGGGAGCCAGAATCAATGATCCATTAGGTTTTACTTACGCATATATTATATTCTTTCTACACGACTGGTTTAGCTCTTTCTCTGGTCTCATTACTTTTAAATATAACTATTCAAAAGATCCATAATTATTTCATCAATGAAACTCTCTCTACTGATTCAGCCTGCAGCCTTTTCACATCTTAGAACACAGTTTCATGATTTCCTGTGGCCAAACATTTTATCACCAGTTGGCCAAATTTCTGGTGATAAGCCAATCAAAACTTAGCTAAGGGAGTCCTTAATTAAAACTCTCTTTTTTGGGTTTTATTTTTAGCTTTTGGACTTGATAGGACCTAACAGAAGTTGTATTCAGCTGATATAATCTTGGAAATACAGTTTTGGAGAAACCTTTGGGTCAAGATGAATGATCAGAGTAGGACTTTAGGAGAGAGTGGTTTATAAATACTCTTAATAATATTCTTTATGACACATCTCATCCACATTATTAATTTTACTTTTTCAGTTAGCAAGCATTTATTTTCTCTCATTTCTAGCAATTTATCCTATTTCAAAAAGGATAGAAAAACAAAATCCTTGTCACAAATATGAACACAAATAAAACAACTTCCTTCATTTATCATGTCCAAAAATATATGCCCTATTCCACACCTTGAATCTATTACCTCTCTATTAGGAGATGGGTAGTTTTCATCATTAGTCCTTTGGAATTGTTATTAGTTATTGCACTGAACTGAAAAGAAGTTTTTCAAAGCTGTTTGCTTCTACAGTATTATTATTTTATAAGTTGTTCTGGTTCTGTTTACATAATGGTGCACCAATTCATACAAGTCTTCCCAAGTTTCTCTGAACTTATTCTTTAATCATTTCTTACAGAACAATGGTATTCCTTTACATTAATTTATCATAATTTATTGTTCCAGTTTCCATTTTATGGTACTCCTTAGTTTATTGTTCTTTGCCACTATAAAAAGAACTACTATAAATATCTCTGTATCCACATTATCTTTGGAAATACACCACAGTCTGTCACTTTTCTTTCTTTTAAAACATAAATATGTATATGTGTATATATTTATATAGAGATATGTACATATATGTATACACACACACACATATATATGTGGTCCATATATCTTGTATATATCAAACCCTTATCTGAGAAATTTGATAAATATTTCCCATTTGATCACATCCCTTCTTTTTTTTCTAGATGTGTTTATTTTCTTTTTAGAAGCTTTTCAATTTTATGCAATTACACTTATTTATTTTATTTTTCATAATTTACACAAACATTTATGAAGGACTTACTATGTGCCAGGTGCTACCCTAAGTGCTGGAAATACAAAGATGAAAAAAGAGAGTGCCTACCTTCAAAAAGCTCATAATCAATAGGAGAAGACACACAAAATGAAGCTAAAAAGTGGGGTGGGGGCAGGAGGGGAAGTAAAGCCTTGGAGGCATGATGGAGAAGTATAAATGGAGTATACTTGAGTGGGAAATAAAGAGATGACTGACCCTGGGACGCTTCTTTTTTTTTAATATATAGTTTGTTTACTTTTCAGTTCTTAACATTCATTGCCACAAGAATTTGATTCAAAATTTTGTCCCCATCTCTCCCCACCCCCCACCCCAAGATAGCATGCACTCCATCCACCCCTTCCTCCAGTCTGTCCTCCCTTCTAGTACTCACTCTTCTTCCATCCCCCTTCCCTTCTATTTTCCTGTAGGGCAAAATTGATTTTTATATTCCATTGCCTATATAGCTTAATTCCAATTGCATGATAAAACAATTTTTAACATTCATTCTTAAAGCTTTGAGTTCCATATTTTCTCCCTCCCTCTTTACCTACCCTCATTGAGAAAACAAGCAATTCAATATAGGTCATATATGTGTAACAATGCAAAGCACTTCCATAATAGTTATGTTGTAAAAGACTAATTACATTTCCCTCTGTCCTATCCTGCCCTTTATTTATTCCACTCTCTCCCTTGACCTGTCCCTCCCACAATAGTGTTTGCTTCTGATTATCCCTTTCCCCAATTTTCTGTCTTCTATTATCTTCCCTCTCCTATCCCCTTCCCCTTTGCCTTCTTGCAGGGTAAAATAGATTTCTATATCCAGTTGAGTATGTTATTCCTTCCTTAAGTCAAATCCCATGAGAGTAAGGCTCAATTATTTCCTTTCTTCTCCCTTCTTGGTCCCTCCATTATAAAAGCTCTTTCTTCCCTCTTTTATGTGAGAAGATTTGCTACATTCTACCTCTCCCTTTCTCTTACTCTTAGTACATTCCATTCAACAGTAAATTTTTTTTTAGATATTCTCTCTTTATATTCAGCTCATCCTGTGCCCTCTATGTATGTATGTATTATATATATATACCTATACACACACACATATATATACATACACCCATGTACATATACATACCTTTTACATATATAATATACACATACATACATACCCATACACATCTACGTGTGTGTGTGTATACACACACATATATATACATATATTCCCTCTAACTACCCTAATACTTAAAAAAGTCTCATGAGTTACAAATAATGTCTTTCTATGTAGGAATGTAAACAGTTCAACTTTAATGAGTTCCTTAAGGCTTCTTTCCTATTTACCTTTTCATGTTTATCTTGATTCTTGTATTAAGCATCTATTATGTATGCCAGATGGTAAGGGTACAAGGAGGAATTATGATAATTTTTGCCCTAGAGGAGGAGTTCATGGAAGGAATAAGTCATACAAAAATAACTATTGGGCTACAGGCCTGAGTAATAGCAAGGTAAGCCAATCCTCTGCAAATTATGGGGAACTCAGACTTTCTCCTATAATTGATACCAGTACCAGAGTCCCAAGAAGGTGGCAGGATCTGCAGACATGTATCCAGCAATTTCAACCGCTTTGGAAGAAGTTTGTTCAGGGTTGCTTTCAGATATCCTTTTGAATCTACAAGGAAGTCTTCCCATCAATCTCCTCTCTTTATCTGATTTAAAACAATTGATCAGATGGAAGGAAACCAACAGTACTCAGCTGCTGTGGGCCCTGCTTTTCATGTTTCTCTTGATTCTTGTATTTGAATGTCAAATTTTCTACTCAGCTCTGGCCTTTTCAACAAGAATACTTGAAAGCCCTCTATTTCATCAAAATTCCATTTTTTTTCCCCTGAAATATTATGCTCAGTTTTGCTGGGTAGGTGATTCTTGGTTTTAATTCTATCTCCTTTGACTTCTGGAATATCATATTCCAAGCCCTTCGATCCATTAGTGTAGAAGCTGCTAAATCCTGTGTTATCCTGATTGTATTTCCACAATACTTGAATTGTTTCTTTCTGGCTGCTTGTAATATTTTCTCTTTGACTTGGGAACTCTGGAATTTGGCTACAATATTCCTAGGAGTTTTCCTTTTGGAGTCTCTTTCAGGAGGTGAACAGTGAATTCTTTCCATTTCTATTTTACCCTCTGGCTCTAGAATATCAGGGCAGTTTTCCTTGATAATTTCATGAAAGATGATGTCTAGGCTCCTTTATGATCATGGTTTTCAGGTAAACCAATAATTTTTAAATTTTCTTTCCTGGATCTATTTTCCAGGTCAGTTGTTTTTCCAATGAGATATTTCATATTGTCTTCTATTTTTCATTCTTCTGGTTTTTTTTCATAATTTCTTGGTTTCTAATGAAGTCATTAGCTTCCATCTGCTCCATTCTACATTTAAAGAACTATTTTTTTCAGTGAACTTTTGAACCTCCTTTTCCATTTGACAAATTCTGCTTTTTAAAGCATTCTTCTCCTCATTGGCTTTTTGGACCTGTTTTGCAATTTGGGTTAGTCTATTTTTTAAAATGTCATTTTCTTCAGCATTTTTGGGTCTGCTTTAGTAAGCTATTGACTTGCTTTTCATTATTTTCTTGCATCACTTTCATTTCTCTTCCCAATTTTTCCTCTTCCTCCCTTACTTGATTTTCAAAATCCTTTTTGAGCTCTTCCATGACCTGAGACCATTGCATATTTATTTTGGAGGTTTTGCATGCAGAAGTCTTGACTTTTACGTCTTCCTCTGATGGTATTCTTTGTTCTTCCTCATCTGAAAGGATGGAAGAAAATACCTATTCACCAAGAAAGTAACCTTCTATAGTCTTATTTTTTTCCCCTTTTTTGGGCATTTTCCCAGCCAGTTACTTGACTTTTGAGTCCTTTGTTAAGTGGAGGGTATACTCCAGGGACCTGTAAGTTCTCTGTGTGCCAAGGTGACACAATAAAGAGAGAGGAGTTTACTCCTCTCATGGCCTGCACTCTGGTCTGTGAGCAACCAAAAGTATTCTTATCTGTCCAGGATCTGTGAGTAGGATTTCCTCTCTACAGTCACCACCAGCTCCACCACACCAACACTCTTTTTCACCCTGGGACCACCACTCAGAACTGAGACCCAGATTAGTCACTTGATTCCCTCAGGGTCTTTAGGGCTCCAAAAGCTGATGCTATGGCAGCAGTGGCTGCTGCCACCCTGGGGCCAGGGCCAGACATCACTCCCCTCTCACCCAAGTGAAAGAACATTCTTACTGACCTTTGAAGATGTCTTTGTTATTTGTGGGTTAAGAAATCTGGGAACTGAAGCTGCTACCTGTGATTTTGCACCCTGAAGCCCATTCCAGTCCTGTCCATGCCACAAGCCAAGGCTGGGTTGCACTCTGCTCCACTCTGAGCCCAGTGTGATAGACCTTTCCTGTTGACCTTTCAGGCTGTCTTGGGCTGGAAATCTCTTTCACTCTGTCGTTTTGTGGCTTTTGCTGCTCTATAATTTGTTCGGGGTCATTTGTTACAGGTATTTTATGGGTTATGTGGGGAGAACTAGAGTAGGTCCACCTTTCTACCTCGCCATCTTGACTCTCTCCCCCGGGATATTTCTTAAATGGAATTTTGGGAGGACATCTCTACTCTGCCCTTCAAAGTGGCCAACAGCTAGGAGATGGTAAAGAGATGCCTTTGTCCTTTATTCGGTTAGAAATGCATCTCCTATTTGTGGCTATGAATCGTATATGATTTGTTTCTCATAATTTTTTTTATGGCATAATCTATAAATTCAGGTCACGTATCCATTTTGAATTTATCATGAAATATAAGATATTGTCCTAAGCCTAATTTTTGCCAGACTTTATTTTTCAGTTTTCCCAGCAGTTCTCATCAAATAAGGAGTTCTTGCCTAGGTAATTTAGGGCACTGAGTTATTGAGTTCCATTATTTCCAATGTTCATTCTGTTCCACTGACACATTTCTCCATTTTTTTTTTTTGCCAGTACCAAATAGCTTTGATGAGAACTGCTTTATAGTCTAGTTTAAAATCTAGAAATCCTATTCCCTTCTGATTCTAACTATCTCTTGATATTATAGATCTCTTGTTTCTCCAAATGAATGTTTGTTTTTGTTTTGTTTTATTGTGTAGCTCTATGAAATATCCCTTGGATAATAAATCCATTTTAGTAGTATTATCCTTTTTATTATACAAATATTTCATATATTTTGGTTAACTGACTCCCAAATATTTTTAAGTATTTTGTAGTTATTTCAACTAAGACTTCCCTTTCTATTATTGTCTCTTAGATGTTGTAATTATTCAAAAATACTATTTTTTTTTGAGTTTGTTTTGTAGTCTGAAATCTTGCTGATGCTATTGTCTCAATCAGTATCTTTGCTGATTCCCAAGGAATTTCTAAGTAACCCAATACATCATAAACAAATAGGAATAATTTTATCACCTCTCTGTCCATCTTTAAACTTAGTTTCCTTTTACTGTTTTTACTGCTCTTGGTAGCATTTCTAGAATTATAGCAAATAATAGCATGGAGAGTGGGTACCCTTACAATTCTCCTATATTTTATGGAAAAGATTCTTATGTGTCTCTATTGAATATGATGCTTACTTGAGAACTTTAAATAAGTACTTTTGTGATATTAAAGGAGATACATCTATGACTTTATTTTGTAGGACTTTTTTAAAAAACATAACTTGTAAAAGTTTTTTTCTATATCTATTACAATAATCATGTGTCTTGGATTTAAAAAAATGATTATGTTGATCATTTTAATAAAGTTGAACTATTCTTGTATCTGTTGTATAAATCCAACTTCATCATAATGAATGATCTTTTTGGATCAATTGATATAGTCTGCTTGACAAGATTTTATGTAAAAATTTTCCATTGATATTAATTTTTCTTCCTTGGTTTAGATAGTAAGATCATATTTATCTCATAAAAAGAGACTGGTAAAGTATTTTTGAACTTTTGAAAATAATTTGTGTACTACTAGTACTTATCATTTTTAAAAAATTAATAGAATTCTACTATAAATCCATGAGGATCGAGAGTTTTTTCCTTTTCTACCTCCTTTACAAATAGTTTTTTTTCTTTTAAATTTGGATATTTGAGGTCTCTGTTTGGTCTTCTGTTAGTTTGGATATAATCCTTTATATTATGTGCTCTGATTTGTTATCATGTATCTGTATATCATAGGTTCTGATAATTTTAAAATTTCTTTTATTTTTGCTGTGATTTCAGTTTGTTCATTTCCTATGTTCTTTATTTGATTTTCTTCCTTTCCTTTTTAATCAGGTTGGCTAAAGGTTTATCAATTTTAGTCTTTTCAAATAGCATGCTTCTGTTTTTATCATTTCTGTAATCCTTTGGGCTTCCAATTTATTCATCTCTCCTCTACTTTCCATATCTCTTCTTTTATACTCCTTTTGGAATTGTTTATTTGTCAGGGTTCTAATTTTTTGAAATGCACATTCAGTTCATTAATCCTCTCCTTTTGTATTTTCCCAATACATGTATTTAGGGATATGATTTAGCACCTAAATACACTATTTAGCTGTATCCCAGAAACTTTGGAATGTTATTTAATCAACATCATTATTTTTCACATAATTATTAATTATTTCTATGATTTGTTCTTTGATTCACTTGTTACTTAGTATTTCATTATTAAGTCCACATTTGGGACTTTGTCCTTTTTTGTTTGTGCCACTTGAATGAACTGCTGTTTTTATTGCTTTAGGGTCTGTAAAGGATATATTCATTATTTCTGCCTTTTCACATTTATTTGCAATATTTCTGTGCTTTGATATTTTTTAAAACTTCCATTTAGTGCTGAGACATACATATCTTCTTTGGTGGCTTCATTTAAAAAATGCCACATGTCTTTTAGCTCTCCTTTCTCTAGCAATGTATTCAATTCTATATTTTCCATTATGTTTTTCTTTTTGTTAAATTTTCCAAAGCTGAAGAATGACATCAAAGTCCTCTACTATTACAGCATCATTTCTATGTCTTTTTGTAATTCAGTTATTTTTTCCTTTATGGATTTAAAAACTATGACGTTTTGGAGCATTTAAGTTTAATATTGATATTAGCTTGTTTATGGCTTCTTTCAGAATAACTTGATTTCCTGGTTTATGTTTGTTTTTATTTGGTCAATGAAGATGATTGCAGCTCCTGCTTTTTTGGATTCACCTGACATGTAGTAAATTGTGTTTTAGCTCTTCATTTTTGTTTTACATATGGTTTTGCTTCTTTAAGGCATTTTTTCTTTTATAAGCAACAGATTGTATAGTCTTATTTTCTTAGATTATCTATTGCTTTTGTTTTATTGGATTGTTTAATTCATTTACTTTTAAAGTGATGAGAGTAAAATTTATATTTTTCTCCATTTGAGTCACTAGTACGGCTTTTTTTTTCTGGATTAGGTGTTTGTTTCTCTTCCTCTTCTAAGACAGTACTTTGTTCCTACAACTATTTTTTCTTAATCAACTGTAAGAAAACTTATTTCCACAAGTTCTCTTCCTTCACTCTCAATTCCACCCTCCTTATTTTCTATTTTGGTAGTTTTACATAACTCATGAATACCTTTTTCTTTCTTTCTTTTATTTAGCTATGGAATTCTTTTCTTCTTCCCCCTTTCCCCCTCAGTAAAGTAGTTCATTAAAACCCCTTCTTCTCTCTTCCTCTTCCTCTTCATTTGTTTGTGAGACTTCTTTTTTTCCAATTTATTTATTTTCAGTTTTCACCATTCATTTCCACAAGGTTTTGAGTTTCAAATTTTCTCCCCATCTCCCCTCTCCCTCACCCCAAAACACCATGTATTCTAATTACCCCTTCTCCCTTCCATCACACCTCTCCCTTCCCTTTCCCCCATCTTCTCTCTTTTCTTATAGGGCAAGATAGATTTTTATACCCCATTACCTGTATTTCTTATTTCCCAGCTACATGTAAAAACAATTCTCAACATTCATTCCTAAAACTTTGAGTTCTAACTTCTCTCCCTTCCTCTCTTCCCACCCATTCTCACTGAGAAAGCAAGTAATTCAATATAGGCTATACATGTGTAGTTTTGCTAAAGACTTTCATAACAGTTATGTTGTGAAAGACTACCTATATTTCCCTCCATTCTATCCTGCCTCCCCCATTTACTCTATTCTCTCTTTTGATGTCATTCCTCCCCAAAAGTGTTTACTTCTAATTATCCCCCTCCTCTCATTTGCCCTCCCTTCTATCATCCTCCACACCCCACTCATCCCCTTCTCCCCTACTTTCCTGTAGTGTAAGATAGATTTTCATACCAAATTGTGTGTGCATGTTATTCCCTCCTTAAGCCAAATGTGATGAGAGTAAGTTTCACTTTTTCCCCTCTCACCTCCCTCCTTTATCCCCCATTGAAAAAACTTTTTTTTGCCTTTTTTATGAGAGATAATTTGCCCCATTCCATTCTCCCTTTCTCCTCCCAATATAGTCCTCTTTCAGCCCTTAATTTTATTTATTTAGATATCATCCTTTCCTATTCAACTCACCCTGTGTTCTCTGTCTATATACATATGTGTATAATCCCTCCAACTACCCAAATACTGAGAAAAGTTTCAAGAGTTACAAATATTATCTTTCCATGTAGGAATGTAAACAGTTTAGCTTTAGTAAGTCTCTTATGATTTCTCTTTCCTGTTTACCTTTTCATGCTTCTCTTGATTCCTGTGTTTGAAAGTCAAATTTTCTATTCAGTTCTGGTCTTTTCATCAAGAATGCTTGAAAGTCCTCTATTTCATTGAATGATCATTTTTTCCCTTGAAGTCTTATACTCAGTTTTGCTAGGTAGGTTTTAGTCCTAGTTCCTTTGACTTCTGGAATATCATATTCCAAACCCTTTGATCCTTTAATGTAGAAGCTGCCAGATCCTATGTTATCCTGATTGTATTTCCACAATACTCAAATTTTTTCTTTCTGGCTGTTTGCAGTATTTTCCCCTTGAACTAGGAACTCTGGAATTTGGCTACAATATTCCTAGGAGTTTTTCTTTTGGTGTATCTTTCAGGAGGTGATTAGTGAATTCTTTTAATATTTATTTTACCCTCTGGTTCCAGAATATTAGGGCAAGTTTTCCTTGATAATTTCATTAAAGATGATGTCTAGGCTCTTTTTTTTGATCATGGCTTTCAGGCAGTCCCATAATTTTTAAATTGCCTCTCCTGGACCTGTTTTCCAGGTCAGTTGTTTTTCCAATGAGGTATTTCACACTGTCTTCTATTTTGTCATTTTTTAAATTTTGTTTTGTAATTTCTTGGTTTCTCATAGTCATTAGCTTCCATCTGCTCCATTTTAAATTTTAAGGAACTATTTTCTTCAGTGAACTTTTGAACCTCCTTTTCCATTTGGCTAATTCTGCTCTTTAAAGCATTCTTCTCCTCATTGGCTTTTTGGGCCTCTTTTGCCATTTGAGTTAGTCTACTTTTAAAGGTGTTAATTTCTTCAGCATTTTTTGGGTCTCCTTTAGCAAGCTGTTGACTTGCTTTTCATTATTTTTTGCATCGCTTTCATTTCTCTTCCCAATTTTTCCTCCATCTAGCTTATTTGATTTTCAAAATCCTTTTTGAGCTCTTCAATGGCCTGAGACCATTGCATATTTATGTTGGAGGTTTTGCATGCAGAAACCTTAACTTTTAGGTCTTCCTCTGATGGTATGCATTGTTCATCCTCATCCAAAAAGATAGAAGAAAATATCTACTCATCAAGAAAGCAACCTTCTATTGTCTTATTCTTTTTCCTTTTTGAGGGCATTTTCCCCAGCCAGTTACTTGACTTTTGAATTCTTTGTCAAGGGGAAGGTATATTCTAGGGACCTATAAATTCTCAGTTCCTCCAAGGTGGCACAATCAAGGGAGAGGAGTTTATTCTTCTCCTGGCCTGCGCTCTGGTCTGTGAGCAGAATTCCCTCTCCAGAGCCTCCACCAGCTCCACCACACCAGCACTCCTCCTCACCCCAGGGCAGCCACTCAGGGCTGAGATCCAGATCAGCTGCTCAATTGCCCCAGGGCCTTTAGGTCAGGCCTCCAACAGTGGAAGCTGCCATTGCCTGGGGCTGGGGTTAGACAGCTACTGCATTCCCTTCTCACTCAAGTGAAAGATCTTTCTCACTGACCTTTGAAGCTGTCTTTGGTATTTGTGAGTTGAAGAATCTGGGACCCACAGCTACTGCCAGTGGTGCCTTGAAGCCTGCTCCAGCCTTGTCCTTGCCACAGCATGGCCCATGCTGTGCTGCACTCTGCACCCAGTGTGATATACTTTTCCTGTTGGCCTTCCAGGGTGCCTTGGGCTGGAAATCTCTTTCATTCTGTTGTTTTGTGGCTTCTGCTGCTCTAGAATTTGTTTAGAGTCATTTTTTACAGGTATTTTATGGGCTGTGGGAGGAGAGCTTCTAGAGGTGTGTCCTTCTACTCCACCATCTTGGCTCTGCCCCCGTGAGGCTTCTTTTTAAAAAAAAATTCTGTAACTTTTTCTAAAAAAGAAGAAAGATTTCTTTACCATGTTCTATTCATTAATTTTCTCCTCTTTCTGTTTATTATAAACTTTTATTTCTTGATTCTTGATCTTTGTACTTATTTATTCCCTTTAAATTTCTTTTTGTTCCTCATGGAATTAAAGCTTCTAAAGTAATAATTGTGTTTCTGCTTCTAAACAATTTCTGTGTTCTTGCTTTAGAGATCTGGTCTCCCCCATCCCTTCTTTCCTCTTACACTTCACTCTTAGGAAGATCAATTTGTGTAAGAAGTAAGGAAGATACAACCATTGCCCTATGTTAGATATTTTCCTATGTAGTCCAGTTCCAACCCTCTCCCCCATAATCATTTTTCCCCCATTTGTTTTGGAGTTTCTAATTTTGCTCTATGCCTTTCCACACTTTCAGATGTCAGTTTCCCCAGTAGTTCTGAATTTCATTCTTCTGAGGCTGTTGTTCTTCTGAAGATATTTTTCATAGAGGCACAACTTTCTTTCAGAGTAATGGTCTCTCTGAGTATCAAATTCCTGCAGATTATATTCATTTGTAATCTCTCTGTCTCTTGTGACAGAATATGTTTTTCCCATGAGAGTGTTCTATGTTAAGACTTTCTTCCACCATTGAGTTGAGATCTCTTTTCTTTCCCCTGTTTCAGTCTCTCTCATATGCCCTGTATACATTCTCCTGTATGCCCTCTTTTTGCTGAGATAATAGCAATTACTTTGCCTTCACTTTTTTTTTTTACCCTTGATACCACTGATTTTACCATTGATTTTGCACCATTGGTATATCACACCATCTATCTCCTATCTCACATCTCCTTTTATGTGCTTCCTCCTATTCTATAATTAAGTCTCACAAAATGTATTGACTCACTTGTAAGAGGGTGGGATGTGATGTTTAGTCTATGGTATTTTAAACCTGTCCTCTACTGTCCTTTCTGTCTCTTTCAGTTCCACTTTCTTCTTTATTCTCTTGTGTACAAAGAAATCTCTAAAGAGTCCTTCTATTGTTGTTTCTTTTATCATAGTTTTCCTTTTCTAACTATTTTTTCCCCTTTTTAATAGTCTCTAGAGATGGAGCAGTTATTCTTTTTCATTTGCACTGTCCTTGGTAGTTGTATTTTTTTAACTTTTATTTTGTTTCTGTTGTTTTGGGTGTTACAGATCAAATAATATGTTTTTATTTTGCATGTAGAAATGCTTCAAATTCTTTTCTTATTACAAAATGGGAAAATGGTAAATGTTGGAGAAGATATAGGAAAATTCGAACACTAATGCATTATGGAGTTGTGAATTGATCCAACCATTCTAGAGAGCAATTTGGAACTATGCTCAAAGGGCTATAAAACTGTGTATACCCTTTGACCCAGCAATACCACTTCTAGGAGTGTATTGGAAAGAGATCATAAAAACGGAAAAAGGATCACATGTACAAAAATATTTATAGTAGCTCTTTTTGTGGTGGCAAAGAATTGGAAATTGAGGGAATGTCCATCAATTGGGGAATGACCAAAAAGGTTGTTGTATTTAAACATAATGGAATACTATTGTGCTATAAGAAATGATGACCAGGTGAACTTCAGAAAAAACCTGGAAAGACTTCTATGAACTGATGTTGAGTGAAATGAGCATAACCAGCAGAATATTGTACAAAGTAGCAACCACATGGTGGGATGACTGTCCTTGCCAGAGTTAACTCTTCTCAGCAATGCAAGGATCTAAGACAACTCCAAAAGACTAATGATGGAAAATGCTATCCACATCCAGAGAAAGAACTTTTGAATGCAGAAGGAAGCATACTATTTGCTCTCCTTTTCTTTTGTTGTTTTGTTTTGTTTCTTCTTTCTTGTGATTTCTCTCATTAATTCTGACTCTTCTTTACATCATGACTAATGTGAAAATATGTTTAATATGAATCTATAAGTAGAGCCTATATCAGTTGGCAGCCATCCTGGGGAGGGGGAGGAGAGGATCAAGGAGAAAATTCAACTCAATCTTATGGAAATGAATGTTAAAGGTTAAAAATAAATAAATCATTTTAAAAATTATTTTCTTTTTGAATAGCCACACTTTTTTTCATTGATAATTTCTATCAGAATTGCAGGGTATGTTATTTTGGGTCACAACTTCAACTTCTTTGTGCTTTTAGAATATATCATTTCATTTCCTCCTTTGATTTATGGTGGGTGCAGAACAGTCTGGTGCTATTTGAGTTTCATTTCCTTGATATTTGAAGGTCTTTTTTCCTGATCACTTGCGTAATTTCTTGCTTGTCATTGGAGTTGTTGAAATTAGCCACTATACATCTTGGAGTTTGTGCCATGGGGTTTGTTTAGTTTTTAGAGATTATCTGTGAATTCTTTCAATTGATGTTTTCTAATTAGTTTTCTTACATTACGATATTCATGTTTTTTTGATCTGTTATTTTTCTGGAACGCCTATGATACTTAAATTGTTTCTGTATATCTAGTCTTTCATGTTATAAAGAAAAATAGCTAAAATTAAAATAAACCTGTAGAGATCTTAGAATCCACTTCTTTTCATTTGTATACATTCATTACTGTCTCCTGTTTGAGCTCCATATTTACAGCCTTTACAGTCTTCAATCTATCTACCACACAATTGTACAAAAAAGTCTTCCAAAAGTATGTCAGACCATGAAATCCCCCTGTTCAATAGCTTTAAATGGGTCTTGTCTGTCTTAAGATAAAATGAAACTTATCAGTCTGATTTCCTCTGGACAGAAAGCATTTTAGAACATGCATAACTATAGCTCATCTCTAGTCATTCTGAGAGGTTGCTAACTTATTTGCTGTTGCTAGCATTAGCTTTGCTGGTAGCCCCCACACCTAGTGTCCCAGGGTTTCTGGCTGACTTTTTGTGCAATTCTGTGGTAGAAGAAATAATTTACTATAACTTCTCATTTGTTTTCTTGATGTCTTCTGTGAATATCTGATTTATATCTGAGTTTTTGGATTTATTGGAGGTTTTTTTGAATATTGAGATTTATTGGATTTTTATGTGAGAATTCTATGGTCTGCCTATGTTCACATAGCCATCATGGCTAGAAGTTCTCACAATGAACTAATATCAATATTAAATATATATGCTTCAAATAGCATAGCATTTATGTTCATAAAAGAAAAATGAACTAAATTACAAAAGATATAGATAATGATAAAATAGTAGTAGATTTTAAAGTTCATGTTTCAGAGTTTGGCAAATATAACAAAGAAAACCAAGAGGGAAAATGTAGACTACAATAAACTATTGGAAAATTTTAGAGATAAATGATTATACCACCTTCTGAATGGGACCATAAAAGAACATATATATTTCTCAGTACCAGATGACACTTTTACAAAAAGGGACTAAGTATTAAGACACGGGGAACTTACATAATTATTTTAACAATAAAAATATAAAATAATAATGTAAATAAATGTAAAGCAAAATAATAAGTGCAAAAGAGCAAAAAATACCAAACACATCTTTTATGGACAATAAAACAGCAAAAATAACCATCAATTTATGGACCCCAAACAGAAGACTAAACTAAATGGAGACCATAATGAAATTACAAATAATATGTGGGCCAAAAACAAATCATAAAAACAATTAATATGAAAGATAATGATAATGAGACAAATAAGAACTTTGAGATTCAGCTAAAGTTGTCCATAAAGAATTATATTCATAAAAATAATCACCAATAAAATGCAAGAGAATCAATGAACTAAATATGCGTTTTGAAAATATTTGAAAAAGAAAAAATAAGCACTAAAGAAAAATTTTTTAAAATTATAAAAGTAATAGATAAATGAGAAATGAAACCTGATATACAAAAATCATACTGATAAACAAAACTGAAAATTATTATTTGGAAACAACTAACAAAATTGATAAACCTTTATCCAACTTGATTAAAAAGAAGAAAATGAAAACTCAAATTAGCAAAGTAAAAAATTAATAAGATGGAAGATTACAAAACTAGAAGAAATAAAAATAATTGTCAAACAAAGGATAGAGGCAATTACAAATGGTGAAAGAGATAATTTTGATTACATAAAACTGAAAAGCTTTTACTTAAGCCAAACTAATATATCTAGGATAAGAAAAGAGATAGTGAACTTTGAAAAAACAATCTTTGTATAAAATATCTCTGATAAGCTTCTGATGTCCAAGATATATAGACAACTTACAGAAATATGTAAGACCAAAAGCCATTTTCTCAATAGATAAGTGGTCAAACAATATGAACAAAGTACTCAAAGGAAGAACTGTGAACTATTAACAGCCATAATAAAGAATGTATCAAATCTCTAACAATAAAAGAAGTGCAAATCAAAATAAATGTAACTTGCACCTCACATCAGAACATCGGCAAAGATGACAAAAGATGTGTGTACTCACTGTTAGAGAGATTGTGGAAAGAAGGGCACTCTAATGCATTGTTGAAGCTGTATTGAATTTGTACAGCCAATCTGGAAAGCAATTCTGAATTAAGCAAATAAAGTGACTAAAAATGAATATGTTTTGACCAAGAATTCCACTGCAAGGCATAGCAACCAAGAAAGTCAATGACAAAAAGGAAGTCTCCATATACATCAAAATATTTATATTTGCATGTGTGTGTGTGTGTGTGTGTGCGCGTGCGCGTGTGTGTAGAAACTGAAACAAAGTACATACTTGTTAATTTAAGAATTGCTAAACAAATTTTGACATACGAATATAATGGAATATTACTAAGCTACAAGAAACTATTAAATTGATGAATACAGATTACTATGTTTAAGACACTTCTTTTCATATTAGTAGTCTACTGTTAATTTAAGTTTGTATTCACAAGTGACTTGTTGCAGGGATGGGGCTCCTTAAAGTTTTAACAGAAAGTTATTCTGGTTCTGATTTCTGTGACCATTGATCATTTTTGATGTGACAAGGTACAGAATACTGGAAAATATGAATATTATAACTATGTTATATGGGACAAATATTATTTTTCTGATTATAGATAGAAGATGAAAAGTTAGTTATGTACCACAAGCTAAAGTGGGGTCATTTACAGGTAATGTCCAGAGTCTGAACTTAGATAAGAGGAGAGAGAGGGGGAAAGAGATTTCAGAAGTCCATTAGCTAAGTTTAAAGCTGGAACTGACATGCATCCTATACCTGCTACTGAGGAGTAAGTCCAGCTGGGCAGGAATTAATCAGCCAAGTCACCCAGCAGATTGACTAGTTTAGCTGAGACATCCATGTGAGATGTAGGTCAAACATAGTATGGATCATCTCAGCTTAGCTGTGGAAGCATCTGTTCAACAAAGAAACTGTGTTTATCGAGGAACTTTTGTGGATAGTTTCTGTGACAGAAAGAGGACACAAAACTCTATAGTCCTAGACTTGTGAATTACCCTGAGCACATGAATTTTCCTCATTCATGTGCCTTACTCTGTGTTACACATACTGAGCACATTGATGGGAGAGTGTAATGTAAGTTTATGTGTATTTTGTGATGTATTTATTACTCCTACATTTGCTTTAATTGTCTATGTACCTCTATAGTTATTTCTTATTTCCTTTGTCCTATTTTTAAGTAAATGGTTATGTTTAAGATCTAAAAATATCATTATTGTGAATGACTCATTTATGTATATAGAAACACATAGGTGGGAGGTCATGAGCTAAAATAGTTAAGTACAGGGATTATATTATCCTTCATCAAGATTATTTCTGGGACCCTGAGAAAGATTAAGAGCAAACATGTGGTGGTCCCCGGAGAACCTAGATTTGCCAGTATGAGAACAGAATGCAGTGAGACTTCACTCACTCAAGAAGCAGACCCACAAAAAATATGCATAATGATGACAATGATGTAAATGGAAAGAACACCACGAAAACAGTCATAAGTGAATATAATAGTCACATTCCCTCCCTCCCAAAAGGGTTGTGAAGATAGCTTCCCCCACTCCTTTGCAAGGTCATGGTCCATAGATATGTACTTTTTTGATGTTTTGAGTGGTTTTTGCTGAATTTTCTTCCTTTTAAAAAATGTTTTGTCATTAAAAAAAGGTGGCTATCTGGGAATGGTTAGGAAGTGAGACATGGATGAAAATGTAGGTGAATTAAAAACAAAAGATATCAATAAATATCTGTTTCTAAAAGTTTGAGATGTAAGTTTATTGATAATACAGTTGGGGTTCCAAAGGGCAGAGTAAAAGAGGCTAGGGACTGGGTAGACAGGATGAGTAGAATAGGATGAAAGTTTGGTTGTGGAGAAGGGGAAAGGAGGAAGGAAAGAAGCATTTATTAAGCATCTACTATGTGTCAGGCACCATATTAAACACTTTACAAATATTATCTCATTTGAGTGATTGGGGTCATAATTACGTCACTTGCATATAAGAAAGTGATGCTAGATACCTGGAATTGAAGAGTTAGTATTAATAGGAGGAAGATGGCTGTGACATGCTCCCTTGGCAAGCAGAACTTACTTGATAGAGAAAGACTTTAGAATTTAGGTGCTTTAGAGAGTACACTTCTATGAGACTGTAGGTCTGCTGGGCCTCAGGTCTAGGTACTTTAGAATTATGAGCTCTGGGAGGGGTAGAGTATTGGAGGGAAGCAAAATGATGCAGCTCCTGGGGCAGTTAAGTCAACTCAGTCATTGGACAAAGATCACACAATGAGAATACCAATTAACCATTAACCATTAATTGACCATATAAAAATCTCTGAGATTCTCACAATACTCTAGCCCTGTCTTCTACCACTTCACCACCATCACCTGGAAGCACAAGAGGGAAACAAAAGGATGAAAGTCACCCTGAATTTGTAACTGTTTCACAAATTGCTGTTCCCCCTCTCCCCTCAAAAAATTAATCACTTGGTATTCAGCCCTTTGTTGATGAACCCCATTGCACCTTAACTAGGCTTATTTTGCGTCAATAGACAAAGGCCATCACCAGGCCTATGCTTAAAGTCCTTTCAGTTTGGTATGACTAGCTGGAGCTTTTGCTTTATGGACATAATAAAAGAGAAGCCTGGCTCACCTTTACACCATGTTGAGGCACCAGAGGAAGACATCAATGGAGGATTTTATAGTAGATCTGAGTGGACAGCTGTTGTGGTTGTTGCTCAGTTTTTTCAGGCATGTCCCACTCTTTCCAAACTTATTTGGGGTTTTCTTGGCAAAAATACTGGAGTGGTTTGCCTTTTCCTTCTCTAGTTCATTTCACAGATGAGGAAATTAAGACAAACAGAGTAAAGTGATTTGCCCAGGATCACAGAGGTAGTAAGAGTCTGAAACAGGATTTGAACTCAGGAAGATGTCTTCTTGGCTCTGGGCCTGGTGTTCTATCCATTGTACTATCTCGCTGCCCTTATAAAAGACGCAGAGTAGTGCGATGTTCAGAGCTCTGGACTTAGTGTCACAGGACATACGTTCTAGTCCCAGCTCTGCTGCTTAGATCCTTTGTGAAGTTAGATAAGTCACAACCCATTCCCAGGCCTCAGTTCCCTAGTCTGTAAAATGAAAAGGATAGACTAGATGATATATAGGGTTTCTTCCAGCTTATCTTGTGATAATGGTCCAGAGCTTAGTATGAGGGGAAGTATGAGGGGAACAAGAAGAGGCAACCTCAAGGCTTAATCCCCTTTGAAACTAACTGACTTGGTCACTGAAGTAATATATATGGCAAGCAATTTTAATGTGCTCATTTATCTTTTCTGGGAGGGTTTTAATAGAACAAAGCAACACCACTGGCCTACGGTTCTTTGTTTTTGTGTGGTATTGTTATTATTGTTGTTGTTTCTTTCCCATGGGAGAAGGAAGTGATTGCTTTTCTCCTGGTTTTGGACTGATCCCAGAGGTTTCTGAGTCATAAAGTAGTCTGACAAGGGGAGGTATTTAAATTGGGGCATCAGAGAAAGCCAGATTATGTAATAGAAGCTGTACAAATCTGTCTTTGGCATCATTACTATTACTATTATGTAGCCAACTCAGTTCAATTCCAATTACTACAGAAAGATTATAGAGCTTGGGCCTTCCCTGATGTGGCACCCCTCTCAGCTACACCAACAATCATAGTCATGTTTGGAACACTCACTGCTTTTTCAAATCCGTAGCTCTGAGCCCCCATCCAATGACTATGGGCCAGACCACACCAGACGACTCATGAAATCAGAGCAATAGACATTTAATAGAACAGTGTACCAAAGTAAATAACAAAGACTTGTATCAGTTATGAAAAGTTCTTGGCACTTTTCCCCAAATGACTGCCACCCCTAGATGTCTTCTAGGCATTCTAGTTGACTCCTTAGTTAATCCCTCTGTCTCCCCAACACAACAGGAAAGAGATTTGTGCAATGAAACAGGTTTGGGTCTGGCACTGAGGGCTCTATCTGTATTAGGCTTGTTTTGGTACACTTTCTCCTGAGGCAAGGGTTGATTCAAAAGGCCTGGGCACAGTTTCCTGAATTGGATCATCACTTTGAGGTGTACATACCAGCCTCTAATTGTCACATAAGATGATGGAATAATGAGTCACTACATTCACTGCCCCATATAGCTAAGGACATTGAATCACACAATGTCACAAGTTGGAAGGGACCTTAGAGATAATTGAATCAGAACCTTCATTTTCTACATAGTAAGCCTGAGGCTAACAGAGGGGGAGTGACTTGCCCAAGATCACATAGCTAATGAGTGCAGAAGAATTTAACTTATTATTTGTTAGTATTTTAAGTTCCAGCCCAGGCTCAAGTCACTTCCGAGCCTCAATTTCTCTATATAAGAAGTAGAGAGAATGATAGAATCACTGTGTCATAGTCTTAAGCATTGAAAGGGGCCTTGGAGATAATCTAGTGTAATCCATTCATTTTATAAATGAAAAAAACCAGAAGCTTCTGAGAAAGGAAGTGACTCATCCAAGGTCATGTATCAAGGAATTTGTAGAGTCAATCCTTGAACTCAGTTTTTCTGCCTCTGAATCCAATGCCCTGAAAAGCGTACCTTTCCATACCATGCCTTCTATCTTTTGGTTGTATTTTTGTGAAGGGATTGGAGACAAAGAAGGATCAGTGCCTAAATTTAAAATATATTCTGCAGGATTATGAGTTCAGGTATCAGATATTTTTTTTTCTATGTGATTTTTGGATAGTCAACGAAAGGGAGAGGAAATAGCCCTTCAAATCATCCTGGGGAGAAAAATCTGTGCCCCATCATGGGTGATGGCACTGAGGGGAGGGAGTGATAAATGGGACACCATTCAGTCCTTATTTGTGAAACAGGCTGGAGACATGGAGGTGCTAATGTCACCTGGAAACTCCTTTGCTCATCTTAACACATGTACATGTACATATATCACAATTATTCCATATACATGTATTTATAATGACTCACGTCCATTTCTTGATGAACTTGAATGACAGATAAACCTATAATGATAAGGGACAAAATTGATCAGATTAGTAGAATGCACAGACTTTATTCTCTAACAGTCATAGGATGTTAGAAGTGACCTTTGATTTTTTTAATCCAACCTCCTCATTCTACAGAGGAGAAAACTGAGGCTTAGAGAGACAAAGTCATTCTTCCAATGTCACAGTCTGAAGTTGGAATAACAATAATTTTGTTCTAATAAGAAAGGGATTCATGGTTCTTTTATAGTAGAGAATTGAGGGATCCTAGTTCTCTCTATACTCCCTCATTCTCAGGAATTTTCCTCTGTGATGTCCCAAATTGCCTCTTTTAAGTAGCAGAAACAAGTTTGAAATTGGAGATGCCATTAAGAACCCCAAATACCCAGAGAAGACATTTGAAACACCACGTTTTCAGTTCATTTTAATTCAACATACATTTATTGAATATCTACTGTATTCAAAAGGTTATTTACCAGGCTCTTGGGAAACATAGGTGAAAAATGACACAATCCCAACTCTCCAAAGTTTAAAATGTAATGGGACAGTGGGAGAGGAAACAAGGTAATGCATCAGCTTGAATATGATAAAAAGTAGAATGTGGCTAAGTGCACAGGTGAGATACAGACAGTGACATGGAAAAGTTTGAAAAAGGAGAGAGTACTACTTTCCACTAGGGAGAATGGGGAAGGCTTCATGGAAGAGGTGGCATGTGATCTTGTCCTTGAAGGAAGAAAATGCTTTTAACAAAGAGAGGCATAACTAGGTATTCTAGTTATTGAGGAATGCACAGAAGAGAAGACAGGATGAAATCAAAGATCTAAGAATGGAATGAAGTGTAAAGAAAGGAAGAAGAGAGAAATACAACTAGAAAAAAGTCTGAGTCAGATTGTGAAGGTCCTTCAACAAAGGAATAAGGAGTTTACATTTGAGAGAACAATATGGCCTCTGGACTTGGGATGTTTCCTTCTTTGTTGATGTGGATATTAACTGCAAGTGGTGTGGGAAAGGTGTCACTGCCCAACCACCATCAGCGGAGTAATGCATCCTTTGTTGGGAAAAAGGATTGTTTGATCAAAGAGAAGTGTTTGGTAAACTTTCCCTGAGCTAAATTAATTGGTTGGGGGGCAGATATAATCTACTTAAAGACAGTACAGTGTGAAATTATTGGTCAAGATGTTTGAAGTTCAGAGCAAAGTGAATTCTCAGAGGAAAAGCTTATTTGCATAATTGGGTGCCACGTGGTATTTCAAAACATTGTCTTCCAGCAGCCAACCCTCCTAGAGAGATGAAAGAGAAACCTTTCCCTATAACTGATTTGGCACAAGGGGCCAAAGGAGACACCGGCTTTGAAACTTCTAAGGGCAGAAGCAGGAGTGCTCTGACCTTCCCCTAAAAACTGAAAAGACTAAGTTTGAAGAGTGAAACCTTTTATAGGGGGCTTTTCCATCTTGGTGGCCATCTAGGCAAAACCACAGACATAGTCAACTGCCTTGACAGAGAAACAGTGTAGCATAGTGAACAGAATGCTAGACTTAGAGACGGGAAAACCTAGGGTGAAATACTGCCTCAAATAATTATTAGCAATGGGACCCTGGGAAAGTCATTTAACCTCTATGAGCATCAGTTTTCTCATCTATAAAATGGGTATAAAAATAGCACCTAACTTCACACAATTGTTGTGAGGTTCAAATGAAATGTATATAAAACATTTTTCAAAACTTACAGCACTGTACAGAACTCAATCGTTAGTACCCTTAGGTCAAATTGAATTTTGCTTTTTTTTATAATGCAACTTAATTCTTTTCCCCCTTCCTTGAACTAGTCTGTCTCTGTTACCTATTCTCTCCTAAGAAGTAGATATAAATTTTAAAAGTTAGGAGAAACTTTTGAAGAGTGCCTACTTCCTGTTCTCCTCATTAGATAGGACTCTAATAAACTATCTCAAGTAGATTAGAATTTACCCAAATTTTGAAGATGCTAGTTTGTTAGCTCAAGTATTTGAATATTTTCTTTTTGGTCAGAACCAGTGATTTCCTTATGAAGGGAGGGAACCTATAATTCCTACCACCGAAACAGATGAGCAATTTGCTTTAATTTATAGTTTTAGAAATGCCTAGGGGGAATAAGAAGTTAAGTGATTTATTTGCCTATGGTCACACAGCTAGTTTGTGTCAAAGGCAGGATTAGAACCCAGGTCTTTCTGACTCCAAAGTCAGATCTCTAACATCTCACTCTAGTACATAAACCCTTTTTTAAAATGTCAATTGAATGAATCACTACAGAATATAAAACACTAAACTTCCATCTTCTTCCTTACTTTGCTTCTGACAAAAGGCTGGCTTTATTTCAGTAATTAACAACTGATGCCATTCATTCAGGACTTTACCCTCCAAGGCAAGTCAGATATTATAGTCCGCATTTTACAAATAAGGAAGTGGAGGTTTAGAGAGATCTTTCCAGCCATGGGCCTAAATAATCATTATTCCCTTGATCTCGAAGGGGCCTCCCAGATCATCTTGCTCATTCAACTCTGTTTATAAATGAGTCCCCAAATGAAATTATTTGACTAGGGTCACCTAGGTAGTAAGTCTGGACTTGAACCGAGGTCCTTTGTCTTCAAACTCAGTGTCTTTTCCATTAAACCACTCTAGTTCTCTCGTTCAGAAAACAACACAACCCAAACATTTATGAGGCATCTATTCTAGGCAGCTAGGTGGCTGAGGGCCTGGATTCCAGAAGACCTGAGTTCAAACTGGGTCTCAGACACTTACTAGCTGTGTAACCCTGGGTTTATCTATTTCCTTATCTGTAAAATGAGCTGTAGAAGGAAATAAACCACTCTGGTATCTTTGCCAAGAAAACCCCATGGACAGTGTGGTCCATGGGATCATGAAGTGTCAGAAACAACTGAACAATAAAATTCTAGGCAAGGATCTGAAAAATAACTATCATTAGTGATTTGGAAAAGCCAGGAGTAAAAAATTAACATTAGAAAAAGAGCTTCATTCATTTTTTCAGGCGAAACCCTCTGGGGTCTAACTTCCTTCATTTAAAATGGAACAGAACAAAAAGGTGAGCAAAAAACTGAAACCTTAATTTCTGGGGCCTCAGGTCAGCCTCAGAGAGAAAGGGTCAAACATTTCTCACCTCACAGAATTATCTGCTATCAGAGGCCATCCCTGACGGAACCAAACCAAGAGCAGAAATCCAAACAAGAAACAGAGCTACAAATGACTAAGACCTTTTGAAGGCCCGGCCCCTCCTTCTAGTTCCTCAGTTGTAGCCAATCAAAGAGATCGCTGTCCACCATGTGGGTAGTAAACTGGAAGCAGCTCAAAATTTCTACACATGACTCAAAGTCTCTTCAAGACACTTGTATTATACCTTATCATGATTCTCCTAGAAGCTGTCTTATCAGCTTAGTACACATGAGGAATTGCATCAGCCAAACATACTGATACATGGTACACCATCATAACTCACTTGATCCTTATGATAACCCTGGGAAGCAAGCTATTGTCCTCATCTTATAGATGAGGAACCTGGGGCTCGGAGACTCTTCAAGGCCACACAGATAAGTGGTTGTCAAGCTAGGGCTTGACCCCAAGGTTTCTGATTCTACATGCAGGGTACTTTTGACTACTACACATTGCCTCTTGTGAGGCAGAGGGAATGAAAATTATGTGATGATTTCTGAATAAAGTCTTACAAATCTGAATGCTTCATTGTATTAAAAAAAAAAAAAGATAGGGCTGGGGGTAGGGGGTGGGGAGATCATGGGTTCCTAAAGGAGACTGTGCCAATGGAACTCAAGATCAGGCTAGTTCTTCCAGGGGGCAATGGGGAGGCATGAAGTGAATGTGAACAGAATGCAAGATATAACAAATAAGGAACAACAAAGGAGAACAGGAGCAAAGGACGATATCAAAGAGATGTATGACCAAAAAAAAAAAAAAATGGACTAATCACATATTGAGAACAATGGATAATGTGTAATAAGTATAGTCCACATAATAAATGCTTATTGACTGACGGACCCATATGTTTTTCTGGGTCCTTTAGATGTCAAAAGAAAACAAAGATTTTGAATAGATCTCTGTGGCAAACCTATGAGAAGACACGGATAAGACTCACATGGGCCTGGCAAGCATAGATGAATTGCAGTCTGCATCACTGAAGGAGGTCACAGATCCATTTCTGTATGTGTGTGTATTGGAGATCTATAAATACAAATAACTTTTACTATGCAGTAAGAAGATAAAGGTCACCAGCAGAATGTGTCCTACAGGTCAGTAGCTGCTCTTAGGTCTCAGAAATTCACAGCCAAAGATTCTGTGTCTTTTGGTATTAGTATCACCTCAAGAACTAACCACAGGTGTCATCAGACCATATTAATGGAGTCAAAGGTAGATGGATAATGTGGTAAAGTGAAAAGAATGATAAACTATTTACTAAAAGGGTTTTATTTTCTGTTTTTTATTTGAGGATGGGTGGAAGTTTATGGGGCTAGGGTTAGGATGCCACCTGCGACACATATACACTCAAAAGAAAGAGAAAAGAGGGTCACTGAAACATTTTTTTTCAATTTACAGAAAAGAACAGAAGACCAGAAAGAACCACATGCAAGAACAGCTTTAAAAGCTACATTTTGAATTTATTATATATTTTAAAAGAAAAGCAAATTATACATAATGGAGTTTCACACATAATCCTCTTTTTTCTCTTTTTCTATATATATAAAAAATGCCCATTTAATTTGTGTAAGCTCCTTGATGGCAAAGACTGATTTTTTTGCTTGTATTTGTAACCCCAGTGTTTAGCACTTAATAAATGCTTGTTGCTTGCCTTGCCTTGCTTTTCTCAATGGCAAAATGACTAAAATAATATGTATACTCTTATTTCAGGAAGACGTCATATGAGTCAAATAATACAAGGAGTGTGAAAGCACTTTGTGAAGTGCAAAGTTTGTAAATGACAGCTCATATTCATATTAAAATCTGCCATTTCTTATTCACTGAACACCAGAATCAATGACTGCCCCTATTTTGTTCCCCCTCCCACCTATACATACATATACTCTGTTCCTATCTTGGTTCAAACACCTCAAAAAAAATGATTCATCTTATCAGGTTGACCATTTGTGGTCTCATGGAAGCTAGTCTGTTAGAAGGGTGGTCAATCTGTTGTTCTTTATCCTTGCTACAAGCCCCATATAGATTCTTCTTCAATAACAGGCTATCTAAGGTAGAATAGGGTTTGGTGTAGGAAAGCAGAAGGAGAGATGGAAATCCAATAGCCTTCCCTTTGTTGATCATTTCCTATTTATCCTGTATAAATATCCTGTATAATTGTTTATATGTTGGCTCTCCCATTAGACTGTGAGCTCCTCACAAGCTTGGACTACCTGGCCATCTTTGTATCCCTAGCATTTAGCATAGTGTCTGACACATAGCAGGTGCTTAATAAAGCTTATTGACTAACTGACTTCCAATATATCTGTCACCTCTGTCCATGAGGGGAGTTCTCCACCCAATTCAATTCAACAATATTTCTTAAACACCTACTTTGGTCCAAGTACTGTGCCAGGCTCTGAGGATACAAGACAAAAAGGAAACAGCCTTCACTTTCAAGAGGCTTACATCCAGTAGGAGAGGGGAGATACATCACGGACAAAGACAAGGATAATAAAGTCAAGGAGTATGGGGGGTGTGGCAAAAGAAAGATTAGCCCAAGAAAAAAATACTAATAGTTGTGGGAGAGGGGAGAAAGGAAGGGGAATCATAGAAGATGCTTCATGACTGATACAGCCCCTGAGCTAAGTCTGGAAGGATGATAATAATTCTAAAAGGCGGAGATCATTTCTGGCAAATGATAGCTTTTGAAAATGGAGGTGAAATGTCAAGGCAGGAGAAGAGTTAGAAGTCCAAGAGAATTTTTGTATATCATTCTCCACAGTGCACTCTGAGTATTGTGGGGAAAGCTTCTGTTCATACGGCAAGTATATTCAACTGTAAATGAGGGAATTTTACATTATTTTTTGGTAGAAGCCAAATATATATTGCATGCTCAGTTATAAAGTGCATTATTTTTTAAATTTAGCAACAAAGTATGGATCAGTTCTCTACTGCTTATGCTAATTTTGGCTTAACAATTAACACCAAGAAAAAACAGGTGCTCCATCAGGTACCACCACACCATCCATATATGGAACCATCAGTTAGGAAAACGGAGAAGTTTTGAGTGCTGTGGATAAGTTCACTTACCTTAGTAGTGTACTTTCCAGATATATACATATTGATAATGAGGCTGACGCATGCATTGCCAGAACTAGTCCAATGTCTGGGAGGCTCTGAAGGAAAGTATGGGAGAAAAGAGGTATCTGACTGACTACCAAACTGAAGATCTACAGAATCATTGTGCTGACCTAATTGCTGTATGCCCGAGAAAGCTGGACAGTCTACCAGCACCCTGCCAGGAAACAGAATCGTCTCCATTTGAATTATCTTAGGGAGATTCTAAAGATCGCCCAGCAGGATAAGATATCAGACACTGAGGTCCTTTCTCGAACTAAACTTCCAAACTGCTTCAGAGAGTGCAACTCTGATGGACTGGCCACATTGTTTGAATGCAAAATCTACACTTGTCAAAAAGACTATTTTATGGAAAACTCATGGGGCAAGCGTTCATATGGTGGTCAGAAGAAGTGATACAAGGACACGCTCAAAGTCTCTCTTAATAACTTTGGAATTGGTTGTGTGACATCAGAGCCACTGGCACAGGACAACTCAGCATGGTGTGCCTATATCAAAGAAGGTGCTGTGCTCTGTGAGCAAAGCAGAGTTGAGCAGAAGGAAACACAAGATGTGCATATATAGAGAATCTACCCCAAATGTTCACATGGACTATTTGTGCCTGATCTTTGGTAGAGCATTCTGAGCTCATATTGGTCTGATCAGCCCATAGTTGGACACAATGAAACTTGACTCTAGTATAGTGATATCACTTTGGTCCTCTTTGAAAATGAAGAACCAAAACCAACCAGCATTATTTTTTTTTAATTTAGCAAAAAAATAAAAAATAAAACTTAACCACTTCATTTTTCTTTAAGTTAACTGAATATAATGAGAGGCATCTTGGCATAGTAAGTAGGGACCTAGGCTTAAAGTCAGGAATGGTCATGACCATGACCCTGAGCAAATCATTTAAACTCTCAGTGTTCTAGAAAATTGCAGATCAGTGGGGATGGGTTGGGAGGGAGGAAGGAAGAGAAGTAAAAACTCAAAATTTTAGGAACAAATATTGAGAATTGTTTTTGCATGTAACTGGGAAATAAGAAATACAGGTAATAGGGTATACAAATCTGTCTTGCCCTATAAGAAAAGAGAGAAGATGGGGTTAAGGGAAGGGAGGGTGTGATAGAAGGGAGAGTAAATTGGGGAAGGGGTAATCAGAATGCATGACATTTTGGGGTGGAGGAGAGATGGGGAGAAAATTTGGAACTCAAAATTTTGTGGAAATGAATTTTGAAAACTAAAACTAAATTAATTAATAAATTTGGGAAAAAAAAGAAAGTTGCAGAGAGGGTGCTAACTTGCATTGGTAGAAGGAGTTTCTTCACTTGGGAGTTCACCACACTAATGAAAGTACACATCTTGTCCCTATACCAATTTAAAAAATGCAAACTTCAGACCCTTTCCCAAAAATATGGAACAGCCTTTTCAGCCTTATCCTCTTGGTCAAAAGATATCTTTCCAACTGCATCCTGTTCTTCTAGCCCTGCACTTGAGCATGAAGGGCCAGCAGTGGAGGTTAAGGACTGGTGACCAGAGGGGAATCCTTTTGAAACTTAAGTTTTTAAATTTTCTTGCCTTCCCTGACTTTACCAACTAGAGCCTGAGAGCCACAAACTAGTGACTAAGCAACAGAAAACCAAGTGGCCAGAGTAATCAAAGGGGAGAAAAAGTGTTTAATAACAGGGGGTCACTTCAAAGTGGGAAGGAGGAAGGGAGCCTGAACCTGATAACTGCTGAGCTCTGCTAAGCAGAAGTACCTTTGATGTAGGAGAGGAATGGAAAAAAGGTTCATAGACTGCATAGAATGCTGGACCTCAAGGGAAGATAAATTTGAGTTCAAATCCAGTCTCTAACATTAGCTGTGTGTCCCAGAGAATTCACTTAACCTCAGTTTCCCCATCTATTTATGAGGATAATAATAGCACCTACCTCCCAGGATGAAATGAAAGGATAAAATGAAATAATGCTTGTAAATCACTTTGCAAACCCTGAAGTGTTATATAGATTATTATAAAATACATAAAATGTTATATAAACTATTATATAAATATGTATTACATACATTAGTAACTATCATTGCTCTTCAGTAACTAAATCCCTAAACAATCCCATCCCTCCCCCACCAGAGTCTCTTGGAAAGGACAGAGGGGAAGGAAAGGAAGCAGGAGTATCATCAGCAATGGTTGCAGCAACTGGAAAAGAGCCCTCTCCTATCCCAGTTGGCTCTAGGTCCCAGGGAACACAAACAAGTATTGGTGGCTTCTTGTTTTTACCCTTTGGGTTTTCTTCAGTATCAGCATTTAGATGAATCAATTCAATTCAATTCCATCCCAATTCAACAAATATTTATTAAACATCTTTTATGTAATTGGTGCTGGGGATGCAAAAAAGAAAAAAAATGCCAGTAAGAAGTTGTCAGAGGATTTTGAGCTATAAGAGGTGCTAGAGGTCTTCTAGGGCAACCCCCTAATCTTCTAGAGTAGAAAACCGAAGTCCAGAGAGAAGAAATGACTTCTCTAAGGTCATGTAGCTGGTTAACAGCAGAATGGGAGCTTCTGACCCAGGTCTCCTACATGCAAGACTGTGGTGCACTCTTTACAAATACTGGCACTGGGGATGTGTTGGAGTCAGTTTGAGCTGGTTAAATTTTCAGGTTGAACATTTATACACCTCAGAAATCACAAATGCTACAAATAAGGGTTTGATTTACTGTTTTGTTGATTGTCTAGATTTAAGAAAGTGATGGAGAAAATGTTAGTAATGAAGATTAAACTTAAAAGTGTGTTGTGTTTTTCTAGAGAGTTGGTTGTTAAATATCTACCAGACCATTCTAGCTATAACTTCAAAGACAGAAAAAGTTAGAAACCCCAAAGTAACACTTTTTTTTTTTTTTTTTTTTTGCTACTGGCTACAGATAAGTTCTAACAGGCATAAGTTCTAACAAACAGATTTAACCCTGGAAAGGACCTGACCATAGACTAACATCTTTTTACTGAGGAGGAAACTGGGGCAAAGAGAAGGTGAGGGCCCACACAAATAATATAATAGCAGAGTTGAGAGTCCTCTGGTCCTCTGACCCCAAAGCCTAACTCTGATTTCAGTCCCCTAAATGCTTGCTGTGTCATGTAATGCCCTCAAAGAGTTTATGACAAAACTTTATTCATTCTTTGAAAAACAAATTCATTTAATTGAATTTCATAACAGTTTATTCATCAACCAAGCTCGTAAATGAAGCAGAGTTTAAATAGTATTATTTTAAAATTTTTTAAATTGATTTTTTTTAATTCAAAATTCTTGTTTTATTTTGAATGTCAAATTCTCTCCCTCCCTCCTGACTGCATCATAGAATGTCAGACTCAGATGGGATCTCAATATCCATCTGGTCCAATCCATACATAAGAAGGAATCCCCAATGAAACATACCCCTAGAGTGATCATCCAGCTGCTGCCTGAAGACCCCTAATGAGAGAGAATTCACTACTTTGTAAGGCAGCCCATTCTATTTTCATGAAATCCTCAGTTTAAGGAAGTTTTTCCAGATACAAACTTAAATTTGCTCTTTGTAACTTCCTCTCATTGCTCCTGGTTCTGTCCTCTGAGATCAAACATAAGACATCCCTCTTTCATGTGACAGTCAGTTTTTCAAATACATGAATATAGTTTGCCATTACCTCCCTTCATAGCTACATCCTCCTAAGCCCAACAAACTGAGTTTCTTTAACTCAACCTGTAGATCTTGGACCTCTTTGCACTTTGTGCAGTTATTGCAAGCAGCCAGTCTTATTAAATGACACAGAAGAGTACATATGCAAACGCTTTTTTTATGGACTGAATAGAATGTTCTCCTTTCCTTTTTCTGCCTCCTGGTTTAAAAATAGTATCAACAGCTAGCATTTTGTATAGTGCCGGGCACTGTGCTAGGTGCTTTACAAATATTATTACATTTGATACTGACAACAACCCTGGGAGGTAGGTGCTATTATTATCCCCATTTTACAGATGAGGAATCTGTTGCGGTTAAGTGACTTGCCTATGGTTGCACAGCTAGTAAATATCTGAATATGGATTTGAACTCATATCTTCATGACCACTGTGCCATCTAACTACCTAAAAGACAGCTTCTTTCAAGATAGTTCAAATTTCACCTGCAAGCAGCCTTTCCTGGTTTTTACCACCCCCTCCTGCTAGTGCCTTTCCTCTCAGATCACTTCCAATTTACCTACTATGTGCCTATTATGTACATACTAAGCACCCACTATGTGCTAGACACTGTGTACTGGGTAAAGGCAATCAGAAATTATTATAAATTGTTGTTTTTTATCCCCGTAGGGCAGGTAAATGGCTTCAACAGTTTGCTCAATTTTGACATTTTAAAAATTAAAATATTTTAGTTAAAATAGTTCCATGAAAGATTCACAATAGGTGGAGAAGAACATTATATCATGGAAAGTTAGGGCTGAGGGGAACCACTTCATTCAACTCCCTACCCTGATTCTTTACATATGCATAGGCTTTTTTTTTTCTTCCCTAGAGGCAATCTTTAGATCTTTGGATGGATATTTTGTTTTCTGTACAAGTTCTGAGAAGTTTTCTTATATTATTTCTTACATTATAGCCTATGGTTTTGGCTTGTTGTGTCCTGGGAGGTCTATGATCCTCAAGTTATCTTTACACATTCTATGTGTATATGTCTTATATGAACATAGTTGTTCACTCATTACATTGCATACTCATTACATATTCATTAGAGTGCAAGCTCCTTAAGGCAGGGAACTGTCTTTTTTACTTTCTTTTTATCTCCAGCTCTCAGCACAGTGTTTGATGCTTAGCAGACACTTATTAAATGCTTGTTGGTTGATCAGGTAGGCTGAATAAATACTATGCTTCACCTGTACTGTTACTACTATAACTTAATGTATATAGATAACGTCATGAATAAAACAGGAACCCATTTAAGTATTACTGAATTCATAGGAGCTTTGTTTTCATCTGATATTTTCTTAATCAAAGGATACTGACAGTAAAACAGGTTTCATGTAGACATATTTGTTAGGACAGCTAACTGTTACTGGATATTTAAAAGAGGTCCTCATACTTAAGGAGAGTGTTAGACACTGAACTGGCTCATTTCAGGCAGCATTATAGGTTTCTCTATTTGTGACATTTTATGGATACAAGATTATTTTTTTGCATTTGATGGCTTTTGTTTTGACACAATATGAAACCTGCATCCAACTCATAATTCAATGCTTCTCCTTCCCCCATCCCAATCAACTTACAATCTCTGAAAATAAGCAAACTTATATAAAAGAGTGACTGCTCACATGACCTTACATAGGATGATAAGATTTAGAGACAGAAAGGATTACAGGCCATCTAGTCCAATTCTCTAATTTTTATGGTTAAGGAAAATGAGGCCTAGAGAAGTTAAATGACTTGCCCGAGGTCACAGAAGCAGTAACAGAGTCAGAATTTGAACCTAGGACTGTTTCCACCATAGCATACTATAGGAAGGGTATAGGCTCTAACTTGTATAAATTACAATCTATTTTCTTTGCCCATTATTTTTTGAGTTTGGCTGCTATTCAAAGTACTCTTCTTTTATATGATCAATCATTCCTGTGTATGCTCCTCCCTCTGTGGTTCTTCAAGTTTTCCCATATTTCCCTAAACTTTCAGTATTTCTCATTCCTGACAACATAATGATATTCCATTCTATTTTCATCTCGTGGCCTGTTCAGTCATTCTCCAATAGTTCGGCATGCACTTTGGTTTCATCTTTTTTGCCATTACAGATGTAGGATGTTCTCTGGGCTCACTCTCCCAACTCCTCCTCACAGAGAAAGATTGAGTCCCCACAGGCAATTCACCACTGCTCCCCTCAAGATTCACACTTCCCTGAAGTGTGGAGGGTGGGTTTCTAGTTCTATCATTCAGGTCCCTCATTCAGTATAGTCTCCATTGATTACTCAGTTGATTCATATGAATTAGCCAGTCAGTAAGCAAGTATTTAGCACCTAATATGTGCTAGGTACTGTTACTGGGGATACAAATAAATTGTTCCTTTTTATCCCCATAGGCAGGTAAATGGCTTCAACAGTTCACTCAATTTTGACATTTTAAATTAAAATATTTTAGTTTAAACATTTTTATGAAAGATCCATAGTAGGTAGAGAACATTATGTCATAGAAAATTAAACTGGAAGGAACCTCACTGACCATCTCATTCAACTCTCTACCCTGATTCTTTACATAAAGCATAGAGTTTTGTTTTGCTTTTCTAGAGACAATCTTTGGATTCTTTGAATGTTTTATTTTTGGGGTTTTTTTCCTGTTTTTTATTTTCTGTAGTCAGAAGTTCTGCACAGTTTTCTTATATTATTTCTTACATTATAGCATTCAGGTTTTTTGGCTTGTCGTGTCCTTTTAAGATGTCAATGATCCTTCAGTTGTCTTTTCACCCTCTGTCAATGTATACCACTTATAGATCATGCATTCTTTTAACATGGTTGCTTTTTGATTCTCTTCTTCCAGATTGATCTTCATTTCAGTACATTTGCATTCACAATCGGCTACTCTTTTTTTTTTTTTTTTTGCATCTTTGGAGAAACTTTCCACCATATATTTAAGTTTTCTTGTTCTACTAATTATTTCTGCTGTGTAGACCATAAATTTTGTCATTTGTTTCTTTTTAGCTACTTCTTTCAAGATTCTGATTTCTCTCTCAAATCATTTAGGATCATCTTGCTGTATATGCTCTCCTGGGAATCTGTAGGATCCTGGGTGTTGGCTCATTTATTTAGAGATGTTTGCAGTGATTTAAATGTATTGGTAGTCATCGTCCCTTTTTAATATCTTCCCTATCAATTTATCTGTTTATGCTCTAGGTTTTTAACTGAATTTTCTTCCTACTGAGGTCTATGATGAATTTAATTCCTCCCATATTATTATTTTATTCACTTTCTGATTAATTTCCCTTTGATCATGGTTCTTGGAGGTGGGGAGGGGCTAGACTTCAAAGCTGTGTTAGCCCTCTTCTCTGTTGGAAAATTAACTGTTCAGCATGCTCATTCCCTGTCCCAAGAAGATTCTTGGAGGGAAAGGACTTGTCTCAACTGGATGCCAGCCCTCTTACCTTCAAGCCTGGTGCGGCCCTACATGCATGCATACTGGTACCTTGCCTAAGTTCACTTTGTTCTTTAGTTCTGTGATTGAGTGCTGCCACCCCAGGGAGAGAACATTCCCACTTTCCTCTATACCTCCCCTCTCCTCAAAGTAGTTGGGCAGAGTTTGTGTCTGTTGTTTGTTGCCACAGAGTAGTGTAGTGTGTGCAGGCAGAGACAGAAGTAGCAGAAGGGAAAATGTTGAGTGGATCCCAGAGCACAGTTGGTGGATTAGGTTGTATGCCCTGTCAGAGCATAGGGCTAGCAGTAGGAGTTGCTGAGTGAGTTAGGGATTATTTTTATTTCATGAGGCCCTTATCTTCCTAGGTTTCTTGATATCTTAGCCTGAGAATACAGCCATAATTGCTTTTTCTCTAGTGAATAATTCCTTTTTTTTTTTAATAATTCCTTTTTTTTAAAGGGAGTTCATGAAGTTTAGTGAGGACTAGACAAAATGTCCTTCCTCTGTCTTTTTGATCACTTGACCCTGAAGTCTGATTCCTTACACATAGGTAAGGAAACTGAAGCTAAAAGGTGTCATTTAACTTGTCCAAGGTCACAAAGGAATAATTGGTAGAGCTTGGATCCTAATGCAAGTCCTCTGACCTCAAATCAAGTACTCTTGTAATGGTAACAAGAGTGACATGAGATTGTGATAGTGTTTGAGAGGCATCGTGATGAGAAGGAAAGGCCATTGGACTGGAAGCAGTGGACCTGTATCGAAACCTTAACTCTGCCACTGACTTGTGGTACCTTGTGGGAGCTACCTCCATCTTTTGGGCTTCAATGTTCTCTGAAAGATAATAGGATTGAACCAGAAGATCTCTGAGGACCTTTCCCACTCTCATAGCCCAAGTTTATAAAACATTCCGTGTGCTTTGTTCTAAGGACTCTTCCAAGTCTGTGATTTTATGATATTTTGGAAACTTGTTGTCTGTTGTGAGTTGACAACACAGGGTAAATTGCTTCAAAAAGAAGTAGCGTGGTGAAATGGAAAGAGTACTAGATTTGGAGTCAGAGGACCCACGTTCAAGTTCTGGCTCTCTCACTTATTCTTTCACTGTTCAATCTCAGGCAAATCACTTTATCTCTCAGGGTCTTAGAGTTCCTCATCTGTAAAGTGGGCATAATAAAAGCAAGATGGTTGTGAGAATGAAATGAGATTTTATACTTTACATACATACATGCATGTATATATGTGTATATATGCATAGATAGGTAGATGGTGCTTTTTAGGCCTTAAAAAGGGGCTATATAAAATGCTTGCTATTCCAGTGACTGAGTGTGAAAAAGAAGGATTTGAATTAGATGGACTCTAAGGTCCATTTCCAACTTGAAATCTATGATCACATGAACCTGATTCCCCACTGCTTGCTCCACCATGTTAGTACCTATCTATTCAGGCTTGAACCATTTACTTTTGTCATATTGGTCTAAGTTTAGAATGGTTTTCCACATGACTCAGAAAAGAATAGTATCCAATTCAGAGTTGCATTGCATAAATTTGCACAAGATCCCTTAGTCAGTGGAGACATTGTCAGAACTGGTCCCTCTATATTTCTGCCTGTTCAAGTTCTGCTTTCCCTTCAAGGCTCAATTCAGCTGCCACCTTCTTCACAAAGCCTTCTTTGGCCTCCACCCAACCCCCAGGTGAAAGTGGGTTTTTCCTCTCCAAATTTTCCTAGAGCTTACCATTTTCCATATTAGTCTCTACCTCGTGTCATACTTAGTTGTATCCATTCACTCTAGTAGACTGTAAGGAACTTGAGGGCAAGCACTATGTCTTAAATATCTTTATAGCCCCAGTGCACAGGATGGTACCTTTTACACAACAGGATATTAATAAATATGAGCTGAACTGAGTTGTTTTCTTTTTGTTATGTTTGTTTGTCACATAATATATAGTGAACCAGCCTCAAAGCCAAAAAGACCTAAATTTAAATATTGACTCTAAACACATATTTGCTATGTGACCCTGGCCAGTCATTTCACCCATATTACTTAAGGTTCTAGGCAACTCTCTGAGACTATAAGAAACAGAAAAGGTACTGACCTGCATGGTAGAGGGAGTTTTCTCTCCTGGGAGTTCTCCATACCACTGAAATCACAGGTCCAGACCCTATCTACATCCTAAATGACAATCACGTCAATACTTTATGCTCTCATTTATACATTTTGTCATGATATATCAGAAGTGGAAGGAACCTTGGAACAGAGATCATCAGATCTAGAAGAGAACAGAATATAGTATACTAGAGCTGGAAGGAGCTTGTGATTTCATCTAGTCTACCTCCTTCATTTTACAGAGGAGAAAACTGAGGCCCAAAAAGTTAAAAAAAAGATTTGCCCACATTCATTCAGCAAGTTAGCAAGAATCAAGGTTCAAACCTAGGTCTTTTGACTCTAAGTCCTGTGCTCTTTCCACAACACTACGCTAATTAATTATGTTGTATATTTGAAAGGAATAGGAAGTTGTGCATAGCAGATTTGCAGTTTCATGTACTATCGTCTTTTTTTCATTATACTATGTTATGGAAATGCTTATTTTATTCCATAAATTAAATTTTTTAAAAAAAATTGTGGTAAATGAAATATTATGCTATTTCTCTGTATATTTTAGGTATACATTAGATGTTCTTACCAGATTATTGATCTTCACTCACATTCTTACCTGCCTCAGAGGGGCCTTTTATGATCTAATTAAATGCTCCAAAAGTTCTGCAAGATCTACAGATGAAAGGGGCTAATAATGTATAATAATAATAATACTCATTTTAAGAGTATTTTATTTCTCTCAACATACCTTAGAGGTAAGTGGAGGTTGGATGTTTGTTTTATAGGTCAGGAGACTTGAAGCAATGGCTTTTCTGGGACTCTGAAAGGAACAAATGCTTGAACATGAAGTAGAGGGAGGAATGAGTTTCTCCAAATTCTGCCCACAACAGCTCCCATAGGATTCACAAGCTATAGTTATGTCTAAAATTATTTGACCATCCATGAGGACCATGCCCTCCATATCAATAACTTGGACCTGGAAGAAATGCCAGTACTTTACTTAGTTCCCCATATTGATTGTTGGTAGGGGCAACACAAGTGTGAAAATTTTTAAAAATTATAAAACTACCACCTAATTTTTTAAACTTTGTACAACTATATCTGCCTTTGTTTCTGCTTGTATAGAAATTAAATTTTGCCTTTTCCTGCAAAATTATCTTTTATAGTCTGCTGGGTTATGATAATAATACTTTGTACTCTCTGGTGCCTTTTATCCATGAATCTCAAAGCACTTTATAAACTTTAATTAATTCTTGCAACAAGTCCTGTGAGGTAGGTAAGTATTATTATCCCCATTTTACAGATAAGGAAACTGAGACATTGAGAAGTTAAGTAACTTGCCCAGGGCCTGAAACGAGTCGGTAGCTAAGTCTGAACAAGAACACCAAGTCTTTGTCTCCTGGGTCTCCACTTGGCCCAATAGGCTGCCCTATTGTTCTCTTAAAGCCCCAAGGAATGATTGATGGGAGTGGGGGGAGAAGAGGCGGCTGTCCAAATCAATTGCAGTACATATTTAAATATATGTTATACACGTTACAGGCGTTACAGTGAATTATATATGTTGACTCATGGGTTTTACCGCAGGGGGAGAGTCGTATCTTGATGTGAGCAGAGCTATGCCTGTAAATCCCTGCACAATACAAAGTGACTATATCTCCAAGGAGCCAGCCTTGCTGGGGGGGGGGAGTGGAGGGGGGGACAGGCATGCTTTTTATTACACTGCTAGCAGAGCCATGAAATGCTTGAGATTTTTATTTTTTTTAAAGCAATACAGAATACAGAAAAAGAGCTGTAGAAATGTTCATCCTTTTGTACCTTTTTGTTGTTGACCACCCCCTTCTAAACTATACTTTAAGGATGTTACTGATGGTGAAAGGTGGGAGGAATGATAGAACTGTACAAAAATGTTCCTGGCACCACTCTTTGAAATGGCAACAGACTGGAAATAACTCAAAAGTATATTGATTGAGAATAGCTGGATAAACCTGAAGAAAAGAGATAAATATGAAGGAAGAAAGAAAGGAAAAAGTATTTACTAAATAACTACTGTGTATCAGACAGCATGCTGAGCACTTTGCAAATAATATTTCACTTGATCCTCAAAACAAAACTGGGAAGCATGTACAATTGTTATCCTCATTTTACAAATGAGGAAACTGAGGCAGAAATAGGTGAAGTGACCTACCCAGGGTCACAGAGCTAGTAAGTGTGTAGGGCTGGAGTTGGGCTCAGAGTTACCTTGACCCAAGATCCAGCATTCTATCCACTATGCTACTTATTTGAAGGATACAAAAATAGAGGGAAATGTTTAAGAAGAGATGTGGAATAAAGAAGTGATGAACCGAAAGAACAATATACACACTGAATACAATCATATAAATAAAGACAATAATAATAGCAACAAGACCTTAAGAAATATAGAAAAAAAAGATCAAGAAAACAAACTAATTTTGTTATAGAGTGGGGTTAACAAACTATAAGAAGCATGTGTGCATGTATGCATGAGAAGCAGTATGTTATAATGGTTGGAGAGCTGACCCTGAAGCCACAAGGACCTAAGTTCAACTCATCTTTATGATGCATATTTGCTGTATGATGCTGGACAAGTCACTTAACCTCTACTGTTATCAGCTTCTACATCTGTGAAATGGAATTAATAACAGTACCTACCTATCTCACAGGGTTGTTGTAAAGATAAAATGAGATAGTATACATACAGATTTTTGTAAACTTATATGAAAGTACAGTTCTATCTATTATTTATCATTGTCATCAGCTAAATCATTCTCAGGTATCACTTCACATATAGAAAAATAACAAAGATGAGAAAAGACAAATAATAAGTAGGAGAGACTATAGGGGCTAAAGAAAGATAGGCACACAAATAAACTTTGGGGAGTTTCTGTGAATACCTCCTTTCATTTTGGAAGTCAATTTTGGATTTTTTTCCCTGAAAAGTTACTAAATTGTTCATACCTTTTAACCTATTAATCCCACTAATGGGGTCTATACCACAAGGAAGCTAATTACAAAAAAAAGGATCCTATGTGTCAAAATATCCAAGGTATCACTTTTTGTAGTAGCAAAAAACTTGAAACAAAGTAGATTCATATTTATTGGCAAAACAAATAATGGTGTATGAATGTGATGGAATATTACCACCATTAGAAATTGTTCACATAAGGAATTCAGAAAAAATATGGGAAGAAGACTTGTATGATCTTATACAAAGCAAAGAAAGCAGGACCAAAGGAGAAACATGTATAATGAGCACAATAATTTAAATGAAGATAACAAAAAAAGAAGACAGAGTTCATATCAAATGTAATGATTGATACTGACTTCAGATGACTGATTTTGGAACAAATTTCCTTCGTTTTGGTGGCTAACTGGTACAGAATATTACATACTCTGATATATGAATTAGCATTCTTCCTTCTATATACTAATCAACCAAGAAAGGAAAATTCTGAAAGCCTGAAACATTGGAGCCTGCTTCTTGCTTTATGGCTACCCAGCATTAGATGAGTTACAATTTCTTCTTTACAGCCTGTTGAAGATTAAGTATCATTCTCCTAGCAATGGCAGTTATAACTGAATACTATTAAGCTAATGGGTATTTGTGAGTCTTCTGTGTTTCTAGTTTGTAGAAGATTTATTTTATTCACTGAGTGTCTTTTTACTCCTTGCTTTTTGAGGAAGTCCTAGATGAGAACCACAAGTAAAATCATCCCTACAATGCCTGTGGAGGGGAGAAATTGAGTCAATGAGTATAAGAAAAAAGAGCCTGACCTTTACGTTAGAGGTAGGCACCCCCAGGACTGAACCCCATACAAACTGCTTACCTGGGTACAGAACAGGGAGTGAGCTCCAGTTCCTGTTGTGACCTAGAAACCATTCCCCAAGTTTAGGATCACCTGCCACTCATCTATAATTCTCTCCCACTGCCGGTCCTCCACAGAGAACACATACTCTCCCAGAATACTCAGTAGATGGATTTGAAAGTCTCTTTTGTTACCCGACTTAATTATTACCCTGGGCAGCAAAATTATTCTTCCTATGCCTCCATTTTGAAACACTGGAATAATTTTTGATTCCTCACTTTCCCTTCCCCTCCTGTTACTGAATCTCTTGTCAAAATTCCATCATACTATTAGAGTGCCTGTCTTTTTCTTCATCACATAACAGATCTGACTGTTGTCTTTATTGCCTTTGCCAAAATCATGGTCAACCACACCCAAAGCTCCACCACACCCATGTCTCACTTAGAACCTTGTCGCACAAGATAACACTCAAAATTAGAGATTATAGCTGCTTCTCATATCCCAGTTAGAGAGTCTAGGATATTATTATCACTTTATAGAGAGAGGTTTATAAGCTCAGTATTTAATAGGTTGTTTATTTCCATCTAAGTATTTTGCCTTTAATTAAGGTAAGCTTCCACCAGAGGGTGCCTTGGTTATGGTTTCAAAATACCAACATATAGTTTTCCCCTAGAGATGATCATCCAAGAAATTAGAATAGTTTTCCCCTTACTAAATATATGTGTGTATATATATATGTATATATATATACACATATATACATACACATACACATGTATATATATATATATATATATATATATATATATATGTGTGTGTGTGTGTGTGTGTGTGTGTGTGTGTGTGTGTGTGTGTGTGTGGTCTGGGAGGTACCTGGATACTTGGGGGTTTTGGCTTTCTTTTCCTTTTGATGGCAATTGGATGGTAGTTGGTGTTGATGCTATTGGAATAGATGGGCCACTTCTCTACAAGGGTTACACTCCTCTATGATGGGTTGTAGTTGCAGGTATATAGGCTTTAAGCAGGGCTAGTTTTTTGGGGGGGGTTGTTGATGCTATTTCTGGGGGACAGCCCTTGGGTACAAGGTTTTAGGGTGTCTCCATTAGAATCTAAGGGAGATTATGGTTGATGTGCTGGTAGTAGTTTGACTAGCATGACACATGCTGTCTCCTATCTCTCACTCAGAATGCCTTGATTATACAGTGAGGCTGGCTTGCCTGGCCCATAAGTGGCAGTTGGTCAGCAAACTGTATTCATAGTATAGTTGCTTTATCCATAGAATTAATGTATGTTCAGTGCTTTGTAAACTGTGAAGTGCTATTCATTTTAATGTGATGAATTATGCTTAGTGATCTCATCAGCTCCTATGGGCTGAATTATCTTTATGTAGATGATTTCCAGATCTATAATATCCAGCCCTAGTCTCTTTCCTAGGTGCCAGTATCACAGCAACAACTGACTTTTGGAGACCTCAAATTGGATGTCCCATAGAACATCTCAAACTTAGCAAGTCCAAAACAGAACTCACTGTCACCCATGATTCCAATGCTTTTCCTCCTTCAAAAAGCTCAAATTCTACCTACTCTAAGAAACCTTTCTAAACCTCCCTCCTTCTCCAACTCCACTGGTAGGGCCTTCCTTCTGAGACTGCCTTCCATTTACACAGAACATATCTTGCCTATTACACAATCATTTGTGAGTTCTCTCCTATATTAGAATGTGAACTCCTTGAGGTGGTCAAGGACCATATTTTTGCCCTTTTTTTATATCCCAGCACTCAGTACAGTGCCTAGCATAATAAGCATAATAAGTTGACTGACTAAATTATTGTCATCACTTCTGTTTTTGTTGTTAGTAAGAAGAGTTTTTGTAGGAAATGGGATTTCATTAGAACATATTCTAAAAATTCAGCTTGCAGATAGAGACAGAGAGAGATAGAACTGCAGAGAGACTTGAGAATCTATTCAAATTGAAGTGGAGACTTAGGAACAGGGAGTAATAAAACAAATTTTTGTAGATTTGGATTGCGGCAGATTATGAAGGGCTTTGGATGCTGGATTGAGGAGTTTACACATGATTCAGCAGGCCACATTATAATTATGTTATATTATATCCGGAACAAATGAATGACATAATAATTGACATTTACTTATCATTTTAATCACTTTATTGATAAAACACTTGTATATTAGTTCTGTCCTTTTGCCCTCCTATGAACCTGACTAACTACCTTTCCAACAATGATTTACCAACTACTGATTGCTGCATTAAAAATCAATCTATTGTTAAGCAGGATTTTACAGACAATGTGTGTCTTTTGTGATAATAATAATAATAGTAATAATCATTACATTCATTTATATGGCACTTCAAAGTTTGCAAAATGCTTTACATTCATTATCTAATTTGAATTTCATAATAATCCTGTGAGGTAGGCATATTATCCCCAATTTGCATATGAGAAGACTGAGGTTTAGAGAGATTAAGTGACTTGTCTATGTTCACATCAAAAGTTTCAGAGGTGGAAGACCCAGGTCTTCCTTGTTTCAATTTCAAGTGGGAAATGCATGAAAAGAAAATACCATTTTGAACAACACATAAAGAATAACAAGGAAGAAAGCAAAAAAAAAAAAAAGGATGTAATGTATGTTCTTAGAGAATTACCTGGAGCACTGAAAGATTAAGTGACTTGTCTAATCTATCTGATCTAAAAATAGAAAAGAAGATAAGTGAAACAAATTAGATAAGGAAGAATCAGAAATAACAGAACTCGATAACCTAGTGTTGAATCGACCCTAAAACACTAGGAAGGAATTTCCTATTTGATAAGAACTGCTAGGAAAATTGGAAAGTAATTTGGCAGAAATTAGGCTTAGACCAACATCTTATATCCTATTCCATAACATATTCAAAATAGATAAATTATCTGAATATTTAAAATCATATCATAAAAAATTAGAAGAGTAGCTTATTTTTCATGGATGTAGATAGATGATGAATTCTTAACAAAACACTATATATGGGCAATTACAAAAGATAAAATAGATATTTTTCCTCACATAAAATTGAAAAGTCTTTGCATTAATCAAATTAATGCAACTAGGATAAGAAAGAAAGTAGTTAATTGGGTAAAAATCTTTGTATCAAATATCTCTTGCAGGGGTCTGATGTGAAAGACACATGGGTAGCTAGGTGGCAAAGGGGATAGAGTGCCAGGTCTGCAGTTAGGAAGATTCATCTTTCTGAGTTCAAATCTGGCCTCAGACACTTATTAGCTAAGTGACCCTGGGCAAGTCATTTAACCATCTTCGCCTTGGTTTCTCATCTATAAAATGAACTGGAGAAGGAAGTGGCAAACCACTCTAGGATCCGAGAAAAAAACCAAAACCCAAATAGTGTCACAAAGAGACAGTCATAACTGAAATGGCTAATTAACAATATGAAAGATATATAGACAACTGATAGAAATAGATAAGAATGCAGATACAGCAAAGATCATGGAGTAGCCCAGTTTTCCCTCACAACTACTCCAACAAAGACCTAGAAAGAGTATAAGACTAAGTACTGATGGCAAATCCATGGAGAAAATAAACTGAGCCTTGGTGCTAGGTCAGGTCGGCATAAGGAGATAAAGAAGTCTGTGGATATTGGGGAAAGTGCCAGGAGAGTGCCCCACTGAGCCTTCCAGCCATGGAGATTGTTTTGGAGCTTAGGGGACTACAACTGTGCACTACAGCAAAAAAATGGGTCATGAACCCAGCAAGGATAGACCTGACACACTGCAGCTGTGCTGGGAATAAAAACAAAGTTGATTGTTTCTCTGTTGCTCTGGTCAGAGTAGGGTCACAGATCCAATGTGGGGTGAGGAGGAAACTGGTACCTAAGGTGTATAGGAGCAGCTGCAGACTAGAGCAAGGGATAGTCACAGCCTAATGTTGTTGAACAGAAGTGAGCATCAATAGATTTACTCTTACCCTGAAGTAGGGACCCAGATTCAACCACTAGCCCAATCTGAGGCCAGTGGTTCAGTGTCTCAGGGTAGAGAATTCAGATCAAGGGGAGTTTGCAGTTCTGTTTCCCTGAACTTGCAGAGCCTTCCAGGTAGATTGTGAACAGCAGTCTACTGAAACTCCAACTAGAGGCAAGCCTATATTTGTGTCACCCAGCCCCAAATTAGAGTTAGGAGTTTGAAAAACTTAGGTCAGGAGTTCAGTGATCATAGATGTTCCCCTATATCAGACTATTTCAGGTGGCTAAAAGTTTGAAGGTCTGCAGTCTGACCTGTCCTTAAGATTCTTGAAAAGCAAAATAAAAGGACATTAAAAAAGAACAAATAACTCAATTCTAAGCAACTGGTGAATCAAAATAAAGATCATAGAAATAATAGATAAATTCATTTAACATAATGACAATGATGCAATATGTGAAAACTTTTGGGATGCAGCCAAGTGGTCCTTAGGGAAAAAATATATACCTTTAAAGACCTTCATCAACAAAAGATATAAGGAACAGATCAATGAATTGTTCATATAACTGGAAAACTTAGTAAGGTAACAGATTAAAATATTCCAACTAAACACCAAAATAGAAATTCCGAAAATCAAAGAAGAGATTATAAAAATATAAAGCAAAAATCCCCACTGAATTAACAAATAAAGTGAGAAAATAGTTTTTAAAAAAATATATCATTAGTTAATTTGATTTTTTTAAAAGAAGAAAACCAAATGACTAATACCAAAAACAACAAATAAAGAAACAAAAGATATTATTAGAAAATATTTTGCCCAACTATATGCAAATAAAGCTGACAATGTAAATGAAATGGATAAATATTTGTAAAAATATAAAATACCCAGATATTGCTCTGACTTATCAGAACACCAAAGAGAGAATTTAAATGATCCAATGTGGGAAAAAGAAATTGAACAAGCCATAAATTAATTCCCAAAGAGAAAAAATCCTGAGTTCCAACAGATTTATAAGTGAATTCTAAAAAATAATAAAAATTAGTTCTAATATTATATAAAATATTTTAATAGGGCACGGAGCCAAGATGGCAGAGTAGAAAGACGTACATACAGAAGCTCTTACCCCGTAGCCCATAAAATACCTGTAAAGAAGAACTCTCAACAAATTCTAGAGCAACAGAAGCCACAGAACAACAGAGTGGAGGAGATTTCTAGCCCAGAGAGACCTGAGACCTACGGGAAAGGTCTGTTGAATCAGACAAGGAGCAGAGCCCAGCCCAACCTTGGCCACGCAGCACCAGGAGAAGCAGAACTGAGCAGGCTTCAGGGACAGAATCTCCAGCAGCAGCACAGATCCCTCAACCCACAGGCTCTAAAGGACAGTGAAAGGGTTTTTTCAGCTGGCCCAGAAGGGAGCAGGGTATCCCCATAATTCAGGCTTCCTCAGGTGGCAGCAGTGGAGGCAGCAGTAGACTGGGGCTCCCAAGGCAGGCAGTAGCCCGCATCCATTGTTGAAGGTCTCATCATAAAGCCCCTGGGGGAACTGAGCCCTGTGTGGTGACCCTGCCCCCACTTCAGGAGCTGATCTTAATCTCACACTGAATAGCAACCCTGCCCCCACCTAAAGCCCCTGAGGGATCAGAGCAGCTCATCTGAATCTCAGTCCCCAGTGCTGGCTTGTCAGAACTGAAGGTGAGGTAGTTGTGGAGAAGAAACTCAGAAGTCAAATAACTGGCTGGGAAAATACCCAAAAAAAGGGAAAAAAATAAGGCCATAGAAGGTTACTTTCTTGGGGAACAGGCATCTCCCTCCATCCTTTCAGATGAGAAAGAACAAGGCACACTGTCACAGGAAGTCAAGGCCCCTGCCTCCAGGGCCTCCAAAGGGAACTTAAACTGGGCTCAGGCAATAGAAGAGCTTGAAAAATGAGTTAGCAGCTTACTAAAGGAGAACCAAAAAAATGCTGAGGAAAATAACAGCTTTAAAAAGAGGCTAACTCAATTGGAAAAAGAGGTCCAAAAAGCCAATGAGGAGAAGGAGGCTTTAAAAGCAGAATTAGCCAAATGGTTAATGGTTAAGGTTCAAAAGCTCACTGAACAAAATAATTCATTGAAAGAGAGAATTGAGTTCAGGGAAATGAATGACTATGAGATAAACCAAGCAGTTAGAAAACAAAACCAAAAGTTTGAAAAAACAGAAGATAATGTGAAATACCTCAATGGAAAAACAACCGACCTGGAAAATACATCCAGGAGAAACAACTTAAAAATTACGGGAGTACCTGAAAGCCATGATCAAAAAAAAGAGCCTAGATATTATCTTCCATGAAATTATCAAGGAAAACTGCCCTGATATTCTAGAACCAGAGGGCAAAATAAATATTGAAAGAATCCACCAATCACCTCCTGAAAGAGACCCAAAAAGAGAAACTCCTAGAAATATTGTGGCCAAATTTCAGAGTTCCCAGATCAAGGAGAAAATACTGCAAGAAGCTAGAAAGAAACAATTTCAGTATTGTGGAAATACAATCAGGATAACACAGGATCTGGCAGCTTCAACATTAAGGGATCAAAGGGCTTGAAATGGGATATTCCAGAGGTCAAAGGAACTGGGATTGAAACCAAGAATCACCTACCCAGAAAATCTGAGTATAATACTTCAAGGGAATAAATGGTCATTCAACGATATAGAGGATTTTCAATCATTCATATTGAGGAAAAGATCAGATCTATATAGAAAATTTGACTTTCCAATACAAGAATCAAGAAAAGCATGAAAAGGGAAACAAGAAAGAAAAATCATAAAAGACTTTCTAAAGCTGAACTGCTTACATTACTAAATGGAAAGAAAATATTTATAACTCTTGAATCTTTTCTCAGTATTTGGGTAGAAGGAGAGATTGTACATACACACACACACACACACACATACACATATATAGACAGAGAGTACAAGGTGTGTTGAATCAGAAGAGATGATATACACACAAAAAAAAATAAAATAAAATAAAAATTAAGGGGTAAGGGAGGAAAATACAGGGAGGAAAAAGGGAGAAATGGAATGGGGCAGGCTATAACTCATAAAAGAGATAAGAAAAATCTTGTCCAATGGAGAAGAAAAGTGAAAAGGGGAGAGGGAAAAAGTGAAGCTACTCTCTCCACATATGGTTGAAGGAGGGAATAACATGCTTACTGAATTTGATATGAAAATCTATCTTACACAACAGGAGAGTAGGGGAGGAGGCAACAAGTGGGGTGAGGGGAATGACAGAAGGGAGAGCAAATGGGAGAAGGAAGTTACTAGAAATAAACACTTTTGAGAAGGAACAAGGTCAATTGAGGGGGAAAAAATAAGGGGGATAAAGTAGGACAGAGGGCAATATAGTTAGTGTTACACAACATGATTATTATGGAAGTCTTTTGCAAAACAACACATATTTAGTCTGTATTGAATTGCTTGCCTTCTCAGTGGGGTTGTGGGGGGAGGGAGAGAAGTTGGAATTCAAAATATTAGCAACGAATGTTGAGAATTTTTATTGCATATAATCGGGAAATAAGAAATACAGGAAATGGGGTATAGAAATTTATCTTGCCCTGCAAGAAAAGAGAGAAGATGGGGATAAGGGAAGGGTGGGGTGTGACAGAAGGGAGGGTATATTGAGGGAAGGAGTAATCAGAATGCAAGGTATTAGGAAGCAGGGCAGGGGAGTGATGGGGAGAAAAATTGGACATGTTACAAAGTGAGGTAAAAGCAATTAGTATTAAAACAATTGACCGAATTAATCACTGAGAATAAATCAATGACATATTTAGTTTGGGGAAAATAATTTTAGTCTAAATTTCCTAGAGGAAGGTAACCTCGGGTAAAATTTTGCATTGATGGAAAAGTTAAAGTTTTAATGGTAAATTTGATTTTATGATTGCTATTTAATCAGGAACTAGAACATGTATAGAAAGGCATGTAAACCACTTAAGACTTGCCTCAAAAGATGTTCCTTAGCCAAAGTGAAATTATAATCATATTTGAAACCTGGTTATTGGAACTTGTTATTTTTAGATGGGACTATTAAGTGACTGTCCTTCTGAGTCTAACTCTAGATATGATAGCAAGAAAGGAGGTCTGACCCTCCAATCCATGGTGCCAGTAAGCCTGTGAGATGCTGGTATGAACCGCAAAAGGTGATCTCATGGGAAGGGTGGGAGAGCAGCTGTTCAGCCTGGGCTGAGGTAGGATTCTCCTGACATAACTTCCCCACTGACACCTGGTAGACTTTAAGTCTGACTGAATGCAAGTTGACAATCTACTTCTGCCTGGAACTGACATGAAGCTAGGGAGATACTGTTTCCCTGCAATGTCCCTACTCTTGGTGGTAATTTCCTATAGTAAAAAGGTTTGTAAGCTTAATACCAGATCTATTAAATTATAGATTATTGGTAAGGGAACATTCGAGGCTAAGTCTAAAATTAAGCTATTAGGCTCAGAACTTTAGACCAACAACAATAAGTTAGGGTCCTTTAATTCTTAGTAATACTGTGGAGACAATTAGGTCAAGAACTTGTGAAGTTAGCAAACATAAATATTATTTGTGTCTCAGTTGGTTGATGTTTTAAAAAAAATTCTTTTGTGGTCCAAATTGTAAATGCTTTAAAAAGAAGTATCATCTGACCAAAAGTTTGAATTGTTTTATCTGTTATAAACTATGTTAGAAATGAAAAATAAAATTAAAAAAAAGTATTTTAACAGAAAAAAAGGAGTCATACCAAATTCCTTCTCTTATGCAAATATTTCTTGATACCTAAACCAAAAAAATAGAGATAGAAAACTATAAACTAAAGTCAATCTTGATGTAAACATTTTAAATACAATATCAGTAAAGACATCATGATAATATATCACAAACATTACATATTATGACCAAGCTGGAGTCACACCAGAAATTCAAAGTTAGTTTAATACTAGGAAATCTTTTTGAGGCATGGTCCTGGGTCAGGTCAGCATAGCGAGACAAAGAGGTCTGTGGATATTGGGGACAAGTCTAGCCAGCAGAGTGCCCCACTGAGCCTTCCAGCCATGGAGATTGTTTTGGAATCAACATGATGAGCCATGTTAGTAACAATGTATTGTTATATCATTGATTATATCAATAGTTTGAAAAAATATTTTGAAAAGACAAACCACACATTCCTGTTAGCCTCCCCCTCAAAGAAAAACACATGAAAAAATTGACCTTTTCTTAATATGGTAAGTAGCTTCTATTTAAAATAAAGAGCTAGCACTACATCTAATAAGGATCAACTAGTGGCCTTTCCAATTAAATCAGGGGTAAAGCAAGAATGTTCATTACCACCACTACTTCTTCATATGGTGCTAGAAATAGTAGCTATAACAATAAGATTAAAAGAAAAGAAGCAAGGACCTCTCCTGAATAGTAGTCAAGAGAATCAGTTACCAATCAGGAGATCAGAGCCCTAACATTTATCACAATGCTTTTTTGTGGTAGCAAAGAACTAGAAACAAAGTAGATGTCCATTGACTGCAGAATGGCCAAATAAATTTTGATACATGAATATAATGGAATATTATTTTGCTTTAAGAAACAACAAAAATGATGAAGACAAAGAAACATGGAAGGACTTTGCATGTACTGATGCAAAGTGAAATAAATAAAATCAGGAAAACAATATAAACCAACTAAAATATGAATAGAAAGAAAAAAAACAATAAGAATTTCAAAAATAAATGCTGTGAAATTACAATGACTATTGGTGGAACCAAAGAAGTGTTTTGAAAAGATATTTCCCCCTACTCCTTTGCAGTAATGGAATACTACATGAGTGAGATACTCCACATAATGTCCAATATTAAAAATATCTTGTTTAGTTTTGCAGAACTTTGTTTTTTTCCTTATTTCTTTCTTCATGTTTTATTATAAGAAAAGGTTCTCTGGGAAAAGGTGGAGAAGGAATATAATGGAAAAATTGGCAAGGAAAGATTTCAATAAAATTGACTGAAAAACCAGTAAACAGTGGGGCTTTTGTATTCTGTGGATTTATTAATGTTTATTGATGTTATTAATAACTGTCATTAATGACTGTTAATATCTATTATTAACATATATTAATAGTTAAATGTTACTTTTAAAGATATTGCCAACTATTGAATATAATTAGCAAAAACCTATCTATTTTCTTTTCATGTTTATCATGCTAAATTTATTAAATTATTCCCATACAATTTTTGTATAGATACAAAAACAGGCATGTGAGTCACTAGTCACTTTTGGGTACTAATTAATTTTTTCTTCTTTTCTACCACCTTACATTCTTTTAATTATTTTGAGAATGAGTATCTTGATAACTTCCAATTGTTTCACCTCCATTTGGTACAGAGCTGCTCTATATACATGTAATTTTGTCTAGCTGTCTTCATCTTCATTTTAGTGCCATTTCCACTCCTAATGGAACAGATTTGGGACTAAGGTGCTAGAGGCCAAATATTGTTGCTCCAGTGGTCATTAATGAAGAAAACAGTTTGTTACAGAAATATAAAAGACTGTATGGTAGGTAGTAGTACATATGTATGGGCCTCTATGAGTTATCAGTACCATGGACAGGGGTATCTGTCAATCAACCCATCACTCTGCCCCAAACTACTTGTCACAATCACTTCCTACTTATCCAGGAGTAATATTCATTCAACTAACATTTCATGCCCCTATCCAATTAGTCATTCTTCTGTTATTTCCTAACGTACCATGTCCATCAAAACATACATAGGTTAGAACCTCTGTAAGCAATTTAATTGGACTAGATAGGAGATCAACAAAATGCAAAAACTGATATATATGCAGATGTTGGAAAGGTCTCAATCCCTTCCCCTATGGAGGGATCTCACTCCTGGCATTGGCTCCTGGTATAGGATGAAAAAAAACCCAGAAAGCTTATATACTTAATGTAAAACTCTCAAACTATAAGCATAAGGAAGAGTGGTGTCAAAGAAAGAAAGCACCAGATGAGTGCTAGACTTCTTTGTCAGGCTGAAATGTCTACATAAATTTTGACTGCTACTTGCTCATCATGAAAATATCAAGGGAGATGACCAAATCTACCATTTAATTTTCTTGTTACATTGAGTGTATGATGATACCAACATACCAACAAAATCAACTTTTTTGCTTCTCTTTGAACGACCTGTGGCAGTCATCCTATTATTTTACTGCAACATCTTAATGTGTTCTAGTTTGATTTATGGTGAGACTCTCCATATAATTGTGGCTTAATTATTTTAGTATTATATTGACAAATTGGCATGCCTCATGCTTAAAATGTCCACAGCTATATTAATGTTTGCAAAAGGTCTAAAAACAGTGATGCATATCGCCATCTGTTGTCTTTTCTCTTATTTCACCTTGGTCACGATGAAAGCATGTGGGGGGTGGGGTGAAAGGGGCACAGGAGAAATTCTGGATTTTTACAAATTTAATGAATTCTTTTGACCAAAGTATTTATCACCAAGTGGCCAACATGCTGGTGGTGATGCTCTCTTTGCTTAGTTAATCTATTCCTTGGATGTATGACTGCCCATTGCCAGAGCAAATCTAAGCCCTTCCAATTTGATATGAACTGGGAGAATGGGTACTTTTTTCAAATAACCTTTGAGAACCCAGTTAACTTCTATAACACTATGAGGCATTACAACAGGACCTTGAAGAGTTTTGTAAGGAATATTTGAGACAAATTTGAAGGGAATAAAACATTCAGGGTAGTGCACGAAAATGTGACAATGAAGGACAATAGTTAAAAGAGTTGAAGTGCTGCACTGATACCCCTGATATATTAAAAACTGGAGGAAGGTTTCTATCATGTTGGGTAGATTCTCTAGGAAGATTTATGAGTCAATCAACCAACAAACACTACTAAGCAACTACTTTGTGTGAGACCCTGTGCTAGGTATGTGTACTATAGATGGAAAGACTAAAAAAAAATGCTTGCCATGTGAAATGTGGACTCGATTTAAACACGTATTACAGAGGACTTTGGCTAACATGAATCTCCTTTTCTTTTCTTTCTTCTAATATCAACTTTGAGTTCCTAAAAGAGCTCGAGTGCTGGCAACAAGAGCAGAATCTCCAAGAGTGGTTGAGATTATATCAGTATTAAGATTGTATCAGTATAAAATTATAGCAGTATTAAGTTTTTGGCAACAAAAGTATCAGCATGAGGTGAGGGAAGGAGAGCACTGGTGAAAAGTGAATTGGATAATTAGTAGCTTTGCAAAACAAACCAAAACCAAAACCAAACCCAAAACCCCAATCCTGTTTATGTCCCAATAAGATCTGAACAGTGATACATTACTGGATTCTGTTCTAATAATTCTATTACATTAATTGCCAATATAAGGGGCATAAGTATGTCCATAAAGTTTTTGTGTAGTCACATAGTTCTGTCTAAATGTGGTTCATAGGAAGGTTTATACTCTAGAGTCTCTTCTGTCCACCCTTCTCCAAGGGAGACTCTGATTCCTGCTAGGAAAGGAACAGGAAATTGGGGCCAGGCTGGCTACTCTGCTCTATTCAGAGAGGGAGGAGTTACTAGACTAGAATCATATCTATCTGTCCCCTAATTATTGCTAGTCTAGGTGAAATAATTTTAAGGTTCAAGCCATTCTCCTGATGGCTCTTAGCAGAGATGGAAGGCTCCAAGCCATGTATCCAAAGGCTTTACCCCCTTCTCACCAAATGCCAGTTTTACAAAGACCATCATATAGTGAATAATAAGTAAACCCTTCTATCCAAGCCAAATAATAACCAGAAATCAGGGAAGTTTTGCAGATTTAGATTATATCAGGCAAGAAAGACAGGTAGACAGAGAGATAGAGAGAGACAGACAGAGAGAGACAGAGACTCCAGTTTCACACAAGCTGAAAAAATCTCCAAAGTCTCTAGCATAGTAAGCTGAAAATAGGGACATAAGTGCTCAAGGTGCCAGTTCCTCTACAAGTCAGCTTCTTCCCACAGTCTTTCTCACCCTCTAGGCACCTACTCTTAAAGTGTTTGTACCTTCTCTTAAAGGTGGATGCCAGAAAATTTTGGATCTCTTCCCTCAAAAGCTTTTAACAGTTCTGACACTGGCTCATGAACAGAGTACTGAGAAATCAATTTCCACTAATAGTCTCATGTACATGGTCTTGAGCCCCAGGTTTCATTCAGCATTCCCTTTTCTGTGTGGGAATAAACTACCTATTAACACAATGGGCATATTTTTTTCCTTTCTTCCTTTGCTGAGGAGAACCTTTAGACTTTAAGCCCAAAACAATTTCTATAATTAGCAACTCCATAAGTAGCAACTTTTCTGAGTATCTAGGGTATCCTAGATAGGATATCTAGAAGTATCTAGAAGAGACAATGAAGGTGGAGAACTAGGGAAATTATTTCTCCTTGAGAAGTCAGGCAACCAAAGAGCAATGAACCTAGTGAATGTGGTGGTAGATGATAAAAGATAGGGATTGGTATAGATTACCAGCCTCTATGGTCTCAGCTGAGAGGTTCCTAGCTGGTCTTTATGCTAGATTATGTTTCTGTAAAAGGAGTTTTCCTTATCTGGCTATCAGAGTTCCTCAAAAAGAAAATGACATGGAGATAACAGTTGCCCCTATATCCTTCTCTTTCAAAATAGCCTGACTCTGAGTTGTTTCCCATACAGGTACCCTTTGAGAATAAGCTGGATAGTGGCACACTTGCTTCAAATAAAAGGAGAAAAAAATACATTTTTATAGAATTTTAGAACTGGAAGGAATGTTATAAATCCTTTAGTCTCACATTCACACTCTGTTTTACAGATAATATGAAAGCCCAGAATGGGGGTGTGACTTGCCCCAGGTGATACTACTAGACAGTGACAGACCCAGGACTTCATTTCAGATCTCCTGACTCCTAACCCAGACCCCTCAACCCACTTGGGTTCTAGTCTCTCCACTATCTTTCTAATCTTGATGAAATCCTTTCTCTTCTTTGGGCCTTGGCATCCTCATTTATAAAATGAGGGAGTTGGATGGTATCTCTAGTGTTCTTTCAAGTTCTAATTCTATGATTCCATTTTCCTATCCATTATGTCATACGGAAGTGAGAATAAGTGGGACACTCCTTGAAAAGAAATAAATTCAAGGCATTGTAATGCCTCTTACCTAAGTATAAGGAACCATCCACAATAAAACAGTAAGAAATTATTTCTAAATAAAATGAGTGTCAGCAGTCCATGAAGCCAGTTCTCACTGGTAAATGTATAACAATCTGTCCTCACTGATGTCAGTGGGAGGTGTCCAGATCTGTAGTTGGTCCTCCATCTTACATCACCATATGCACCTACTTCCTTTGTCTTTTTAGACAATGTCAATTTCAAATCTAAAGTTCAGCATCTTTTCAAGTTGATTAAATAGCACAGTATTTGCTTTACAGAAGAGTTGAACCAAAGGGTAGATGACAGTACATTAGTTTTTATAAGGGGTTTTGTTTAATGAGAGGGAAGGACTGCGAATTCACCTTTGTCAAGTGGTATGAAAATGTTGTCTTAGCAGAAAGCTATGTTATTTTGTGTCTCAGAAATGCCAGCCATGAATGGCACATTATAGGATGGTTTTATTACCCAGGCCAGTTAAAAGTGGTGCTATACAGTGGATGGTGCCTTTCGGGAAAGGTTTCCACTTGCCCCTGAAACTCTTCTGTGAACATGATGGTTGAGAGACTTCTGTGTAAGTTGTCAAGATTACAGTCTATCTTTCATATTCAGAAGGATAGCAGCACAGACAGGACCATTCTTTCACTGAAAAGTCAATCAAAATATGTTAAGCACCTACTAAGTGCAGAACACTCTCAGGAACTAAGGTGGGGGTGGGAGTAGATACAAAATTTAGCTGTTGTCAACTTACAGAGTAGTAGAGAAAAAAAGACACCTACACAGATAACTCTGATATAGAGAGTTACACAATAACATGTAAGCATTATACTATAAATAGTATCATTTAAATAGATTTAGAGCTGGAAGGAGCCTTAGAGAACATATAGCCCAACCAACTTTGTTTTACAAATGAGGAAACTGAGGCCTGGAGAGGCTACGTGACTTGCTGAAGGTCACAGAAACAGTGAGAGACCTGGGATTGGAAGCCAGGAACTCTGATCCCAAAGTCATCATTCTTTCTAAAAGATTACAATGCATACAACCATATCACAGATGTGTAAAACAGAGTGTAGTGTGAAGTTCAGTGGGGAAGGTCTTTGAATTTTCACATCACAGTGTCAATGCAACTCAATTCAGAAGAATATAAATTTCTACCCTAATATGTCTAACACAATCAATAATGGCATATAAAAATAGAACTATAGCCATCTGTGATAATTTAAAATAGTTTAATCATGCTCCAAGTTGTATAAAATGGACAAAAAATACAAAGTATTTATGGATTAGAGGAAGACACTCCCCCAGTACACTTCAATATTATCAAACATCATTAATTTCATTTGAATGCTTGCTTCTTTCTTTACTGATTCGGTAAATAATCTTTGTGAGTTTTGAAAGGTCAGGAGTCAACATTTAAGTGTCTCAGAGCCTGGGTTTTACAATCAGCTCAGTCTTAGTGAGTTGGTGAGAAGCAAGAATTGACCTTCAGGATCCAGTCCAGCAGTAGTTGACACAAGGATTCATCCCTCATCTGGTAGTTATGACAATCTAGATATAAAATTGACAGTATCAGTATTATGTAGGAAATGAGCTAAATTTGAGTCCATTCTCCCCAGGGACTGGAGTGGGATATAAAAGAATCTGACCCTAAGGTGTTGGGAAGAAATGTTTAAACTTTTGTTCTTATTCTATCTTCAGAGTAACTATGCCATGGAACTCGTGAGTCACTCATTACACCTGACAACAAGGAATGGGGGGAGGTGAGGCTAAGGTCCGGGAACACACAACTTGTGGTGGCTCAAGTCAATGGCACTGGAGAAGAGAGACAAACTTCTTGCTCATCTATGTACTCCTAAAATCCTGAGGGGCAGATGTAGCCTGTCTTGCTCTGAAAGAGTGAATCAGAAGTTCTTGCTTAGAGTGTAATTTCTCCTTAGTAGACAGTTTCATGAGTTACTGTGGCCAACAACAACAAAAACAAAAACAAATGCTGATGCCAACCTTCTGGTATCTAGTGTGCACATAGCAATTAGACACACCACATGTGTGTATACATGTATATACACACAGAATGAGATAATAGATTAGAGCTCTAAGGGACCTCAATTCCACACCTCTCATTTTACAGATCAGGGAATCAATGCCTAAAGAAAAAAAAGTAAGTTCCAATCTCACAAGTATTAATGTATTAAGCACTTGCTATAAACAAAGGACTTTGATTGGCCTAGAGGACACAAAGGCTAAACAGCCCTGCCCTCAAAAAGCTCATGTTCCATTTGAAGATGTTGGGGTGGGATATAACTTGTAACTAAATAAAAACATACATGATAATTTGGGGAAGGGGAAGATAGCACTAATAACTATGAAAATTAGGAAAGGTTTCTTCTAAGAAGTGACACAGAAGCTAGCTTGGAAAGAAGACAAAATCTGGCAAAGATGATAAAGTAGTACATTCAAGCTATACCCCAACTTTCAATACTCCCAAAGTAGACTCAGATCACGTAGACCCAGGTCCATCCTGGGTCCCTGATCTCATTGGATAATGGAGGTCAATCTCTGGTTCTGCATCAATCTTGGAGATCTCTAAAATAAAGCTTAGGTATAGTTCATGTCTAAGATTTCTCTCCAAATCTGGTAACAGTATCCCCTACCATAAAGGTTTATCAGACATAGGATTGCTGTTTGTTTCCCTCACTCCAGAAAACTGCATAAGATATTCAAAGGCTCAAAAACATGCAAAAACAAAAGTACAGGAAACATAAAATACTGAAAGAGCCCATTACACTTCTAGCAAGTACCTCTGGTTCATCTTCCAGAGCAAGGCAGACTATATTCATGTCTTGGGGTTCTAGGAGTGCCTTAAAGAAAGTGGAGTTTTCTCTAATGCCATTAGCTCAGACCCCTACCAATTTTGTGCCCCCCACCTCCATACCCCTCACTTCTACCACACTATTAGGTGCTAGTGAGTAACTTGTCAGTCCCACAGGATATTTACTTTGAAGATGGTACTAGAGCAAAAATATAAACATTTTCCTACAACAGTTCAGGGGCACATTCACCCACATCTCACCTCAGTCTCTGGGAAGAATGATATCAAATATAGCTCAGTTTTATATAGTCCTCTGGACTTCTCCACCAGGAACCTCTTCATTCTAGAGGATCATTTAAGGCCTGGGATTCATGTCTCAGAAATATTCTGTCTCTGGGGTCCCTCCCTTTTATTGAAGTACTCCTCTCAGAACTTCCACTTAAAGAGGACAACCAGGCCAGCCATTAATTAATTTCCTATTAAGTTCTACTCCTTTGGATTTCTCCATCATCATGCCCCAGGAACCTCTTCATCCTGGAAGATCACTTCAGCCCTAGAACTCACATCTCCTCAGTGCCCTCTGCCCCTGGGGCTCCCCCCCCTCCCCATAACTTCCATTGAAGGAGGGCACCAAGGCCAGTCATTCCATCATTTCTCACCAGACTGACTCGTCTGGATTTCTCCCTCATGCCACCCCCCCCCCCCCCCGCCCAGCAAGTAGCACCTCTCCAGTCACTTTTATGCTTTCTTTTGTGTGCTGTCTTTCCCATTAGTAAGCTCCTTGAGAGCAGGGACCATCTCCTCCTCCTCTTCTTTTCTTCTGTACTTAGCATGTACATGGCACTGGAAGTGCTGATAAATACTTCTTAACTAATTGCTGTTGAGTGACACAGCATTGGTTCCATCAATTTCACTCAGTCAATAAACATTTACTAAGTGTCTTCTGTCAGGAATTCAAAATGCAGGGGGAAGGGGAGAAGAGGCAAATCTCTGCCATCAAGGACCTTACAATCTAATGAGGGAAGACAGAGAGTTATTCACTATCCACCTTCCAGATGCCACCAGATGTGGTATGACTGCCAGATGAAGAATAAATCCTTGTCTCAGGTATTGTTAGGTTGAGTCCCAAAAGTCACTCCTTGCTCCTTGAGACATTAATACTGGGCTGACTGCAAAGCCCAAACTCTGGGACACTGAGATGTTGGCTCTCCTGACCTTTCAAAACTCGTAAGGTCTGAGTCTCCAATCCCTTCATCTAAAATGGAAACGAACCGACACAGAGGCAGTCCAAGAAGTCAGGTCAATATTAATAAAACTACATGTTGGCAATGGTAAGGAGAACCCACAGCCTTTCCTTTCACAGCATTTTCTCTCATGGGATGTCTTCAGGGAAGAAAACAAACCAAAAGTGAGTAGCTAAAGAGAAAAATGGTCGAGGATCTGGTTGGTAAGTCCCTTTCAAAATACTCCACAGCCAATGAGAGAACCTCCTATTTGCCATGTGGTCAGCAGGTCAGAACCATTGTGGAATGCCAATATATGCTCCTGGGTCTCTCCAGGAAATTTCATCACATGCCACTATGACTCTCCTGGAAGGAAGTTCCTACCTTCTTTTGACATGGGCCAATGCCATTAGAAAGTCTCTGGGAATGTGCTAGTCCACTTATATCCTCATCATGCTCTCCTCAGAATATAAATATTCTGGATGGGACTGTTGAAGAAATATTTCCCATTCACCTAAAACCTGTATCGTTGAGAAATTGCTGCAGTTATCATGGAGGGTTGGCAAGAGCCAGATTTCTTGTCTATCTAGGGCATGACTTTCTATTATCTTTCAGGTACAAGATGATTCTGGTGGTAGTCTTCTTTTCTTCTAATAATCTTTACTGTTAAGGAAACCCTTTCAATAATTCTTAAAGGCTAACTAACACAAGGTAACTCTTTAGGCTGGAAATGTTCATTTCTTGGAATTGTTAATTACTGAGCCCTGTGCTCTGCCCTGTGAAAGACAGAAGGAATTAGGCCTCAGTATCTGGTTATCTGGGCAAGCTCATGTCTCCCAATGCCATGGGTTTCTGCTGTGAGTTGACACTGCCACTGGAGAAGAAGGGAAGATGAGATTCTGCACTGCCCAGCTCAAGAAATTTTCTCCTCCTTGCTGCATTTGTGTAAGGAAGAAAAAGCATTTGAAAAAGAGTCTCAGAGTACAGGGTCAGAGGTATTTCTTCTCCTTCACTCTTACAGACCACAGAAAGGAATTTTCCTCCAACAAAAGAATGTCTCTCCTGACTCTCAACTGACAAACATCAGGATTTGATGTAGTTATTGGTGATCTATCCAGTTTATTGTTCTGCCAGCAATGTATATATCCCCCAGTAAAGTGTCATAGTTCATATCTAGCTCCATTCATTGCAGGTGGATGTTCCTTTCTGTGAAAGGTTCATGCCCTATGATTTCAACAAGTAGCTTGGGAGAACTAATCAAAGCAAGCAAAGGTCCTCTTGATTAATTCTGCGCTGTGTGATCTCTTCTGTTCCAGCAATCAAACAGGTGTTTGAGGGCAAATTTTTAAACATTCCCAATTCTGGGTAGTTATCTGAGGACCTAAGAAGGCTCAACCTGTCAAGTGCCTCCTCCAATACCTTTCACTAGAGAGTCTCAACTAAGTCCCTGTGGCACACTTGTTAAACATTCCCTAATTAAACATTATTTTATGACGGCCTAGACTTAATCTGGCTGTTGGACATAGACATTACAGTCACCCCCAAATATAAAGTTTGCAAATTCTGCAAACAGTAGTTTACAAGGTTCTTACAGGATATAACCCAATCAGTTAAAAAAAATGAAAATAAAACAAACAAGAAACAAGGACAAAAATAATAAAGAATATAAAAGGGGGGTGTGAGTTTTCCCATCCAGAGAGAAAGTATTTTCACTGATATGTCCTGAAAGAACATGGATTTCTCCCAACTAAGATTGATTGTGATCTGTTGTTTTGGCTGGAAAGTCACCCTCTGAGCTCTCAGGTGAGAAACCAATCTGTGTTGGGTGAGAATTTCTCCAATGAGTCCCCTCAGAACATAAGGGAATGTATAAATTTCTCCAAAGGATCCTTTTAAATGCACAGGGAAATTCAGATATAAGTATGGACTCCTTTTGCCCCTATGTTAGTCCTCTAGTTAATAAGCAGACTAGTTTTTTAAAAAAAGAAAATGAACACTCAGATAAGCCTAAAAAAATGTATGGGACTCCAGAAAAGAAGTTAAGCATTTGGTATTGATTAGAAATCAATCCTTTAGATGAAAGATAAGTCCCTAAGACACAGTCTGAAGGAGTTTGGGTAGGGAAGAGTATCTCAGCAAGAAACTTTGTACTCACATGGACCCAAGTTTGATCCTAGAGTGTTGATCCCCAAAAGAGTCAAAGTACAGAACAATTTCTCCTTTCTTACTTTTATAGATTATAGAGATGAAGATTTCTTTACCAAGACTCTCAGTTGACAACCATGTGTTCAGGTACTGGCTACCAATAAGGAATTCACTGGGGCTATGGTGCATATCTAGCTCCAAGGTAAGGTGAACAAAAGTTCCCATTCTACAAAATCTTCAAATGGACTGGAGAAACTCATCAAACTAGACAGGAGATTTCCTGATCATCTATATACTATATATTCAAAGAGAATAGCTCATGCAAAGGCATGAAGGCAGGAGTTGGACTGATGAGCTCTGAGAACCAGAATTAGAAAAGTTTGTCTGGAAATTATGTGAATTTTCCAAGGCCAAAGTATGGATAAACAGGAAAGCTAGTATTCAAGTGCAGACCCCGGAATCTAAACCCTGAGCTTCAGATTCCAAATGCATTTTTGCTTATCTCTTGATTTTTCAGAACGTTTTATTTCAGTGTTTAATCAGAACTTTTAATGTGTTGGTTTTCTAGACTTTGGGGGTTTGAGTTTTTTTTAGTTGTATGCCCAACTCATTAATATGGTCTTTCTTTTGTTGATGAAAATGTTTGGTGATAAATATTTCTCTAAGGATTGCTTTGGCTGCATTACATAAATTTTGTTTTGCCGTCTCTTTGTTTTCATTATTTCAAATAAAAATATCTAATGTTTCTATGATTCTTTAGGATTATGTTATCCAGTCTTCAATTAGGCTTTAGTCCTTTTTCCAATGAAAGCCCAAATCTTTTAAAAACAATCTACTCAAGAAAACAAAGACCTAAGTTCAATTCAAACTCTGCTGCATAATGCTTGTGTAACTGGAGGCAGTTACTTAAGCTTTCTGATCCTCAGTTTTCTCATCTGTAAAATGAGGATGTTGGACTAGAATTTTATGTGATCTCTTAAGCAGACTCTTAACCTGTGGGCTGAGGACCCCTGGAGGAGCTCGAAGTAATTGCAAGGGGGGGGGGGGGGTCTATCATTAAAAGGCTCTATATAATAAGCAAATATGTCATCTGTAGCCTGGATAAACAATGTTTTGCATGTATATGTGTTATTATTTAAATTATGATAGACTATATTGTAATTTATAGATTACAAATACATTTTAAGTGTTTATATACTTCTTGATAGTATTATTTTCTCAGTAAACAATATAATATGGTATCTGTGAAATTATCATTAACACCAATGATAGCTAGCATTGATATAATGCTTTAAGTTTTACAAAATGCTCTATAAATATTATCTCATTTTATCCTTACAACAACCTGGGAGGTAGGTGCTCTTAATTATCCCATTTTACAGATGAGGAAGCTGAGGCAGACAGAAGTTAAGTGACTTGTCCAGGAACACAGCTAGTTAGTACGAAAAGCTGGATTTGAATTTAGGTCTTACTGACTCCAGGGTCAGATTTCTAACCACTGCACCACCTAGCTGCCTCTCCTTTCTCTCAAATGCTCAAGGTCCCTTCTAGCTCTAAATTCTGTGAAGCAACTAGTTTGCATAAGGCTTTCTTTGTTCAACAGATTTAACCATAGTAAGCAGAGATGCTAAAACTCATTTTGTTCTGGAGTAGGTACATGAACAAATATGGTTGGTGATAATGTGGAGATCTTCATAATGAAAAGAATTTACAGAGTGGTGCAACATTTATACTCTTCACTACCTGACTATTCAGATCTACAGCACAGTCAAGATAAAATGTAAATCTTATTGAACTGAATTTAATATGTTCTAGAAAATAGTAAGTGTTGAGAAGTCAGCAGCTTGTAGGATTGGGATTCAAATTGAAGTCTTCAGGCTCCCAATCCCATGCTCTATACACTATTCTATATAGAGAGACAGCATGAACAAAGGCATCCTAGCTAGATGCAGTGATTTGCGAAGAATGGGGCCTTAATCAATAGGTATTTATTAGAAGTCTTCTGTATGACAGGTACCTTGCTAGGTGCTGGGGCCACAAAACAAAAGTGAAATAAAACCTGGCTTCAAGGCGCTTACATCTTATAGGGAGAGACATCATTTGGATACATACACTTGTTTGTATACATAATACATATACATGTATACATACATGTACGTATGTACATACACATGTATGTATGTATGTATATAAGAGTGGGCATGGAAATTCCCAGAGGGCCTCTCAGTTGACCAATCAATCAATCAAAGGTTGGTATAGGATTGAACAAGTGCTTAATCTGGGAGAAAGTATTTTTTTCGATCACTAAGTAAAATCAACTTTTGCCACAAGAAATATATTGGATTGGTTGAAATAATTCATCATACCTCTGGGTCTATATATATATTACAGAAGCAGGAGCATGCCATCAATAAGTGAACTGCCCTTGAAAGAAAAGGACTGAATTCTTTCTCTATTCCCTCCCTCCCCACCCTACCCTCCAAACCCTTGACTAATTCTGAAAAGTGAAAAGATTTTTATTTCCCATTGGTAGCAGTGGCTTCTGGCAGCATTTGCATCAAGAACTGAGAGATATACTGAGGAAAGGCAGATTCAGGACTATACAAGGGCCCTGACCCTCCCCCAGCCTAGTAAAGAAATTCCCTATCTAAGGGAGAATTCCTGAGGACTTCACCAAGGGAGAAAGATTTTCAGTAACTGTGGCTGCATTTGCTCTCTAAGTTTGAATTTACTCTCTCCTGAGATCTTGTGTATGGTCTCCTGGTTTGGGAGAAATGTTTTATACCAATTACCCTTCTTCTATTATCTTAATAAATGCTCATTTCTATAAGCTAATTAACTTTGGCTGACTAATTGACAATCAATAAGGAACAAACAGAATTGGGGGCGAGTTGGGGGGGGGGGGGTTTAAGCAATTTGTGAGTAATAGTAACCACATTCTCTCAGGATTATCCCTAGGCTGTAGGGAGACTTTCTCCCTTAAAGGGAAAAACAGTCAAACCAATGGTCTGGGGACCTAATCTGCCTGCGGGAATTGGAGTTCTCTCTCAGTGAGCCCAGGCGGTAGACACACACACAAAATCAACCAATCAATCAACATTTATTAAGCGCCTACTACTTGTTAGACACTGTGATAAGCAATGGAATACAAAAAGAGGCAAAATACAGTCCCTGATTTCAAGGAGCTTACAATCTAATGTGTAAATAGTGAAGAATAAATATAAAGTAATTAGAGGGAAGGGCAAGAAGACTGGGGGTGGAGTGGGGAGAGTGGATGTGATCTGGAAAGGTTTCTTGTATAAAGTGGCACTTGAGGTGAGTTTTGAAGGAAGTAAAGGATTCTAGGATGTAGAAGTAAAAGAGAGTGCGTTCTAGCTATGGCAGACAGTGCAAAGGCACTGAGATGGGATAGGAAGTACTGAGTGTGTCTGCGTGTGTGTGTGCACGCATCTGTGTGTGTGTGTGTACACATATATGAAAGTAAGGCACATAAAAATGTTAAGAGGGAAATTCCAGATGGAGTCAATGTCTTTTCCCAAAGGGGCCAGTGCCATTAGCTTCCTGAAAGATTTAGATTTTGAAAGGTGGAACAGAGAGGAAAATGACCAGTCTCTAGCACAGGATCCAAGTTACCAATTCTGGACAAGAGTATCTCATTTTGATTGGACCAGCTATGACCTGGGGCCGCAGTTCCCTAACAGGGCTGTTCTTCCACCACTGTGTCCTGTTATCATCAGTAGTAATCTGTCCAATGCTGCTGTTGGTTTTCTGGGAGTTGTTATCTCTCTACCTTCAGGCAGTTAGAGTCAGGGACAATGTTCTTGGGGAAAGCAGTAAAACTGTGCTTTCCAGATAATGTAGAAACATGCAGCTTACCAAAAAAAAAAAAAAAAAAAAAAGTCACACTCCCCTACATTTTTCAACAATGTACACAAATAATTTTCCTAGCTCACATTTTGTTATTTGTCTATTTGAACAGAGTATGGAAAAGCAGCAGCCAGTCAAGGCTTGTTTCCAATACTGATTGGCATGGAACCTGCCTGCTTGTTCTGACCTGGGCCAACTGGCTCTTCTTTAGGCAACCTGATGGCCCTCTGCTTGAGGCTCTAGGGGAAGGTCACCACATTGGTGCTGGACTTAGTGCAGATTCTCCACTAGCTTTTGTGCTATCGTAGTTCAGAACTCCCACTCAAGAGATCTGCCAGACTCAGCCTCCTCAGTAAAAAGAGACACAGGGGTGCCACCACATCCAGCAATTCATGCTTTATTTAAACAAAATTAAGAATTTCCTGCATTTTAGATCCACACAAATGAAATATTAGATAATAAGATAATGTGGCTGAGATATTAATAAATTCCATTATAATATTCAAATTTGTAACTATTGTAGGGTTCTTTTTTAAGTTATAGGTTTTTTGGTAGTTTTTTTTAATACTATACTTACCAAAAGGAATGATGTTGAGAAATATAACAGCTATCATGGCACTTTTAACTTCTACATGCAGATTGCTTAACTTCACATTCAAATGCAGAAAACCAATTTGTATGATGAGCTTACACATGGCCACACCTCTAGTGCAGATAGCACCTGTGTTGAGATTTGACAGGGGTCAACTGAAATTTGGTCTCATTTGTGTATAATCTTATTAAATAAAAAAATTTAAAAATTAAATAATTATTGGGCTGCATTTACCACATTTGTTTCAGTTTTGTTGACTTTGATATGAAAATTATATGCCTTTAACAGAGTGTGAAGATTTATATAGGAGAAAAATCATCTAACGATTCAGACAATTGCTCCCTTCCTTCTTCCCCCTCCCCCCATGATGTTACTCCCCCCAAGGTTATACACCCCACATTTTGGAAAGCTCTACAGGACAGGGTAAGACCTGGCCTCTGGGATGGCCTTTGAGTTTATGAAGGAATTTCATTTGTCACTGACAAACAATCATCCTGCAGCCACTCCACTGAAAAGGTCAGGATGAAAAAATTTCTTCAGAAGTAAGGGATGGGGGCATCTCCTTCAAAATCTACTTGGATTTCTCTGACTTCTTTGGTCCACTTCTACTCCTTCTGCGGACAACAGAGATAAGTTCCTCTGGTTTGCTCAGGCATACTTCATGAAAAGCTGAGACACATTCAAAGGAAATGTTTTCCTTCCATTTATTTATCAATCAAACAAATGAACAACATTTATTAAGCACCTCTACATGCCACACAGCACAGTTAAGTGGCAGAATGTTGAGCCTGGAGTTAGGAAGACTCATCTTCCTGAGCTCAAATCTGGCCTCAGACACTTACCAGCTGTGTGACCCTGGGCAAGTTACTTAATAGTTTGCCTCAGTTTCCTCATTTGTGAAATGAGCTAGTAAAGGAAATGGCAAACCACTTCAGTATCTTCCCTAAGAAACCCCAAATGGGGTCATGAAGAATCTGACCCAACTAAAGAACGACAACAACAAAAAATATGCCAGGCATTGTTCTAAGCTTTGGGAATACAAAGACAAGCGAAACAATCACTGCTCTCAGGGAGCCAACATTCCAACGAGGGAGACAATGTGCACATATAAAATATGCAGAAGATATAATGACTGGAGAAGGGAAAGGGAAGGAACAAGCATTTAATAAATACCTACTATGTGCCAGGCACTGTGTGTTTTGCAAATGCTATGGCATTTCAGCTTAACCTCTGTCTGACTCAGTTTCCTCAATTAAAAAATGGAAATAACATCACTTTAGCACTAAGTACAGTTACTAGCACATAATAGGTGCTATATAAATACCTATTTCCTTACTTCCTATTTTTATCCCCATTTTACAGGAAACCAAGGTACACGCATTAAGTGACTTATCCTAGTTGTCTCTAGGATAGGAATTAGACCAGTTATTTCATTGGTATGGTAGACCCCATAAGAAACTCACTGTGTCTATGCAAGACAGGACAGTTCAGCAAGTTGTTTGGGACACCAAAAGGTTGAGGATTTGTCCAAGGTCACAAAAGCAATTGTGTGTCAGAAGCTGGACCTGAATTTGTCTTCCTGGCTCTGAGTTCAGCTCTTTGTCCATTAAGCAACACTGCCTATCATATATATACAAGTCACATACAAATCAAATACAAAGTAGCTTTGAAGGAGAAAGTGCTAGCAGCTTCAGGAACAAAGAGAGGTAGGTCGCAGGCAGGATGCCATACTTGAATGGAGTCTTGCAGGGGATCAGGGATTCCAAGAGTTGGCAGCACAGCAAGGCCAGGCAGGGGGGACAGCAAAGGTGGAGAAACGGGATGAAGAACAATGTGTAAAGTGCAACAAGTAAGCTAGTGTGGCTAAAACTTAGAGGTTTGTGAGGGAAATCGTGTGTAAAGACAACAGAAACCTAAGAAGGGATCAGGTTATAGATAGCTTTAAGTACCAAACAGAAGGGCTTACATTTTGTATTTTCTTCCCTTAATAAACTGAAATTCAACAAACATTTATTACATGTCTTCTCAGTGCAAAGTACTATTCTAAGCACTGGGGAGATAAAGATAAAAGTGGCATAGTTCCTGGGAAGGAAAAAGAAATAGGTATTTATTAAGCACCTACTACTACTACTGCTACATACTGGTCACTATGGTATGTGCTTTACAAATATTATCTCTTTTGACCCTCACAACGACCTTAAGAGGTAACTGCTATTATTATCTTCATTTTACAGTTGAGGAAACTGAGGCAGACATAGCTCAAGTGACTTGCTGAGGGTCACATAGCTAGTAGGGTCACATAGCTAGTAAATGCCTAAGGTCAAACTTGAACTTCCTTCCTTCCTTCCTTCCTTTTCCTTCCTTCCTTCCTTCCTTCCTTCCTTCCTTCCTTCCTTCCTTCCTTCCTTCCTTCCTTCCTTCCTTCCTTCCTTTCTTCCTTCCTCCCTTTCTTACTTCTTTACTCCTTTCCTTCTTGCCTTTTACTCTTTCATCTTCCTTCTATTTGTTTTTCTTATCTTCCCCCAGCATTGTTTCCTCTTTTCTGGTTCACTCCCTTCCTTTCTTGGTCATTTTCAACACTGGTCTGGCAGAGGTTCTTAACTATTTTGTATGTCATCAATCACTTCGGAAGCCTAATGAAGCCTAATACCACTGTGGTTTGTTGTCTATATTCAAAATTGAAAGAAATGGTAAATGTCAGTTAGAGGTTAATAAAAATAAAGATGTAATTTTCCCCAACCAAGTTCATGGATCCTTAAAATCTATCCATGCCCCTGTGTGATTTGGTAGACCCTAGTTTTAAGAATCCCTACTCTATTATATTTTTCCCTTTCCATTGACACACATTCCTTCTCCCTCACTACCTACCTCCTTGCCCTATCTAGAACAATGAAAGGAATTGTATCCCATACCTAGGTTCCCTTCTGAGTGGGCACTGACACATCTCTTTTTACCCTTGAAGCCACGAAACTCAGAGTAGTTGAAGCATCCTCCTTTCTGTCAGGTACCACCCCTGCTGCTGCCATCAGAGGGGTGGGAGCTGATGGAAACTGAAGAGGTGTGGACACTCTCAGGCAAAGGCTATGTGGAAGGTCAGCATCATCAGTTATGGGTGAGCCTCACCAGGGCTTGGCTGTCCACCCACATATCTCCAGTTTCCTCTGTTTTAAGGAACTCCCTCCTCTAGAAGCTGTGAGCACTCCAAGGAAGTCACACCAGCCCTTTCTAAACATCTCCCTAAACATCAAAGATGCTGGGTGGCGCAAGGTGGTGGCATGGCTACTCTTGACAAGCCCCTTCATGATGAGGACACAAGCCTTTCATAGGGCTCAGATATCTGTTCCGGGGCTTAGGGCGCACCTTCAGGAAGTTGGGATTATGCAAGTTCCACCAGTCCTCTTGACAAAAGTTATTCCCCAGCACATGGGTGTAAGAAATCTTTCATGACCTGGGGCTTCCCCAAGGTGTGCCCCAAAACAGGGGTAACACCCCATAGCAAGGGCCAGGGTGGAGCCAGACTCAAAATGGGACAGTAGTAAAGCCTAGCAGAGGTGCTGCTACAACTTGTCAGGGAGGGAGGCAGCCACAAGGAGCTCACAAGCAGCGACACAAAAAGAGATTAGTCCAAGAACACAAGTTTTGGGATTAGAAGAGCCAGATCAGAATCCTAGCTGCTACACTATCTCTGGGACCTGGGCAGAATGCTTTACCTCTTTAGGCTTCATTAGATTCCTACTCTGTAAAAATGGGTATAAAATTACATGGACTACCTGCCTCACAAAGATGTTACAATGGACATGCTGTATAAATCTTAAAGGTAAACACATACATGAGCATATACATGCATACATGCATTTATATATATGTACATGTATAGGTATATGTATGTAAATATGTATGTAAAATTATTACTGAGTAGCTAAATGGTTCAGTGGATACAGCACCTGGCCTGGAATCAGGAAGACCCATCTTCCTGATTTCAAATCTGGCCTCAGACACTTAACTAGCTATATGACCGTGGGCAAGTAATTTCACCCTGTTTGCCTCAGTTTCCTCATCTGTAAAATGAGCTGGAGAAGGAAATGACAAGTCATTTCAGTATCTTTGCCAAGAAAATACCAAATGAGTTCATGAAAAGTCAGACATGACTGAAATGATTCAACAACAACAACCACAAAATTGTTACTATTACCTTAGCAGGCTTCTTTTGACTCAGATCATTTCATGTCACTTGAGGAACAGATGGGTCAAGTAACTTGCCCATGGTCACATAGCTAAACTGACTCTGAAGGCAATTCCTAAAAGAAAGGTTCTTGAAATATAGGGTGTCCCAAAAAAAGTCTCAAGGCAGTCTTAAGCCATTACAACTATTAGAGTTGCCATGAGACTTTTGAGATACCTTGTATACTGATTAATGACGGCAGCTTTGATGGAACAAGAGAGTGTAGGGCCACTCAAGGGGACTACTTAGAAGAAGACGATACTCATTTGGATAGAAGGAGAACAGAATATAGTAAACAGAACTATATTTGACCTCAAGTTGATTCCCAGTGCCATCATTTACAGTCTGTGTGACCTTGGGAAATCACTTTTATCTCTGATCCTAGTTCCATCACTACAGTGGGGATGTACTTTTACTACCTACCTCGTCTGTAGTTAGCAGGATCAAAGGAAATAAGGTATGTGTGTACAGCACTTTGTAAACCTTATATTGCTATACACATGCCAGCTATCACTTCTACTTGTTCTAAGTTTCAATCACCATACAGCCCACTGAAGTATGCAGTCCAGATCACATTTTCTTATTACCAGTTTGCTCTGTTTGCACTAAAGAAGAGTAACCTAAATTACAGTACATAGTAGAGTGCTCTGCACAGAGACACATGGGTGCAACCAAACAAGGGCATATACTTCACAAAAAGAAGCGTACTTGGAAAAAAATGAAGTTTGTCCAAATACTTAGATGAAATGAGTAGGAATACTAGGCTACTGTGGCACTCTCAGGCCTATACTTCCCCCATTTTTTTTGTAGCTTCTCACAAAACATAAAATCCCTGTGACCATGACCAATCACTTAATCTCTCTGGGTCTCAGTTTCTTCATCTGTAAAATGAAAGGAGTAGACTAGAGAGTCACTCAGCTTCCTTCCTGATCTAAATCTATGATAATAAACTAATATCTTTATGCAGCAAAAAACCACGTAGATAAAGAATGCTCATTGCCCAGCTTAAGACATGCTTAAGACATGGATAGGGATTCCAGTGAGTTTCTCTATTGATACATATATTGTGGATGGGTACTGCAGAGGGACAATGAGCCAGGCCCAGAGTTGAAGAGGAGGAGGCAAGTCATTATTGATAACATTGGGAAACTGCAAAATACTTTCAATGATCTTAAGCCGTTTCATGACACAAAAGTCTATCTTTTTACTACCAAAATCCCCCTGGGGATGCCTATAAATCATGGCATACTAGAATTTCAAGAGAATTAGAAATAAAGGGAACACAAGGGCTGGGACGGAAGAAGAAGCATGCTGGGCATAAGGAGGCTATGGCAGGCTACCTACACTAACTTGGGAACAAGAAGTGGCATGAAAAACATTACAAGGACATGTATGACCAGAAAAGGAGGGAATGAGAGATGACAGATGAATGATCCAAATGGTTCACACATCAATAACTCAAGAGATGAGAAGACTCAGAGGAAGGGTAACAGTATGTCTTCCATGCACAGAAATGCATGGACAAGAATTTCACAGTGAGAAAATACAAACTTGCAGATCTGCAGAAGAGAAGGGAGCACTGAGATCGCAGACCTATATAAAAATTTCCACTTAGAGCCTTTGAATGAAGAGGTTCAAGTCCTCACTCTCTTGGTACTGTCGTTGTTGTTGTTTTTCATCCTTTATTCTCTCAGAGGATCAATGACACCACAAGGGTGATGTCTTGACTTGCTCATGCTACTTAACAGCTAAATGATCTTAGACAAACCATTCTCCAAGCCATGATAAAATGGACATGACTCATCAAAGGTTTTCAGACAGACTCCAATGAGATAATGAATATTGAAGCACTTTGCTAAGTATGAAATACTAAACAAATTTAAAATATTATTGCAAAATAAACTTAAAATTCCATGCAATGCTTTGTTTCACAATAATTTGCTACTCCTATACTCTCTATTAATTGAGGAAGATATTAATGTACACTGAAAATATTTTTTGAAGTATGCATTTAAGTAAAATGTAATTTACTCATCAATTTATCTTCCTGTATCACATTTATCCCTCTCTTCACATTGCATAAGACTACCTTTGTGGAACTTCCCTTCTCTGTGAGTCAGCTACTAGACTCCAGGTGCTTGACTCTCAAAGAAAGTTTGCCTCCAGCAGTAGGAGTGAAGGTAATTACATTTCAGTCACTTCCACTTTTTTTCATCAGATACAGATTGGCCAAACTGGGCAAGGTTGCTATGCCCAGAGTGACAGCTTGGTGTGTGTATGGGTGTGGAAGGAGGAGGATGTCTTGCTACTGACAATGGTATGGGGAGTGGGGTGAGGGTGGGGGAAAATACAGATCAAATGAATGACTTAAAATAAGTCTTGAAATTCTGATTATAGATAATTTTGTGTATGTACCCATGTATAGATCAGCAACTATTCTGAAACTTATAGTCTTAGAAAGTTCCCTATACCAATGAAATCACAGGTCTAGATCATCACTTTTCTTCTCTTTATGTGTGTATGCATGTATGTATGTGAATTTAACAGTATATCTCCAGTTAAATGCTTAATAGTACAACTTTACAAATATATGCATTTGTTTTTATTTACAGACTATAATACTTTTTACTTTCCTATTGCATTCCTGATCTTTGTGAGGAGTTCCACTGTGCTGCTTCCATTCTAAGATTCTAGCCACCTGCAAGTGTTGCTTATGGCTTTCAAGGCCAGCCAGTAGCTGACTGGGGCTCTTTTTTTAACTGTAATGCTCAAAGATTCTAAGAAAATCTAGAAGTGAGGGAAAAAATAGAATTTCTTTAATTGATGATTTAAAACAGTAGAAGGTCCAAATCAGAAATCAGGAAGTAAAGTTCAGAGATGTTATCCCCAAAAGAAGGATAAAAATAACAGAAATAGATGATAAGATTAGTGTTGCTTGTTTTTCCACGGATACCTGATGGACGTTGGCATTTGAGGTCAGTATAGGTTATTGATATAGAACTCTAAATGCCAGAGGACCAGAAGAAATGTGCCCCTTGAAGAAGGTGGAACCAGCATCCATGGAGAGACCATTTGCAATTCCATGCCCTTAACCTATTTCTAGAACCAGTCAATGGTACCATAGCCTTGAACAAAACTTATCCAGATATATGAGTTGTCTAGGGTTAATCTCTTACCTCCTGTATTAAGGTTGCAGGCTTATGATACAGCTATCTGGATAATGGAGAGTAGTCAAGAGATTGATGAACTCTTGACCCAAACCAATGGCAGGCTCTGAAGGCAGTGCCCATTCAGGGTGCTGAAAAACAGAATAGTATTCTATGGGAGGATATTCTTCAGGATAATGGTTAAAAGTTATAGAAACTAAAATATAGTGACAGAACTTTAGAGCTAGACCTTGGAGTTCATCTAATCTTATATCCTTATTCTATAAGGAGGAAACTGAGGTTCAGAGAATTCAAATGATCATAACTAGAACTGGAGGGAACCCTCAGAGACCATCTGGTCAAACCCTCTCATTTTATAAATGAAGCAAGTTAGGCGTAGGGAGGTCAAGGTTACACAGCTACTTATTGACAGAACTAAGACTAGAATCCTAGAAATCCTGAATCCCACTCCATTTTTTCAATTTCAATTTACCACTAGCAACAAAACACTTATGAAGTGCTTCCTGCATATAAGGCACTGGGCTCAGGCCCTAGAACATAAAAATTAGAAGTAGCACAATCCTGGCTCTTAAAAATTTGCATTATAAATCAATATGAAAATGTTCTAGAAAAACTTGAAGAGAGATCACTTTCAGCTTGGGGTTGGGGGGGTGAATGGAATCAGGGAAAACTTCATGGATAAGGTGGCACCTTATCAACAGGATCTGGCAACTGGCTGGATGTGGGGAATGGGGTGAGGGACATGGAAGAGTCAGTGACCCCACACTTTCTCCAATGATTCCTGGTGAAACGGTTGCTTGGTCTCTTTATCCCTAAATAGTATTATTTAAATACTGGTGATGGCCATGACCAGCTGGTTATTGTTCATGGAATATTCTGTTTCTCATCGATGGATGTACTATTTTTGTTTGCATACTTGAAAAAGGATAGAGAATGTCACCAAAAGACTTCCTATGCCATTAGAACAGCAAGCATATACTCGTGCAAATGTAGGGACAAAAGGCACTTGGTTCCCCAAAGATTCAAGTTCTCTTAGGGACTTATTTACATTCAATTTAACTCTTGATTATACTCTGTCTTGCATTTCTGTGTATTTGTATGAGCGTATATGCATAAGAGACAGAATCAAAAGGAGTGTGAGAAAGTGTTCAAAGAGACTCCATTGAAGAGATAGCACGGTTAAGTATTACAGAATTCTGAATCCTACAGAAGTTTAGAATCCTAGCTCTGAGGCTTGCTTGCCATGTCACTCTGTTAGGCATTGGTCCAAAAAAAAAATATAGATAATGCTTTTTAAAAGTTTTACTACCTAACTACCTTGGGTTTGTCATCCAGAAAGTACTTTGTAAAAAAATGTTTATGGCAAAACTGTGGTAACAAGACTGAAAACAAAATGGGTGCCCATTGATGAGGAATATCTAAATGTGAATGTGATACACAGTGTAACACAATTTCTTTACACCCTAAGAAGCGAGAAATGTGAAGAATTCAGGGAAAGAGGGGGAAAGGTCTTGTATGAAGTGATGACATTGGGAGTGAAGAAAGTAAAACCAAAAGAACACAACTACAGTAATGTAAATGATAATGACACCAAGAAGCAGTACAACTGGGGAATTTCAATGATCCATTCTCAGATCTGGAGATCTTATAATAAAGAAACATACCTTCCCCTTTTCAGTAGATAGGTAAGAACCATAGATGTGGAAAGTTACTAGAATACACAGTTAGACTAAGGTGCTATGGACTTTGCTTAAACATTTTGCTTTGTTTTGGTTTTACCTGGAAGGGCTCATGGGAGGGGTGATTTAAAGGGGAAAAGATTATGGTGATAAAAAAAGGCAAAAGATAAGATGAGTTTTAACAATGCTTTTCAAGCTTTAAAGAGCTACTAAAATAACAATACCCAGTACGGTTCCCCCAAAATAGGGATAGGGCCCGGTCCTGTGATTTCATTGTGGGAGGGAACTCCAGGTGGGGTACTTCCACTACTCCAGAGGTCAGCGCCAACTTTTCAATTTACTGTCTTAGAGAACTGCCTAGAGCACAGAGTTGAATTGGCTTGCCCACCCTCACACAAGCAGTGTAAGTCAGACGCAGCAGGACTTCAGACTGTCCTGGTCTTTCTCACTCTAGGGCTAGCTCTGTCCTATGCCATGGGTTCACTGGACTCCTTCTTTTAGACAAGTATTTCATAGGTTCATGGATTTTAAGGCTGAAAGAGACCTCAGGGAGAATTAGGGACATAAAAAAACAGTCCTTGCCTTCCATTGGGAAAGACAATGTAAACTCTTTGTGGGCAGGAACTAGGCTTTAATCTTGGCATCCTCAGTGCCTACCATAGTCTCAGATACTCCCGAGGTAGTCGCTTGATAAATGTCCATTAGTTGATTTAGAGAATATTTGGGGTTAAAGGGCGGTGGTAAAAGCAGGAAACGAGCTTCAAGGATACTAAGTAGCTGTCTGATAACCTCGTAGTTTCCTCATCTCTAAAATAGCTACTATTTATACAGTGTTTACTAGGGGTCCTGCACTATTATTCTAAACGCTTTGCACTTATTATCTCACTTGGTTCTGAAGGGAGATAATGATTCCTACAGGCCTTTTCATTTTACCGATCAGAAAACTGAGGCTCCAGGAGGGAAGGGAGCACGAGGACCAAAAGTACATTAAAATCCTATCCTTTTCCCTAATTCACTGCAACAGTCCTTTCGTGTATACTTTGACAACTCTGACCTAAGGGATTTCAAAGCACGGTCCAAAGCTAATTAGGGCGTAGAGAACAGCTCTCGCTCCTAAAAAAGAAAACTGGATCAGAAGTCTGCCCTTGGGGGCGTGCGCATTCCCGAGATCCCTGGGAAGGACACAAGTGCTCGGGAAGGCTTTATCTGACCCTGCAGGGAGGCCTGAAAAGGACGCTGGGCGGTGAAGAAGTTCCTCTTTTCCCCACTTTGGTTCACCGCGGGGACTTTGGGTTTTGCATAAAAACAAATCGTGTTTTGCTGGTGGGTCAAGGAAAGATGCGAAAATGCTCCAGGAGCGACGGGCATGTATTTATTCAGGCTGATTTTCACAAAGCATTACGGACCCCACGGCGAGGCTACAGGAATCCATCCCGGCGCCCGAGCCCACAAAGGCTCGTAAGCCCGCAGAAACTGCTCCGTCCGCACAAGCGCGCTACAGGAAACCCCCGGGCGCGCGGGGGCGGGTGTTTAAGTGTGCGCGCGCTCCCGCCCGCCCAGGGAGGGGGCGTCCGCGAGCTCGCCCGAGGGCTTGCACCGCTTCAGCGGGGGCGGGGAGGGGGGGCCGGCGCGAGCCGGGCGCACGGGCGGGCGGGGCCTGCACGCTCGGGGCGGTATTCGAATACGCTGACGTTTAACCGCCCGCCTCCCCGCTCTCCTTCCCACCTAGTTCTCCTACTGGGCGCCGCTCCTGCCTCCGCCTCCCCCCGGCCGGAACCGATCGGGGCTGGTTTGAGCTGGTGCGTCTCCATGACGACGCCGCCGGCGCTATAAGTAGCGGCGCCGCGGCGCAGTCGGGCTTTGTCAGACCCCTTCAGCCTCCGCCGCCGCTAGCTCCTCTGCCACCAGCTCTCGTGCCACCTCGGGCCGGCGGCTCGGCGCGGCTCCTCCGGCTGGGCAGGAGGCGGCTGAACGGGGGCGGAGGTTGGGGGGAAGGCGTCGTAGCCGTCGAATTCCCTTCATCCGGAGCATCTCCATGGGGTCTGCCCACTCAGTCCATGCCCTTTAAGGTGAGGGGTTCGGGGGCCTCTCAGCCTGTCTCTGGCCTGGTCCGGATCAGAGCGGCCACGTGTCCCTGCGGAGCCGGTGCCGGCCTCCGGCCCGGAAGGGACGTGGCCATCCCTGGGCCCTGGGAGATTGGCGGGTGAGCGAGGCCGGGCAGGGACCCGACACACACTGGCCTCCTGAGGGCGGGCGAGACCACCCCGGATGTTGAGGGGGGGAGGCGGAGGAGGAAGCGGTGGTTGAGACCACCTTGCTACGGGGCGGGGGGGAGTCGAGAGCTGGAGTGAGCGGGCAGGCAGAGCCACCCCCGCGGGCGAGTGCGGGGTGAGTGGCTGGGGGCCCCGGACCCTGCCCTGCCTCGACTAGGTGCCCCGCCGGTGCGGCTGGTAACGGGCGCTTTGGGGGGTTTGATGGTTCTTCCCGGAGGCGCTTCCTTTCACTCGGCCGGGCCCCACGCGGTTTGCCGGGAGGGAGGGTGAGCTGGGCGGCCGCTGTCCTTTCACTTCTTCTTTTACGCTTATTCCTGGGGAGTTGAAGGGGCGGGCGACAGGAAGCCAAACGCTCTAAGTTCAGTCCTGTTTGCATTCGTGGGTGGTTCGCTGCCCAGGGACGTCCGTCCTGGAGACCACCCTCACTGTGTGACCTTTCCCTGGGAGCTGTCACGTCGTTCCCTTCCAGCCAAGAGTTAGGGAAAGCCAAAAAGAATAACACTGTGTGTGTGTGTGTGGGGGGGGGGGGTGTCCTTAAGGGCTCCTTTTTTACAGTTTCCAGGCTGAGTGACCTTGGGCAAGTCATTTCAGTTCTTACAGAAAAATGTTGAACCCACTAAAACCCACAGGTCCCACTAAATCCTGTGATCTATTGCAAAACCGATTTATGTGGTAGTTGTGAGGAAAGTGCTTTCGAGCCATCTGGTAATAAATGTTAGCTGTAATAATAGCAAATTATTCCTCTTAGGTGTTTTTTTTCCAGCCAACCTTATCCACAGGTGGCCCTTTTTCTGATTATAGCCCAGATAAAGACATTTTTCTTTTGGGGGGTGGGTGAAGTGGTTGGATGGAAGCTATTTAGAAGACTACTACTTATCTGAAACGGAAACTTGTGGGAATTGCGCCTTTCTTGGGTAGGTGGGTCTTCATGCAGGAATGACCTTGTAGTAGTTTTGATAGACATTGGGCTAAAATGACCTTAGAAATGGCAACTCCCGTAGTTGGCGTGGGCTAAGGTTGGTCAAAGTATTCATCCTAATGGTAATCCTATAAAAATACGTAGAGGAATAATTTAGATCCCAATGAGTATAGGTAGAATTTTAAAGATCTTAAAGATGTATATATCCTACCTTGAAAAATTAATGACCAGAACTCAAAGTTGACAGCTGCTTTTAAATTCATACTTAATCGTACTTTTAAAAAATGAAGTTATTTTTTTCCTTCCTCTCCACATGCACTATTTAAACAAAGTGCAAATTTTTTCTGGAACACCAACCACGAAAGATGTGTTAAATTTCAAGTAAAATTTGGTTTGGAGACTAAATTTGGGTCTGTTGATCTCAAAATGCAAATTAAACGTAGTTGGGTTCAGAAATGGGACAAGAGGGTAGGCACACCTGTGATTTCATTGACATAGGGAACTTCTGAAAGTTAAGGGACCTCTGGGAAGTAGAGAGGGAACACAGGAATAATAACTCTTGGCTATAAAGTACATTATTACTGAATCTGAACAATAACTTTAAATGTGGTTTAAAAATACATAGTGCATTTTTGCATTTTTTGAAGGAAGAGCCCTTTATATGTACATATAGCACATATCTTACATATCTTTCTTTTATTATGGACATAAGAATAAAGGCTCAAGGACTAGAATATTTTCAATTTGAATTTGAAGCTTACCTTAAAAAATATTAACAGAGAAAAACAATCTACGATTGTTTAAAACCTTGTTTTTCCCCTTGGTAAATTGTTTTATATAAACAAAGATGAATTTTTTTTTTTTTTACCTTTGAACAAGTTTTAAGGTTGTCAAGGCTAGAAGAGAGAATTTCTTTAAAAGTTCTATTTTAAAATAGTTGTTGATTTCAAATGCACTGGAAGTTTACTTTTCACTTAAATACCCATTACCCACTTTTGACTGTAAAGTGGAGGCCATAAGAACAGGTAAGTCTAGCAATTGATACCTTAACTGTTCTATTTTGTGTTTGTAAAGATTTGAATTGGCAACAAAAAATGTTTTTTTCTTATAAACATTAAAAAATATTACATACTCTGGCAACAGAATCTGGAGAATAAATTTTGTAGAAAGATTGTTGAAGAGGGTGAAGATAATTGTGTGTTTGACTACCAACTTCTCGATTCTGATCAGCAGCTATTAAAGAGTCAAGGTTACTTTGGTATGTAGTGATTGCAATATAACGACCAAAATACATGTCCTGCTAAGGAAACAGTATTGAAACAAGATTCTTAAAACTAATCTGACTCAAACTTAAATACTAAACTTATACTGAAAATTTGTACTACATGTAATTGGGAATAGATGTTTTGAGGCATTTCAATGAAAATTTTCTATATATATATGTCTGACTAGTTTTCAGAACCTCATGCTATAAATTTAATTCGGTTTTTACAGTGCTGAAACACCATTTTAAAACTTAAGAACACTGAATTGGGTGTGTTAGGGCAATTTGGTACACTTGGGTCATCAAAAAAGAATTTTGCTCACAAGCTTTGTAAAAAGCTTTGATATGCCTGATATTGAATTAATAGCTATCCCTAGGTGTGTTTTGAAGAATGATACATGATGGTAAAAGAGCACTGAGGAGACCTGTGTTTGAAATGTAACTCTGTCACTGAAAACTACGAATGTATCACTTTAGGGAAAGTTCTTAAACTTTTCTCTACCTCACTTTGTTGTATAAAATGAAGAGGTCAGAAGATCATACATTAAGGTCTACCTTCAAATTGTATTATAAAAATTGTATTCAAATTGTATTATAAAATTTATTGAACTTCTGAAAAAACTTACTAGTTTATCATGAAGGGTGATTAAAAAGTCCTCTTAAATATTTTGGGGAGTTTTGTGGTTTATACAGTTTTTTGAATTGTACATTTTGTGTGTCTTTATCAGAGAACGTCCAGTGCAACGGCTGCACCGAAGGCACAATCGTAGCCTTGTATTTCACAGGACTTTGTCTTCCTGGAGAGCCACCTTCGGTGCAAAGCTGGAAATAGCCTGTCTTTAAATTCCATCTCTTAGTTTTCCGTGTAAGTAATTAAACTCATTGGTTATGTATTTATCTTAAGATTTTTTGACATGCCATTTCCGGGTCTTTACTTCCTGTGGCTTTTCACCGTTTGGGATGCATGCTTTTAAGGCTTAGCTCTGATACTGTCTTCAAACAATTGATATGATGTATTTTTCTACCTTGAAATTCCTTTGTATTTACTTAGTTGTTATTGTAGGCAGATAGGTGGAGAAGGGGAAAGAGTGTTGGTTTTGGAAAGTTAAGACTTGTATTCAAATCTTGCCCTACCACTTATTGGCTTTGTGACCCCATGAAGTTTACCTGACCTCTGAAGAAACCTCAGTTTTTTATCTTTTACAATGGGGTGAAAATAGTACCTATCTCACTGGGATTAGAAACAAATAAGTTAACATGTGAATTGCAGAACCTTTATTAAAGCATTCTGTAAATGCGAGCATATTTGTTGTCCTCTATAATGTATCCTATTTCTTTATTTTGTTAGTATCCCTGGTCCTTTTATAACATTTACTAAATATTTGTTGCTTCAAATTGAAAGCTTTTGGATGTTGGATATTTAGACTTAGGACAATTTTTGCCTTTCCTGTCTGTGCTATAGTTTGTTGCACTTTAGAGGAGCACCAAGAAACCATGAACACCTTTAGCAATGGTGAATTTAACTTCAGTTTCCTTGATGAAGGCTTTACTGCTAAGGATATTCTGGACCAGAAAATTAATGAAGTTTCTTCTTCTGTAAGTATTAAGCTAAGTATATATTGCTTAAGTAGCTGCTATTTGCAGCTCCTTAACACAAATAGTATCTGAACCCTAAAAAACCCCATACAAAGGCCTAAAGGAAACTGTTATTGGGGCGTAAAGAATAACCTATTGTCCCTTTCTCCATTCTGGGGTCACTAACTGGGGAGAAGTAGATGTTAAAAATGACTTAAAGAAAGGGTGACCTTAGTAATATTTTTGTGAGCTGCTACAGATAATTAAACATTTTAGATAATCTCTATACTAACTTATTTCAGGATGATAAAGATGCCTTCTACGTTGCTGACCTTGGTGACATCCTAAAGAAACATCTGAGATGGCACAAAACTCTTCCTCGAGTAACTCCTTTTTATGCTGTTAAATGTAATGACAGCAAAGCTGTAGTGAAGACACTTGCTGCTTTAGGAGCAGGATTTGATTGTGCTAGCAAGGTAAGCTTTATTTGTATGAGTAAATTGCTCAAATCAACATATATATGTAGACAAGTTAAATCTAAACTCTAGGGAAAAGACTGAAAATCTAACAAATGAAGACTGAAGTAACTTTTGGTGTTTCTGAGTTTTGTTCATTCCCTTCTCATAATAAATTACTTTTTATTTCCCTCAGACTGAAATACAATTAGTACAAAGTCTTGGGGTGCCTCCAGAGAGGATAATCTATGCAAATCCATGCAAACAAGTGTCACAAATTAAGTATGCTGCCAACAATGGAGTACAAATGATGACTTTTGATAGTGAAGTAGAGCTAATGAAAGTTGCCAGAGCTCATCCAAAAGCAAAGTAAGTGGTTACTATATTTCAGTATTTTGGGTGGAGATAATTCCAAACACCATATTCATTATATAGTTTACATTTACATTCTGTAGATGTACATTAACATCTGATTAATGTTGTTGGGAACAGGTGCAGAACTCTTACCACCTTTTCCTCCCCTCAAAAAAATTCTAAATATATTTTTGTAAAATAGAGTAAACCATCTTGGTTTACTTAAAAATATATGTAATATATTATAGGTGGAATTTTAAAAATACTACTTAGAAAAGACTTTGTTTTTCACCTTAACATGATTAGTATTAGAGAAATTCGATTGCCTTTTTCTTGTTCCATTAGGCTGGTTTTGAGGATTGCCACCGATGACTCCAAAGCTGTCTGTCGTCTAAGTGTTAAATTTGGTGCCACTCTCAAAATTTGTAGGCGGCTTCTTGAGCGAGCAAAGGAACTGAATATTGATGTTATTGGAGTCAGGTAAGCTCATGATGCTGGAATTTTAAAGGCAGGTGTCAGATTTCCTTAACTCATCAATTTCTCAGAAATAATGAAATAATTTTCTCTTCCTTAGTTTCCATGTGGGAAGTGGTTGTACTGATCCAGAAACCTTCGTCCAAGCAATTTCCGATGCTCGATGTGTCTTTGACATGGGGGTAAGTAATAGGGTTTACAGGGGTATAATAACTTTTTGAAAAAAAGCATTGACATCTTGGGACTTTTTTTTTTTAAAGTTAAATTTCTGTGCTTGGCAACTACATAATAAGCTGCAATTGTCTGACAGTTTGATTTCCTTGACCTGTAGGTGGAGTTTGGTTTCAACATGTATCTTCTTGATATTGGTGGTGGCTTTCCTGGTTCTGAAGATGTAAAGCTTAAATTTGAAGAGGTAAGTTTTTAAAAGATTTTACAGTTAAGTTTTTAAAACTTAAAGTTTTAAAGTTTAACTTTCAAGTTTTTAAAAACTATTCAGGATTTCTTGGTAATTATCTGAGAATTTTAAGATTTTGCCAGGCCATTAATTTGATCTTAAGATTAAAAATGTGTATTCATTTTTACTCTTTCCATGTTTTCTGTAATTTAGTTTTCAGTATGCATGACTAATTGTATGAAGATTTATATCTGAAACAATTCCAGAATTTGGCATACAAATCTACCTAGGATTAATTTTTTAAATTTTTTTTTAGTTTTTAAGTAGTTCCTTTTAAAATACTTCTAAAAATCCTGTGTATTTTAGAGAGTGTCTGGGTGAACTGCCTAATTCTGGAAGTAAGACTAATGTGGAATATATGTAATAAAATACATATTACATACATACATAAATTATATACATTTAATATATACATACATGTATCTATGTCATACATATATATGTATTGTGAATTTTAGTATTTGTGTCAATTGGTAGTTACCCCTATTCTGACATGCCATGGAGAGAATCAATTAACAAATTGCACTAGTAATGCTGTCTCCTGATTTGCCTGTAAATATATGGTTTATTCTCTTACTCAGATCTCGAGTGTAATCAATCCAGCACTGGACAAGTATTTTCCTTCTGACTCTGGAGTGAGAATCATAGCTGAACCAGGCAGATACTATGTTGCATCAGCTTTCACACTTGCAGTTAACATCATTGCCAAAAAACTTGTATTGAAGGAACAGACAGGTTCTGATGGTATGTAGCAGTCCTGAGTCCTGAAACAAATAAATTTATCACACTCATACAAAAAACTCACTGGGATTTTCTCCTCTCCCCCTTTTTTAGATGAAGATGATGCAAATGACCAGACCTTTATGTACTATGTAAATGACGGAGTATATGGATCATTTAATTGTATCCTGTTTGATCATGCTCATGTTAAACCTATTCTACAAAAGGTAAGAAGAGTCCATTTAAGAAACAAGACAAGTGAAGGTCTTTTTTAAGTGGTATAATTTACTATTTTCATTTTTCTTTTTTTAGAGACCCAAACCAGATGAGAAGTATTACTCTTGTAGCATATGGGGACCAACATGTGATGGTCTTGATCGAATTGTTGAACGCTGTGGTTTACCAGAAATGCATGTGGGAGATTGGATGCTCTTTGAAAACATGGGTGCTTATACTGTTGCTGCTGCTTCTACTTTCAATGGATTCCAGACACCTACTATCTATTATGTGATGTCTGGGCCAGCATGGTTAGTTTTAAAATTGATTTTATTACATAATTAATAGTATAATTGGCAGTATATTTATATAAAGTGGGTAAGTAGGCACACAGACACCTTTCAGGATTTGTATTCATGTAAATTCACAAGTGCTCTTGGAAAGATCTGGTATTAAAGAAATGACTGCATTAAGAGATTTGATTTACATTGCTATTGTGTTTGCCACAATAATGGGGGGATTTTAAGGCTATATTGTCAAAATACTTAGTCTCATGAGACGCAGTGGATAGAATGCTGGGCCTGGATTCAGAAAGACCTGAGTTCAAATATAGCTTCAGATACTTACTAGCTATGTGTGATCCTGAGGTTAAGCCTCATCTGTTAAATTAACTGGAGAAGGAAATGGCAAACCACTCCATTATCTTTGCCAAGAAAACCTCAAATGGGGTCACAGAGTCAAATACAACTAAAATGACTCTACAACAAAAAACGAGACTTATACAGTATGGCTTTTTTAATATGCTACTTCTGTGTCTCTCAGGCAATGCATGCAACAAATCAAGAACCAAGGTTTTCCGGCAGAAGTAGAGGATCAGGATATCAACACTTTGCCATTATCTTGTGCTTGGGAAAGTGGAATGGAACATCACTCAACAACTTGTACTTCAGCTAGTATTAATGTATAGATGCTGTTTGTAGCCATTAATTGCAAGTTTAGCTTGAATTTAGAGCATTTTGGGGGACCATTAACTTAATTCCTGCTAGAGTTAAATGTTTTAAGAATAGGGTTGCAACAATAATGCAAACAAAAATGCAACAATATGGAAGACTAAGAGATGGGGTCACACTTATCTGTGTTCCTATGGAAACTATTTGAATATTTGTTTTATATGGATTTTTATTCACTTTTCAAATATGCTTCTAAAGATTGTCCCTCAGCTGCTAAGCAAGCATTTGTAGCTTGTAAAATGGCAGAATGGGATTGAGCTTAGTGTTGTGACCTGTTTTAAAATAAAAGTATATTGAAATAATTAGGTATTGGAAAATTCTTCAGTCATTCAAAACTGGTTTACATATTACTTGCCATTAAGACAAGTAACCATAAATACATAGAGTGAATTCAGTTTCTTCAATTAAAGGTTTCAGCCAAGGATTTTTCTACTTGGGGGCAGGTGTATATATTTTGATCTCCCATTGTAATGTCTCTCAAGATCCTAGGGATTTTTAGTTACTATTTTAAGGTCTTGTGCTTAAGATGCAAAAAAATGTCAGAATGAGTTCAATTTCTGTCCTGCCTTTTTTTTTTTTTTTTTTTTTTTTTTTTTTTTTACAATGTAGTGGCTAGGAAAAGGACAGACATAATCGAGATGCTAAAACTTCAAGACTGTTCTGAGGCCAAACAGTCATTGTAACTATAAAGGTCGAAATGATGACCTAAGCCTGCTGTTATGGTCATTCTTTGGCTATAATCTAAAGGCTACATCCTTGCATACTTAATTGTTGAGGTAATGGGACATCTTTGTTTAGTTGATAAGTCCTTAAACTCTTGTTTCTTCCCCTCTTCCATTCTCCCTATCTTTGCTTAGTGGGACAAGGTACAAGAGACAAGGCAAACTGAATTAGGAATGTATGGGAACTCAACAGTAATTTTTTTTTTTTGGTGTTGTAGGTGTTTATCCTTCATTGTATCTTATTTATTTCCTATGGCTTTTGATTTTTAGTGAAGGAGAATTAATTCTGGACCTTCTCTACATAAGAATCTAAATCAGCTTACAAAATCCGTACTTCCGTACATAAAGACTAGCAAAATGTCTTTAATTAACGTTGCTGGTGCATTAACCGCAATTTATATTGTGCTTTTAGGCTTACAAAAACTCTTGTCACAGCCTTGTGTGTGAAAGTATATAATCAAGTGTTTTAGGAATACTTGAAGGAAACTTGTAAGTTTCCTAGGTTCTTAGTCTGTCACTTTTTTTAGCTTAGGGTAATTAGATGCTCATAATGTAAAATTTTGTCACAGGATGACATATCAGATGTGATATGTATGATCTGAGCAGAATTTTAACAATGTTTTTCAAGGTCTGGTCTTTGCAGGAAGCAGAAGCTATAATGCCAAACTATCGTTTGCTGCCCTACTCCAATATATTCCTACAACAGGAAGAAAGGAAAGTTTCATTACATAATGAATATCTATTTTGACCTGTAAGACTGAATTTTAAGACTTGTGCTTTTAAAAAATACTTTTAAAATTCAAAGATTGACTGACCAGAAACTAATTTCAGTTTGGAATAAGCAAACCAGCTCTGCTCCCAAGAGGTCTGGTGGTAGCCCTTTCACATTTAAGCATCTGAGAATAAACCAATTGAGATATTTAAATGCTGCTCTCTTCCATTACATATTTACTCCACAGTAAATTGAATACTCCATGCAGTCTCAGCTTGTGGACTCTTATCTTTCTTGAGGAAGAAACCTCATAATAAATAAAAGGCTTGAAAAATTCAGTAAAACTCTTTTACCTGATGAGTGAGCTCAGTCAGGTGGCTGAATTAACTGAGGAATATGGTCTGCTTCCTGGAAGTTTACTGGCCCAGAGCACTAGGCAGGAAGATCTGAATTCAAATCCAACTAGCACTGTGACTCTGGACACTTCACACTCTTTCTCTTAGTTTCCTCATCTGTAAAATAAGCACTATCTTGCCAAGAAAACCCTAAATGGGGTCACAGTCAGATAGGACTGAAATGACTGAACAACATGGTCTGCTTCCTAAGGGAGCCTAAAGAAAATGTCTTATCAACAGGGCCTCTTTGCACAAAGAGAACAAAAGAGAATGCTTTTCCCTCAGTATATAATCCCAAACCAGTTAGAATTCACTTGTCCAGTTCTAGGAATCAGCCACTATTCAACACACACAGTATGTGGTGTTTCCACTAGAGGTAGGAGAACATTACTACTGATTTATACATCCCCTTGTTCTTATCAGAACTGGGAGGATCTTCATCTGAAAACTGCAATTGGTTATTTTTAAGTTCAGTGAGGGTGGAGCTTGTCACATAAAAAATAAAAAATAGCTCATACACGAAGACATGACCATCAAATGGAGCAAAATGCTCAATGGCTGCTATGGAGTTTTCCACATCCTAGACCTTGGCACAGGAGGGAAATGAGGCCAGAGCAGCAAGGAATGGTCTCCCTAAAGCTTAGCTTGCTCTGATTTTTGACACCTGCAAGCTTCTGTGTGTCCAACCTGGACGTTATGTGTCCATAATGGAGAGGAATCTGTTCATTAGCAACCATTGTCTTTAATGAGTAAAACTACATGGTGTGCTATATAATGAAGATGTTAAAATTTTTTCTGGAATGAACAAAGGAAGCTGGTATGGACACAATTACAGAAGCACTGAATTTGAAATGAGGATTTGGGCATGAATCCTGGCTCTGCTACTTAATATCTGTGTTCAGTGGGGCAAGTAATTTCAGAGCCCTAGTTTCTTTCTTTGAAACTGTGGTTGGATTTAGTTGCTCTCTTCAGATCTATAATCCTGTTCTCCAAAACTATAAGAGCACTCTGTATCTTTATTATCCCTCTTTAGGATCCAGATAGCTCAGTAGAGATCTTGCTGAGTCTCAGTCATCTATGCCTGCCTGTCTCAAAAAACAAAAAGTAGAAATCAGAATTCAATAGTACAGCTCCAAGAATCGTGAAAAGTTAAAACTAGAAATCAGGATACTGAGGTTCAAAGAGGATTTGCCTAAGATCATATGACATCAGTGGCAGAACCGGACCAAACTTCAGGTTTCCAGTTTTCAGTTCCTTCATTTGTAATAACCACCAGGAAGCTATGCCATTGGAAATGGTCCCATTTGCTGATCAATCCTCGACTGTGTTTGCTGATCAATGGTATATAACATTTGGGTGTTATATATACACTATATACACATATATATTCCCTTTGTAACAGGCACATGGTATCAGCAGTTAGATTATAGGAATATTAGCTTCCATTTGTAAAGCACTAAAGAGAATATAATCCCCACTTTATAGGTGAGAAAACTGAGGCTCCAAGAAAGCAAGGTCACACTGAGCTGGGACTCAAAATAGTCCAGTGATCTTTCCTTCTCTATGCTGCTTTCACCTTTGTAAGTATCTTGTGAAGATCAGCTGACTAAGGGATATTCAAATATCTTTATCAACTGGGCCTCCTTGCACTACGTTCTTCCCCCACTATATAATTCCAAACCAGTTAGTATTCATTTGTCCAGTTCTAGTAATCGGGCCAAACAGTATTTACTTTAAATACACAGTATTCATTATTGTAGAGTATTTGCTTCAAATCTACTCTAAGTCTCGATCTTAAAATTCACACTAGGATTTACACATCTTTGTGCTCTTCAACTGGTTTGGTTTTGGTTAATTCCATGATGTACAAAGTTGATGATACAATTGCCCTCAATAAATTATATTAATACTGCTTTGAAAGACAAAGGGGAGGGTGGGGCAGGAAAAGAAGCAATATAATAGTCACTGCCTATGGAAATTCACTCTCATAAATGAACTTTGAACTCACTAAGTATCCATTTCAGCCTTTTCCAAATAAAATCTCTCCCAAATATGATTAGCCTAAAAGGTACAGGTGGGCTCTAATCAAAGTTGGGAGGGATCTTAATTTAGAAAACGCTGCAATAGGATATTTGAACAGTCATTTTCAAATTGTAAAGCACTGTGTGTATGTGTGTGTGTATTACTGTGAGGGAAATAGTTAATATTACCAGCACAGCATTAAAACTTTGGGGTGGGAAAGTGTAGTTTTGGGTGTCTTGGGGACTCACAGTGTCTGAGTTTGAATCTATTCTCTCACTGTGTGTCATTGGGCAAATCATTTCTCAGGGTCTCAGTTTCCTCATTTATTTAATGAGGTTGTTAAATGACCTCTAAGATCTATCCCAGCTTAGAAAAAGCACGGCATTAATATAAAGGGAACACTTTGCTACATTACAGTCCAGAGAATCCTAGGATCTTCGATCTAAAGTTAGAAGGCATCTCAGAAGTCATCTATCTAGTTCAAACTTCATTTATAGATAAGGAAGTGAGGCCTTGTTAAGTCATTTAAGTACTTTGTCCAAAGTCACACAGAAAGTGATAGAGGTGGAGTTCCACCAGTGCTTCAGCTAATCATTTCATAAGGGCGTAATGAGGAGGGCACTTTGCAAATTATAAAGTGCAATAGCTCTTTGGGGCTCATGAAATCAGCAGCACTACCACTCAATACCACTAGATGGCAGGACCATCTCATGGTAAGTGATTCCTTGATTTCTGGAATCTAAAAACATTAAATGATAGGATTCTTAGAGTTGAAAAAGACCTTAATAATTGGTCCTATTCCTATAGCACTTTAGGTATTACAAAGAGATTTTCTCAAAAAAACCATGTGAGGCAGGAAGTATTAACTGGCCAGGGACATATGTACTCTCACCCACTGTTAAAATTTTCAGGGTGAATGTGTATTTACGCTGCAGAACATGACAAACCAGGGCTTGATTTATTGTTTTATTGATTATCTAGACTTAAGAAATTAATGGAGTTATGGAGAAACCATTAATAAAGCAGATTAAATTTAAATATGGCATGCAGACATTTTCCCAGAGCTGGCTGTTAAACATTTACCAGAATACATCCCCATTTTACAGATAAGGAAACAGACTTACAGAGGTTAAATGGCTTGCTTATTTAGCACAACTAATAAATGCTGGAGTCATGATCTGAACCTCGGATTCCAATGATTTTTCTGCTAATAACATTACCTCCTAATTTTACAGATGAGGATACTTCATTTTACAGATGACTAATCTGCCCAAGCTCATACAGTTACTGGTAGAGCTAGGATGTCATTCTACTTCCCCTGACCCCAAGAGATCTTTGACATCTCAAAGTGTGGTTGAGGTTATTTATTACGAATGCCTATCACATATTGTACCATGTTTATACAAGAAGACTGGCCCTAGGAGGGGCAGCTAGGTGGCACGGTGGATAGAGTTCCAAGCCTGGAGTCAAGAGGACCTGAATTCAAATTTGGCCTCAATCGCTTCCTTAAACTGTGTGATTCTGGGCAAATCACTTCATCTCATTTTGCCTCATCTGTAAGATGAAGTAGAAAAGGAAATGGCAAACCATTCCAGTATCTTTGCCAAGAAAACTTCAAATGGGGTCATGAAGAGCTGGACACAACTGAATGACTGAATAATAAATTAGTTCCAGGAGGAACAGAATGGAGGAGAAGAGGGAACTCAAAGCAGATATACTCTCTTTTCTAAATAAAATATGAAGCAAGGCCCACTGAGCTGAGAAATAGACACATTGTTTTACACAGACACAAAGAGACTAAAGGAGAGGGGAGGGGTAGCAGGTAGCAGGAAAGGTATGGAATAGACCCTGACGAATAGGAAAGGGAGTCAATCAGAGAAGAATTAAAGGATTGCCATGAGAGTCCAGCAGGGAGAAGAAAACACTATTTTGCAGTAAGATCAGTTGGTGGAGTTTGCAGATTTAGAGATGGAACCACAGAAACCACCTAGATCAATGCCTTCATTTTACAGATGAGGGGTTTGAAGCCCAGGAGGGTTTAGTGATTTGCTTAGGGTCACATAGGCACCATGTGTACGATGTAGGCTCTGAACCTAGGTATTCTAACTCTAGAGCCACAGTGTAGGAAAGGAGAAAGAAGACTGCTGGCAAAAACCTAGGTGGCAGGAGAGAACTGTGCCTATCAGAGGCTACCACCTACTGTTTGGAAACCTAAGTTGGAAGGTAAATTCTAGGTACCAGCAAATACTGCTGTGGATGATGCTGAATAAGAAAGGAGAATTGGGAGGCAGGGCTCCTGTCTGGGCTATAGCATAGGGTTTCTGAATGGTGATCTGAAGAGACAAGGTGAATGTATGTAGTAGAAAACTGAACTGAGTCCCACCACCAGCTTCATTGCCTCTTTGCGGTGTGGCCTTTAGCAATGGCACTTTCCCTCTTTGGACCTAAGTTTCCTACTCTAAAATATTTATATCCCCTATCTCACAAGATCTATTTTGAAGCACAAATGAAGTAATTTATCGGAAATGACTTTGGACACTTTAAAGCACAACAGAAAATGAAGGATTATTATTGTTACTATTCAGTCAACCAACTAACCAGTGACAAAGTTGGAGGCATTTTGAGGTTGGGGAAAGACTCTTGTTGCACAATACACAGGCCCCAAGTTCAAATTCTTTTCTGCCACTTGGCTTCAGTTTATTTCCTCTGTAAAATCCAAATTTCTGATCTCAATTTCCAAGTACCTGCTCAGGTCTCTGCTAGATGGCAAGAAGTAGCATAGATTTAAAGTTGGAAGGTACCTGGTAATCACCTAGTCCAATCCTCTCACTTTGCCTTTGTGAAAACTGAAGCCCACAGAATATGACATGAACCCATAGAGGCAATGTGGAATGGTAAGCCGACTGCACAATGTGCAATCAGGAGGACCTGGGTTTGGATCCCACCTCTCATACTGATTAGCTGTGTGACCATAGATCAATTACTTAACCTCTGTTAAACTTCAGTTTCATCTGCAAAATCTATGATAGTATCTGTAGGAACAATATCACAAAGTTGTCATGATATTCAAATAAAAAAATGTACTTAAAGTGCCTTGCAAATAGTGAAATGCTATAAAATAAAAAAATTTATATTGGGTTTTATCATGAAAATGCTATAAAATATCATTGTGATATATATTGTTGTATTATATTGTAATATATTGTTGTGATTATCTTTGTCCCAAGGAAGGCCTTCATGGAAGAAATGGGATTTGAGCAAGGCAGGCCTTGAAGGATAGGTGGGGCTTACATTGCCAGGTGGCAAGGGGAAAGAAAGGCATTTTATTTGGGGGCACAGGGTATGTAAAGGTGAGGATGACCCTAGCACGTGTAGGGTCTGTGAAGGAATTCATCTCTACCTGCTCCAAGAGTGGAGGAAAAGCTTGGCTCTTAAATGACCTGCTTAAAGAAAGAGGTAACATAGCATAGCAAAGGAATACTGGACTGGAAGTCAGAAGAGGTGGATTCCAAGGCTTGGCTTTAGCACTTAACCTACAAGGGGACCTGGGGTCATGATTGAAAAATGACTTAACAACACTGGGTGTGTGTGTAGGGAGGCAGTAGAAAGTCCCTCTGCCCCTCTGAAACTGTTTTCCCTATCCATGAAATGAGCTTGATGGTTTTTTTCCTGACTATCTGAAATGGCATGATAGGAAAGTGCCCCAGCATCCTAGAATGAGGCAAGATGTGAGGCTACAAGCTGGAGAGCTTCTCCCAGGAGATGCAGTGTGAGGACCTGGCACCAGAGGGCAGCAGAGAGCAGGAGACTGTGCCATCCTTTGCTGCCCATTTGAGAGAAAGTGAGTGTGTGTGTCTGTGTGTGTGTGATATAAGACCAATACGTATACACACTGGCACACCAAACAATTGCCAAGTACCTGAACCTAGTAAATGCAGCTTTCCAACTCACTGGGTAATGGGAAACCCTTATAACCAGATTATTTTACCTGACAACCCTGTTTTGACTTTTCCAGTCCTTTTCTTCTGGCCTCTGGCTCTCCTCTTACAAGAACTGCCTATTTCTAATCCTAAAGTCATCACTCAAGATTGAGGGGTGGGAGGGAAAAGAGAAAACTGTCCTCCCTGGAGTGAATACAACTCTCTCCCTAAAACAGAGGTTCTCAACATATCTTTTGGTCAGGAATCTCTTTGGAATTTTAGTGAAGCCTATGGATTCTTCAGAATAATGTTTTGTTCTATGTTCATAATTTAAAAAAATTCTAAACTTCAGCTATAGTAAAAATGTATATGTGTATACACACACACACACATACATACACACAAACATATATATTTTCCTATCCAAGTTCATGATCCCGAAATCTACCCCATCTACCCATGGAGAAGTGGCCCTCATGCCAAAGTCCTCCCAGTATCACAAGAGTTCTCCGAGATAAGACAGATAAGTAAACAAGTTGTGATGAGAGGTCACAGAGAATAGCCTAAGAACTAAGTCAATACATTCCCCAATCTGATGGACTATGCATCAGGTGAGGCTCTCTCAGTCCTGGCAGATTTCTTTAGACCTATTACGGAGCTGAACCTGAAACCTTGTTGTCACCATAGCGTATTTTGAACATTTTTGTCAAGGTACAGAACGAAATTATTAGCACCGAAGCTCTCTTATAGAATGTATGAATGTGTAATAAAACAGGAAGAAAGGAATCTACAGGAGGTCAAGCTCACCTTCAGGTGGGAGAAGTCATGAATGGGGCAATATTTCAGCTAGACTCCACTATCAACAGATAGGTAAGGGTGGTGACAGGAAAAAGGAAGGTAGTTCAGGAAATTAAAGATCATCGTAATAACCTAGCATAACACCTGGCCTCCTTTCCTCTAGGAGCAATGATGTTTCCTCTGAAGTGAACTAGGTTTCCTTTGCCTATTGTCTTAACTAAGAAGAATGATTTCCAGATTGGAAAGGAGTGATTAAAATAGAAGGGAATTGAAATCTAAGACAAGGAAGGAGATGAGGATGGGGGGCGAGGGGAGGAAAGATGGTCAGCAAATTCCACAAATATTTATCAAGCACATCCTAAATTCAGGGCACTGTCCTAGGTGCATAAAAAAAAAAAAACAAGTATCTCTCAAGGACCTTATGTTCTAGTAAAGGAATACAAAATGCACATTAATAGGTAAACACAAAGTAATTTCAGGAGGGAGAGAGTACTAACCAGGAGAATCAGAAAAGGCTTTATGGAAGAGGTAGCACCTGGGCTGAGCCTTAAAGGAAGCTAAGAGTTTATAAGAGGAAAAAGTGAGGAGGGGGGTGGGGTATTAAAGTCATGGGGCACAGTCAGAGTACAGACACTGAGACAGGGAGTGACATATTGAGTTCTACAACAGCTAGAAGGCCAGTTTGGCTGGAATGTGAGGTGCACAAAGGGTTATGTGGAATATCTGAAAAAGTAGGTGAAATCTAGATTTGGAAGACACTTTTTAAAAAAACAAAAACAAAACACCTTGATTAGGTTTTAACACCATCTACATTTCACACTGTATCCTACCCTTTCCCCACCACCAGAAAGCCCCTCCCATCTGGATGTTCCCCCTCTGCAACAGAGAAATAAAAATATTCTTCAGTAAAACTAATCAATCCCTCTACCAAGAAGCTTGAGAAAGTGGAATGTCAGGGTTTGAGAAGATAAGGAAATGGAGGCCATTAAGTACATGTACAACCCTTTTAAGGGGGATGTCAGGATCAAATGACATTTTTTAAGAATGGGGAGACCTGGGCATGTTTGTAGGCAGCAAGGAAGGAACCAGCGTTTAAAGAAGGAATGAAGAGGAAAGAGAATAGAGAAGATAGGAGGGGGATGGGTTCAAGAATAAGGTGGGGTTGGCTTTGGCAAAGAGGGTTTCCTCTTCATAGACTTCTCTCCAAAGGAGAGAATAATGGATAATATAAAGGGCTTTTGAGGTGTGAAGAGGAACTTGGAATGAATCCTTTCAATATTTTTGAGAGGAAGAAGGTTGTGTAGGGAAAACTTCTTAACAATCATAGCTAAATAAAAGTGGGCTGCCTCAGCAGGTGGTAAGTCCTCCCTCACTGGAAGTCTTGAAACAAAGGCTCAAAGGACTCTTGTTGGATTTGTTGTAGAAGGGGTTAGATTAGACAATCACTGAGTTCCTTTTAAACTCCAGAATTCTGTGGTTCTGGACTTTCCAACTTTGAAATTTTTTTGATTACCTAATTCCTAATAGATAGGCAAAAGAGTGTAGTGGATAAATAAGAGTTGGCTTCTGAGTCAGTAAGGTCTGGATTCAAGTCCTTCCTTGACCCATGTTGGCTGTGTGATCCTGGACAAGCTATTTAACTTCTGAGGGCCCTCACGTAACTGTCTAAGTTACAAATGAATTGTCATACTGCATCAGAAGTTCCTCAAAACCAACAAAATCCCAAGTCTGGACCAAAAACAGAGAAGGTGGACTGATCAATGTCCTTAAAGGCCTATTATCTTAGCCATGGCAAATGGTTAATAAATTGGGCCCAGAACTAAACAGGAGGAGAATGGGTTGGTCTGCCTTTGAGAAATTGTCAAATTCTTTTAATGACCCCAAGTTTCTCCCTTCAAGAAAGTCCCCATCTTTTTAATACTGACATTCCCCCAGTGATGTTTAACTAAGAACACCACTGTCTCTATAGAAGTGATGAGAAGCATTGCTCATAGGGCAATGGGAAGTGCATGGAGGGTCTGAGTGGATACAAAGAATTAGACAGAAAAATCAGTGGAATGGACATCACCGAAGAAACATGATGAGATAGAAAGATGAGGTGGTCATGTGGCAATGAGTGAAGACATCCTATGTTCTTCATTGGTGTCTTCATAATGACAAGAAAACTCAAGGAAGACCCCCACTACCCATTCCCACCATGTCTCTAAAACTGAGTGAATTCCTTATTACAAACTTATGGGAAAGTATGGACAGTTGTCCTACAGGATGGACAGGCATGGATGGGGTATGATTTGCATTACCATGGGAGCATCCAAATTGGTGAGATCATGAATCCACTGTTGTACTGACTTAATGTTGAAGAATCTCATCACCAAGTCATATTTCTAACTATTTATAATGTTGTTTCTTTTTAACTGATTGTCCTCTGGAATACCTTTTAGATTAAAGGCATGATTTTGCAGTTCCAATGAATATTAAGAGTGTGATTATAGTTTGGCTGAGTATTAGGAAATGGGTCCTGGTGCTAGTTCCATGACCTGTAAGTAAATGACGTTTTTTGTAAGTGTGACTTTGGATAAGTGATTTCCTCTCCCTGGTTCTCCATTTCCTCACCTGAGGAATTTTGGCTGGATGATCACCTAGGCTCCCTTCTGGCTTAGATGCTGATTTTTGCTTGCAATATTTTTTTCTTCCTTTTTTTGTACTTTCCTAAGGGAGCTTGAGAAGTTTCTCTTCTCTGGATACCTTCTTAAAGCATCCCAGCTTGTAACAGTTTAGGAACAAGCTTGCTTGGTGGCTGGGAGACAGACAAACTAGAAGACCTTGAGAAGATCCTTCCAGGCTCAGGATTCCCTTAGGAATGATACAGCTATCTTCAGCTTATGGGGAAACAAGAAAGGCAATATGGAGTAGTGGTAAAGGCCTGAGATAACCTGGGCCTGAATCTTAGCTCTGTGACCTGTATGACTTGTAGCAAGTTACTTTTTGTAAAATGAGGGTGAACCAAATGAGCCACAGATCCCTTTTAGCTTTTCATCCTGTGCCTTTACATCAAAAGACCTGGGTTCTAGTCTCAGTTCTGTTGACTTCCTGTGTGACCCCGGGCAAGCCATTTCATAGGCCTCAGTTTCCTTATTTGTAAAATGGGAGATTGCAATTCCTGTGCCACCTGCCACAAAGGGCTATTATGAGGATCCAGTGAGATGATTCATGTGGCAATGCTATATAAATGTATATTAAGGCAGGTAGGTGGTGCAGTGGATAAAACACTCCTTGGACCTGAAACCAGGAAGACTTGTGTTCAAGTTCGGCCTCAGACATGTACTAGATGTGTGAACCTGGATAAATCACTTGACCTCTGTTTCCATTTCTTCATCTGTAAAGTGGGGATAAAAATAGCATCCTACCTCCCATCATTTTTATGAGGATCAAATGAAATATTTGTAAAGTGCTTGACAGACTGTATAAATGTTAGCTATTATTATTGATCTATTATTAATTCAGATATTGGGAACTTGCCCTGCTTTTTTCTTTAAAATAAAGGAACAACAAAACTTACCAAGCAGAGATCATAGGTATCAAGTCCCATTAAATGGTTTGCTTTTTCTCCTCAGTGTAAAGTAGACTTGGTACAAAGAATGAGTAGGACAAAGGATTATATCAGGCACCTCTCATCATATGCCATTTGATCGGGGTCGGAGCTGTCTGGCTCCCAGATGGCAACTGCCCTCATGGGGAGCTGGGGAGACAGTTATACACCCCTTTGGATAGCATTACTGGAAAACACCCAAATAAAACCTCTTAGACAAGTCTTCTCATGGAAACTGAATAGAACCCTCCTGACTGATAGGAGAGATCATTGACAATGAGTACTGAAAATATCCCATTATGTCTGCTCAACTGCCCTTGTCCTGGTGAGACAGACACGGCACTTCAGGGTCAGAACACATGCTTGGGAGTGGGATGGGCAGAGGAGTCCATCCTGGGCTAGTCTGCTCCCTCACATGAAGAAAAGGATGAGAGGTGAGAAGAGAAGGGGGAGGAGGAAAGAATGTCCTTCCTGTAGAAGGGGGATCACTCGTTAAAGGCAGCAGAGGCACAGATGGCTAGAACACTGTAATCCCTCTACCTCCCTTTTGCTTTCCAAATCTACCAATCAGAATGGTAATCAAATCAACATGACCATTCCTGGAAAGGACATGGCAATCAATTGCCCTAATTCTAAACACTTCTCCCTCTGACTTAACTATCTAAATCACTCCTTCCTGCCACTCCTCTCCTTTATGTATGACATTCCTCTTTTAGAATGGAAGCTGCTCAAGCAGACATGTACTATGTACTATTTATTTTATAAATCTCATTTTATACCTCAAGGGTAGGAACTATCTTGCTTATTTTTTTATTTGTATCCCCCAGTACTTGGCACAAAATTCTTCATTTATTAATTACTACCTTATTTCATTAGTTTCTCACAACAGTTCTGTGGGTGGGATCTGGAAATATTACCCCATTTTAGAGAAGAGAAAACTGAGGTCTAGAGACTAGCCAGCAGAACTGGATGCTAAACCCATATCAAGCTCTAAGGTGAGTGTTCCTTTCCACTACCCCATAATGTCCCCCATTATCAATCAATTAATCACTCAACAAATATTAAATACCTACTATGTGCCAGGTTCTGTGCCAAGAACTTAGGATACAAATAATGATACAATCTCTATTCTCAAAGAGCATTCTATCCTATGAATCATTTTTATTATTGTAAGATATACAGCAAAGAACATTGAAATCCAAATATCTGGGTTTGAGTCCTAGCTCTGACATTAAATAAATGCATGACCTAAGGCACTGTATTAAGTTCAACCCTGTTGTCAGAAGAAGGTGATACCAGCCTTTTTGTTCATCTACTTCCCATGACCCTCATCTCTGGAACCATGAATTTAGAGACGTAGTGGCCATACCACACTAGGGACATAAAGTCAAGATTTTGGCATTTTCCACCCTTGTTCTTAATACTTCACTGACTATACAATCAAGTCTGAACTCCTATGCCTAGAGAAATATTTGACACATTTCTACCTCAGTACTTGCTCACTCTGTTCCCCCTGTCTGGAGTGGCTTCTGCCCTTCTTTCCTAGCAGGTCCTTAAGGGCCAACTTTTCTCCTCTGTGAAGCCTTTCTTGAGTTTGCCATGATGGCTCGCTCCTCTGACTACCTAATTCAAGGGTTTTTCTATCTATAGGGATCCATGGATACAATTTGGATGGGGAAAAAAATTACATCTTGATTTTTACTAACATTTAACTGAAATTTAGCATTTCCTTCAATTATTTAAAAAAATCTTCTTCTGAGCAGGACTTCATAGGAAATTTGTCTAAAACATAGAGTTTGTCCAGGAGAGTGATGGGTAATCAATCTGGAAATACAGGCTGGAGCCAGACTGGCAAGAAATTTGGGGACTATATTCAGATCAAGACAATATTTGCTGACTGATTATAGAATTATCTGTTGAAAGTGGGAAAAGACCTTGGAGGTCATCTTGCACAATCTCATTTTATAGAATATGGAAGGAGTACTAGATTTGGAGTTTGAGGTCTTGAGTTTGAATCTGGCTTCTGTACTGTGTGTTTTTGGGTAATGAAAATGGCACCCAGGAGTGAGCATGTCCCAATTATAAAGGGATCTGGGTAGCCAGGGACAAGGTGGGAAGGGGAGGGTCTGGAGTCCCAGCAACATAGGAATGTAGGGCAGACTTCAGACTGTGGATCTTCTTACATCTCCTTATACATCTCCCTCTCCTGTTCTTATCTGGGGAAATCTATCCAAACATGAATTCCTAGAATCAAGAGTGCTTGCAGATTTCAAATGCTATCTCTTCCCTCACCCCCGTCCCCACTCCCACTCTTTTTTATTCCCTCTTTTATTCTAGAGTAGGTTTTGCCCCAAGGAGAGCTAGTGATTCTCATAGATATTAAGTACAGGAAGATTATTGCATTTGGAGTCAGAGGAACTGGGTATGAATTCCAGTTCTGCTACTTACCTATCTCCTAACTGACCTTAGGCAACACTCCTGTTCTCTCTGGGGGCCTTAGATTATTCATTCCTCCTCTGTGAAATGCAGGTGTTGGAGATGTTGATCTCTAAAGGCCTTTTCCAATTCTGTATCCTATGATCCTACTAATAAAAGAAGGAGAAGAGATGAGAAATAGGGGAGGGAAGATAGGAGTAGAAGCAGAAAATAAAGAGAAACAATAAGGCAGGGATAGTTCAAGGTAGATTATATTTAAGTGCTGAGTATGGTGAAAGTAGAGCCAGTGGGCCACCTGGAAGATGGAACTAACCTATTTGGGAATGGTCAGATTTTTTTTTTTCTTTGTTTTTTAGGAACAAACACACCCATTAGGTATCGCAGGTACACTTGGGGATAAGGTTTGTAATGCTTTTCTTACTGTGGTTCAGTTGTGTCTGACTCTTTGTGACCTCATTTGGAGTATTCTTAGGAAAGATCCTGGAGTGTTCTGCCAATTCCCCAGCTTTTTGACAAATAAGGAAACTGAGGCAAACAAGGCTAAATGACTTGCCCAGGGTCACACAAGTAGTGAGTGAGTATCTGAGGCCAGATTTCAACTCAGGAAAGACTTATTGACTTCTGGCCCAGTGCTCTCTCTACTGCAACATCTACCTGCCCACTCTAATGCTGAACCCTCTAATTGGCCTCCATAATTCTTTATTTTTTATTAAAATGATATAATGTTTTTTTGAAATCACCAAAGTGAAGACACCAGAAAAATTCACTGATTAGATACTACCCCTAGTCTCTCTAGATCCCTAGTTTAGGGTCAGTTGAAGGTCTGGGCAGCTAGAGACAAGGTGGGAAGGGCAAGGTCTGGAGCTCTAGCAGCATAGCCATGTAGGACAGACTTCAGACTTTGGATCTCCTTGTATCATGCCTCCTGTTTCCTCTTCCCATCTGGGGAAATCAGAACATGAATTCCAAGAATCAAAAATACTTGCAGATTTCAAATGCTATCCTCCTCTCTATTCCCTCTTTATTCTAGGCTGTATTTTGTCCTAAGAAGAGCCAATGATTCTCACAGATCTTAGTTCTCTGATATCAGGTAGCCAAAAGGTTACTGAATTTGAAGAGGAACTAGGTGTGAAAGTTCATAGTTTAACAGTTAGAAAAGACTGTAGGAAACAATTAGTTCAAGCTTTTCTTTTGGCAGATGAAAACTGAGCCCCAGGAAAGGAAAGTGATTTGTTCAAGGTCTCATGGCTGGTGGGTCTCAAAGTTGGGATTTGAACTTAATGGAGGAGGGAATGGGTCTCCTACTATTGGGATTCTTCAGGGACTCTTAACCTCTTTTATGTCATTGGCCCTCTTTGACAATCTGGTAAAGTCTAAGGACCCCTACTCAAAAGAAAGTTTTTTAAATTCATAAATTAGAATAACCAGGGTTAGAAAGAAAACCAATTATCCTGAAATAACAGTTATCAAAATATTTTAAAAACAAGTTCACAGACCCCAGGTTAAGAACCCCTAGGTTAGAGGGCTTGTCAGGGAGGTCAGGGGTTCTTGCATTAGGGAGAAGGCTGAACTAGATGCCCTGTAAGAACCTTTCCCACCCTGCCATCACCTCCTCTATCTGTTTCCCAATTGCTGTGAAGCTCACACTTACCTTCAGGAACGTGGCCGAGCTGGGATCTCTCCGAATTGCTTAGGGGATGCATGGCAACATCAGCACTGCTGCTCCTTGCAACCCTTCAGACCACAGGTGGCAAGAAGGAGCCATGTGTCAGTGGGGCTTTCCTCTGAGGAGGCTTTCTGATAGCATATTTTGCTTAGCTATACACCTCACATAAAATTCACTAGGAACCTGAGGATTTATTTTTACCCCATTCATACACAGGTAGCCATCCCTAATCTTATATTTAGGAAGTATACTTTTCTTTAGTCCTCTCCTCTTGGACACTATTGATTGGATCTACACATTCCTACTTTTTCATTATTTCATGCAACAGGCAACAAAATTTGCCTGGACCCTATTGAATTTCAAAGTATACTGTCTGATCTTTCAGTAGCAAAATACCCAGCTCAGTAAAAGGTTGAGTCTTTCTTCTACACAGAGCATGGCCAGTGATAGATAGCTAAGGCCTTCAGGTAGCACATATTTTCTACCACAAAAAGCCTTTGGGATAGGCAACCCAACCCCCAAGATATACCACCTTACTGGAATAGTTTAAGAAACTGGAAATTTATTAGTCCTACTGCTCTCTAAATAGATGCACAGTGAACTACTCCATCTTTGAGAATTGCTTGGTTGAAAAATATATCATTGTGTAAACAACTTAGTAATGAACCTTTCTAAACTTAGCTAGTAGATTGGCCTTTGAGCCAGACACATACACTATCACCTGGGTTGGGCTTGAGCTCACTCTCCGGCTTAGTAGAACCTATCAGAAATAGGTTTCCACCGGCATGGCCTTTAAGAATGCAGGGTCACCTCCAGGCACTAAACAGGCACCAGACAGGGGGCTTTCATGACTGCACTATCCCTGTTCACATCAGTCCTGGGCCCTGCTAAGCAGCTTGCCTCCTCAACTGCTGTGCTGATTAAAATTGGACAGAGAAAGAGCTGACAAGAAAAGTCATCATTTTATTTCAATTAATATCTCTTGGCATTAGGCAGATATTAAATAACACTGGAATGCATAAGATTGATCAACACAGTGACAGTGCAAGGGAGAGGGGGGAGTAATGTTTACAAAGAGCAGGGTGAGTAAAGTCACTGCCCCTCACTGGAAGCCACATGACCCAGCGCGGGACTTTGATGGAAAAACGCAAGCTTCAGATCATTCCTTTTATTTCATGATTTTAATACAGGACATGTTGGACCAACCAACAGTAAAAACGAACCTTGAACAAATATGTGCATTCAGGTATTGGACAGTGGAATAGCCATAGTAACGGCTGAACATGCATTTCTTCTGAAAGACGGCAAGTTGCAGATGCATAAATACCACAAAACAGTCAGCACTGGGTTAATCACAGGCCACTAAGGGAGGGAAAAGCTGGAAATGCTATTAGATGCATTAAAGAGGTGACCTTACCATGAAACTGTACTTCACCATATATATATATATATATATATATGTATATATATATAATTTATATGTTAAAAGAAAGCGAAGACCATCATCGGATAAGTGCAAGCCATTTTTTCCCAACAAAAAGAAAAAGAATAAAATCATGCACAGGAAAGGGTTCGTTCTGTCTGCTTTTAGCTTCCAACTCTTCAAACAGTCATTTTCAAAGCAAAATAAATTAGCAAACTGTGGCTCTATTTTATAAAGTCCTATC